>NC_066617.1:39722073-40081799 GCF_025201925.1 Gopherus flavomarginatus
ATATGTGATAACTAATGCCCCAATCCCTCAAATTGCTCTATATGGGCCAACTCCTGCAGAGTCCTATTGCCTACAGTGGAGCTCCATGTGGGTTTAAGGGTCCTTAGGCAGGATCTGAGCCAAAATTGGGTTGGACACCAGAAAAAAAATGATTCCTAACAAATTATTAGATTAATTTTGGCTGTTTTTGTTTCAGTCACATTACTGAATGGAGCACAGACAATTAGCTATGGCAGAATATGGTACAGATTGTTTGTTGAATAATGAACAGGTGCAGAATTTACCAATGTATTTAACAAAAAATATTCAGTGAGCTCCACTGGTAACCCTTTTTTTTTATAACTCTGTGCTTTGGCCATGTGCCACCGCTGCTTGTAGTTTGAAGAGTTGCCTCCCCTCCATGTTTCGTAATTATATGGCTACTGGTTCATCTGAGTTCTCTGATTTGCTTCTCACAAAGCTGCAGCAATTTGTATCTCTCACAAGTGTAATAAGGAAGTAGTTTATGCACAGCAGTTTGAGTTTGAGAACCAGCTATCAGTAAATTAGACTAACTTAATATAAGGATACTAGATTACTGTTTCTTTTCCAATAGTACATATTTATATGGATATTGGTGTATCTTTCCTGAATATGGCAAAGTATAAACATTAGTGATTGTGTGATGTAACCATAATTTTTTATATTCTGTACAGTCAACTTTATATTTACAGCAGTTTGAGTGCCTTTTGTAACTTACCTTGAAACAATTTTCAATACAACTGATTTTTTTTTAAATTTGAAACAATGAAATTATAGTATATGCAAAAACTGTGTGCTACTTAATGTTAAAACAAGAGTCTAAGAGTGAGGAAACTTCACTTCTAATCCACTTCTGCAACTGATTAGTTTTGCACTGTTATGGTTGATAAATTGCTCATTATCATGGGTGGCAAGTTATATACCCACGTGGTGCCTGGGCACCAACAATATTCAGAGCCCAGGGGCGCAGCTCCACCAATGTTTGGGGCCGGGTCTCCCCTCCCCCCCCCCCCGGCCCCACCTGCTGCCCCCCCCCCGCGCCTATCCCGAGTGTCCCCCAGCCTCCCCTAGCTGGCCCCGTGCATGTCCCCAGGCATCCCTGCAGCAATTGCTGCCACAGTGTCTTAGTGCCCCCCCATATCGACTGCAAGGGCAGACTGACACTGAGCCTGCCCTTCCCCCTCAGACCCTTCCCTTTTCCGGTGGGTCCCTCCACCAGCACAGCCCACCCCCCAGTCACCACTCCTGCCTCATGTGGGCATGGAGGCAGCCCCATCCCCCAACCCCAGTGACGTAACAGTCAGAGGCAACAACAGTGGAGGAGGCGCACGCAGCACCCCCCGGCACCCATGGGGGAGGCGAGGGAGATTCCTGGACCTGAGAGGGGCCCTAGGAGCACATGCAGTGACAGTGGTGGGGGTGAGTGTGCTGCTGGAGGGGCAGGAAAGGGGGGCTCCTCCCCCAGAGCTTGCTGCTGCTGGCAGGGAAAAGGGCTGGGGGGAGTCCTCCTCTCTGGCCCCTGTCCCAGAGCAGCCTGCCTGCACCTCAAACTCATCCCCAGCCCTGCCCCACCCCAGAGCCCCCAGCCAGAGCTTTCACACACCCCCTGCACCCTAACACTCTGTCCCAACCCTGAGCCCCTCCAACTCCCCAAACGCCTTATCCTCAGTCCCAGCCAGAGCCCTCATCTGCCTGCATTCCAACCTCTGCCTTAGCCCTGAGCCCCTCCAGCACCTCAAACCCCTCATCTCCAGCCCCAGACAGAGCCCTCACACCCCCCTGCCCTAGCCCTGAGCCTCTCCAACACCCCAAACCCCTCATCTCCATCCCAGACAAAGCCCTCACCCCCACACTCCTACTCTCACCCTGAGCCTCTCCCACGCCCCAAACCCCTCATCCCCAGCCCGAGCCAGAGCCCTCATCCCCCTGCACTCTGCCTGCCCCAACCCTGAGCCCCCTCCTGCATCATGAACCCCTCATCCTGAGCCCCACCCCACAGCCCACACCCCAACCCTCTGCCATAGCCCTGAGCCCCCTCCCACAGCCCAAACCTCTCATCCTCAGCCCCACCCCAAACCCAGCCCCACCCCTGCATGCCCTCCCCCAAACTCCCTCCCAGAGCCTGCACTCCCTCCCTCCACACCCCCTCCCATCCTCAAACTCCCTCCCAGCAGCTGCACCCTGCACCCAAGACCTCCTCCCACAGCCTTGGGCAGGTGGGAGGCGGAGTTTTGGGGGGGCAGAGTTTGGGCGGAGGCGGGTTCTGGGCAGCACCAAAATTTCTTCAAACCTGCCACCCATGCTCATTACTAGTATTGTTATTTTACTAGTATTTACTAGTATAGTATTATTAGTTAGATTGCAATAGCACCAGCGCCTCAGTCAGTGCTCCACTATGTGAGAATTGTACAAACACATACTAAGTGAGAGTGATTACTGCAAGAGTTTACCGTCTGATTTAATCTCTCTGTACTTCAGTATCCCTGTCTATAAAATGGGATTATCATATCTTTTCACCTTTTTAAAGTGCTTTGAGAGCCTGGGATGAAAGTTTAAATGTGAAGTATTAGTATTATTAGAACCAACGGCAGAATTTGACACAGAGATTAGCAGTGAAAAGAATTATGAAGTCATAAATTCTAATCTGAGCCTCCAGTCAGGAGGACACATCTTCATCTGGTGTAAACAGAGGCGGCTCTAGCCATTTCGCGGGGGGCGCTCTGCCTGTCGCCGGTCCAGCGGCTCCGGTGGACCTCCCGCAGATGTGCCTGTCGAGGGTCTGCTGGTCCCGTGGCTCCGGAGCGCCCCCCCGCGGCATGCCGCCCCAAGCACGAGCTTGGTGTGCTGGGGCCTGTGTGACCGCCCCTGGGTGTAAATAGCCATAGCTCCACACAGCAGCTCACCAATTGATCAAATGGGGATCTGGCCTAGTTATATTTTTCTATATATGAGATGACCTAGTGGTGTCTGGATTCAGGTTCTACCTAAATTAGGATTCAGGTTTGGGATTTCTATCCAAATATTGAAAACATTCCAGATCTTTATTCAAATCTGCCATTCAAAGCAAAATGCCAGAAATCTCATGAAAACTTGTGTTTCCAGGATATTTCCATGACTTTTGTCTGATGCCCATATGGCTCTACTTCCCTCAGCATAATTCTCCCCTATGAATTATACTCATCATCACTGTTTCCTGGAAAGGGGCCTACAGGTCTTTATCTCCTTGTAGCACTCTTCAGGGGGTACTACTAGTTGGTTCCATATCATTGTCTCTTTGGAGGTTGCCATGTCAGGCTGCCAATCCCACAAGTCCAACAGCGTATTCGAAGGTTAGCAGTTGGCCTAACCCCAACTGAGAAACTGGAAGCACTGCCTGTGCCTACTGGAACTAATAATCCCAGAAGTCCTTCCTCAGTTCCATAGGACTGGGATAAGGTGTTTAGTTTTATGCTTTTATAAATCTCACTACATCAAATTAGACTTGTGTGTGTTATAGGGCCTGTCATTGTTTCAAACATTTGCCATGTGGATCCCAGGCAAACTGTTCCATCACAGAGCTGGTTTTTTTAGCTATAGAACCCAGCTTCCATGTTGTCAGTGGGCACGATTCCCAATGGCTTAAGTTTGATTTACACGAGCTCGGCTTTGGCTCTGTATGTTCAGAAATGATCTTTATTAGCAGCTCTGCTTGATATCAAGGAACTTCTGTGAAATAGCCTGTTCTTACTGCAACCCTTTATATTGTTATTCCATTAATGCACATGATAAAAAGCTGTACATAATAATTTTAATATGTTAAGGATATTTTTAGGAGCTAAATTATTTTATTTTTTTAAATTACTGCATGCATTTATAAGTATAATTAATGTACTAGTGGTATTGATCAAACTGATTACCCTAAGTAATTGATGCTTTTTGAAATTAATCTTTCATTTGGTATGCCAAAAGTAAAGTTAAATCATCTGCCAGAGAGTTGCTGCGTAAGTGACGCATTACGGGTTTATTATATCTTCAGCATTAATTCTATGGTCCTTTACATGCAGCTCATGAAGGAATAGAACACATTTTTTCTGAATTGTACATAATAATTAAAACTCATTGAGGATGACATAGACATTCCTAACTTAATTGCTGTCTTGCAAATTATACAAATACCTCATTCTTTCAGGCAACTGCTCTTGTTGAATTGTTGTACATTGCTCTCTGACACTAGTCTTAGAGCAGAGAATGATACAGCAGCCTAGGACTGAGTTTTCTACATAATTATTGTCACAACAACCAGTCCATGTCATGTTACATTACTTGCCCTCATTATATTTGTCTCAAGAGTGTAAAACAAATTAGAATATGAATGGCTCACATTCTGTGAAACATGTTGGAATTTCTATTTTAACCTGTTGACTGTTCTGTTCTTTGACTAGATGGCTACTCCCATATCTACAGTCTCCTTTAACCTCGAAGGAAAAAGAAAAAAGGCCAGTTGCTGAAAATACAGAACACTGAGAATAAAATCCTGATTCCATTGAAGTCAATGAGAGTTTTCCCACTGACCTAGGGCCTGAATTTTGCCTTGAAAGTATAGAATCTCTTTATGCTCTACGTCTTGTTGTCCCTTAGCAAGTGGCTGTTGAAATAACTAGGAACCCAATATTTCAGAGAAGGAAGATGCTGAGTTATTGAGTAATGCAACTTGCGGGGCTAGTACTCAATTGTTCTAATTGCTTGCCTACCAGTAATACAGTGATGACTTTATTCCATCAGTGACAGACAGGACTGGGGAAAATAACAATATGCCACACATCAGTGGCAGAATTAAGAGGATCAGTTTCCCAGTGGCCATTGCTTATGGGTTGGTAGCGTGGCCTCCATGAGCTCACCTAATCTCCATCCCTAATAGCTGTCAAGGTGAGCTTCAATGACTCGACTTCATGATCAGTCAGAACCCAATCTATACTCAACGTAACCTTGCTGGTGACCCAAATGTGTGATAAATACTGCAACAGGACCACGTGATAGCTCAAATTGGAACTATTCTGGTGGAAGAGTTGTTAAAGAATATACATAATGACATGATATAAATGTGTTATGACACTAATTTCAATAAGAATGGAAAGTGTTCTTGAACCCAATTTGGATACCATTTTATTATTCTAATCTGATTATAATTGTGTTTCTCCTAAAGCATGATGGGCAAGAGTCTCGCTGGTATAAACTGGTTTAGTTACTGTATTTGTTCAGCCATGCTAAAAAAAACCAAACCTCTTTGTTCAAGAAAAATGAGTAATTAGTCATTGGAAGTAAAAGGAGGATAATGTTTATTGACATTTGTCCATCCATCCATATTTTGTTCATCTCTATCCAGAGTGGATTAAAAAGTATGTGATTTAATGGATTAAAAACATATTGCATTTATAACTATCTACTCTGCATATTACACAATCTGTTGAGTACATTTAACATCTGGGAACAGTCCAAATGTTTATAAAAATTGCTGTAACTCTCATTAGCATTTTGAAGATGTCAGCCATTTTTATATAGGTCAGTAGAATGTAACATGCCAAGGGAACCAGTTGGCATATTGTTTTGTGTCAGAACAAACGTGATAAATACTGTGCCAGATGTGTGTCCTTATGAACTTCCAGTAGGGATCAGAGAATTAGACCTTGGAGTCAATTAATGCAATTGAAAGTGCTGCATACCACAGATTTGTGTGCCCGAACAAGTACTGTGCATATAGGTCTATGAGGACCACTGAATGTGTGTATATAATGTAAATGAACAGATACATTCCCATTAAAGATTTTGAATCACTTAGATACTACAGAGACATTCCTATAATAGAAAGAATTAAAATATTATTACTATTATATTATAAATTATAAATAATGTGTATGTTTACATGCACAAAATATTCTTTATATGTATGTCTAAATATACATTTACTATGATAGGGAATGATAATCTTTAAATTACATGAAGAAATACACCTGGCATTTGAATAGAGGTTCAACATAAAAATGACATATAGATAGATACAGTTATATAAAACTTCTCATTTTTATTTCATTTTTCCAAAACAATCCTTTAACAAAGTCTGATAATAAAGGTGTTAGACAAATACAGCATCAAAAGACTCTGCAGAGGTTATCCACTGTGTGCATATTTTGTGAGAGCCTCGTCACCTGTGGTATTTCAGATTTCTTTAGATCTTTCCTACTGTTTGATTTTCCACTCTCTTCTTAGCTGTTTCAAGTCCAGCTGTTAGAGTCTGATCAGGTGTAGCTCTCATAGCCCAGATGACTACAAATTGGGGGGTGACAATGGAAACAGAATATGGTGGAAAGCCAGTTAGGATTTGGTTTTGTTTGCTCATTTGTTTTTTAAATAATAAAATGTTTTGAAAAGTCTTAGAGGAGAGTAAGGCCTTGGTTACACTTGGATTTTGGCCACTGTGGGGCAAGATACAGTGCTGAAAATCATTCTACATCACTGTTATGAGCGTATGCTAGGGGTTTGAGCTGATGCACCTATGCCAGTTGCTAAAATCCTATGGTAGACAAGGTCTTAGAACACACATTATTATTGAACTCGCTCTCCAACTTGTTCAAAAGTGTGCTTAAATACTTTAAGTGAGAGAAAAGGAAAAGTATAATATTCTGGTCCCTTTCAGGTTGTTGGAAAGCTAGGGAGTAAGAAAGATTTTCTTGAGCTCCATTTGGACAGTTTGATGGACTGAAAACTCACAAATCTGATTGGATTAGGGGTATGTGAACCTCGTGGAGTCTGAGGTTCCAGAGCCTGGAAAGGAACCCAAGATTCCTGAAACTTACCATTTCTCTGCTATCAGCAAATATCTGTGAAATTGGCAAAGTGTGTGTGTCTATTCCCCTCTAGTGCGGTCCATTGAGAGGATGACAATCATCTATTACTAACACTTACTCCATTAGCTCACATGGCAGAGGTCTGTGTGGTGGATCTTAAGGTTCCAACCCTGCTGATGATCCAGATGGGTGTCAATATGAGGCCACATGACAAACGTTCTGTGTTTAAAGTTAGTAGTTGTTTTTTAAAGCTAGGAAAATACACACAAAAATGTTAAAATACCATTATCCAGGATGTAAAATCAATGACTTAAAAGTTAGGAAATGCCAGAATTAAGGTTGTCTGTGCAACTTTAATACTGTCACCTTGAACATATGCATAGATACAACCTTTAATTATCTGATCACAAGCCTCCTGCCTTATTCAGTAAACAGGATGGACTTTGGGGATTGTAGACATGCCTACTCACCTCTGCAGCACCTCCTGCTGGTTGCCCTTGGGTATTAGCTTGATTTCTAGCCTCTGGAGCACCCTCTGCAGGCTGGTGATCCACCTGTCTTCTTGGCCTCTCATGTCCCTCTCTGGACACCAGTGCCCTTTTAACTGGGGTGTTGTCTCCCCTCCCTAGGGAACCCCCAACTCACTAGCCCCACTTTGCCTCAGTTTTGGCTACTGCCCACTCTCCATCTAGCCCCCATTCACTGGGGCAGACTGTAGTATCAGCCACTCATCATAGGCAAAGGGGTTTGGACCTGCTGCCTCTGCCTACCCATGGGCTGCCCCTTTGCAACCCCAGTACCCAGCTGGCCTTACCGTAGGACTGCAGCCTGGGGGGGTTTCCAACCCAGAGCTCCCCAGCTCCTCTTGCCTTCCCCCAACCCTGCTCCACCTTGGGCACCCAGGTACACTCCCTAGCAGCCAGACCCTTCTCTCTCTAAAGGCAGAGAGAGACTGTTTACTCCTGGCTTCCCGGGCCTTTTTATACAGGCCAGCTGTGGCCTGATTAGGGTGTGGCCCAGATGCGACTGCTTCCCCAATCAGCCCAGCTTTTAGACCTGCAGCTTTTAAGCCCTTCTTGCCCCAGCCACAGCCCTGTCCTGGGCTGTTTTAAGCCCCAAAGGGCAGGAGTGGGATGTATCATGGCTGTATAGTTATGTATCAGAGGGGTAGCTGTGTTAGTCTGGATCTGTAAAAGCAGCAAAGAGTCCTGTGGCACCTTATAGACTAACAGACATTTTGGAGCATGAGCTTTCGTGGGTGAATACCCACTTTGTCGGATGCATATTACATGCATCTGATGAAGTGGGTATTCACTCACGAAAGCTCATGCGCCAAAATGTCTGTTAGTCTATAAGGTGCCACAGGATTCTTTGCTGTTTGTATAGTTATGGAGGCTGTTGTCTGTAGGAGCCCTCCCTCGTTTATTTGAGAAGCTGGAAGGTGGTTAGTGAATGAGGCAGGGGTTGCAGGAAGAGAAAGGATGCTTTCATGGTTGAGGCAGTTGAATGCTGCCCTGGAGAACTGTATTCTGTTTCTGCCTCAGCCACAGAGTTCCTGTGTAATACTAGATGTGTCATTTAAACCAAATTTTTCACAGGTAGTCACTAAATGAGATCATGGGGCCTGATTTACAGAAGTGCTGAGCACTCATAGCTGTAAGTGAAGTCAATGGGAGCTGTGCTTCAATATGTAGAGTGCTCTATACTACATACCCAGAAAGTTAGGTACTAAGTGTCTCCGACTGAGCAGCCAAAATTAATGGATATTTTTGACATTAATCTCTTGGTGTCTGCTTCCCATCTGTAAAATGAGAATAACACTGTCCTCTCACCGGGGTTTTGTAAAGATAAATTAATTAATGTTTGTGAAATGCTCAGATACTAAAATTAGGAGCATCATAGAAAAACTTATGAGGAAATGAATAATTCTGTCTTCAGATCAAGGTTTGAACAGGGTGCAGGAAATAAAGTCTAGGGCCACACCCCGAGCAATGAAAATGAACCAAAATACTGAATAGCTGCTCGTTAACTGAGTACCAGCCACCCTGTGCTCTGAACGAGGCAGGGATCCTGTGGAAAAAAACAGTATGTGATCATGGAACTACAGACTCATAAGAGGGCCAAATTAAGGTTGCACAGGCAATTTTAATGTTGGCGTATCCCAACTCCTGAGTGATTCACTTTGCAACTTCAATAAAGGTCTTTTAAAAATAGTTTTTGTGTGTGTAATTAGGGCTAGACAAGACTATTAAAAGCTACACAGGCAGTTGCCCTATATTTGCTTTGTGCTGCAGCTGCATTTTCCTTCATCTGTTGCACTCTTTCCTTCCTCCCTGCTCCATTTCTCATTGTGTCACCTAAGCAGGAAGTGAGTGACCTCATTAATGCATTATGCGAGATTTTGAACCCAAGGGCGAGATCCTCTGCTAGTATAACTCAGGAGATCCAGGATTTCTGAATGGATGTGAAATGAAGCAAAACAAATTATTGCATCCCTGAAATGCAATCTTTTAACTTCCAGTGTGTATTTCTGGATACTGTGCACTTACTAAATTGTTTGCTTTTCCAGTCTCTAGTCGTTAAAGGGCTTATAGTGTATGTGGTGGCAACCTCTGTGAAAATCAAAAGTATACCTGCTGTCAAGAAAACACCTGATAGCATTTTTATAAAATACAGCCTAATTGTTTTCCAGATGGCGAGATTACCTAGAAGTATTTGGTTTGCTTAAACCTCCTACTGTAATGGACAGTTTGTTAGATTAAATTGCTGCCACCTATTGAATTCTGTCAGCATTAGACAATATTCAAACAACAAAGTCATGTTATATGTAGATTATCAAGACCTAGTATTCTTCTTTGGGAAACTATTTAATCTCTCTGTGTTTGGAATTATTCAGATCCCCATAAGAGTCCTACCCTGTCTTGTGGATGTGAATTATAAGTAGAGCGACCAGATGTTCCGTTTTTAAAGGGACAGTCATGTTTTGGGGGACTTTTTCTTATATAGATGCCTATTACCCCCCATCCCCTGTCCTGTTTTTTTCACAGTTGCCATCTGGTAACCCTAATTATAATTATCTATAAGTTATAGAGGGACTAAAGGAACACTGAGTAAAAATAAAAGAAAGTGCTATTTTAGAGCTAGATCATGCCTGGCATTTACCCAGGTGTGCAGTGGGGCAAGAGGTCACAGAAACCTCCTCGCTTGGCATGTGTAAAGGACCAGGCAGAACTGCAGTCACTTCACAAAGTCCACTCTCTTTCCACACTTCTGGGGGACAAAGCTGCCTAAAACAGGTGGGAGGATCAGACAATGTTGGGGCCAGGAGTCTGCACTCCCACCCCTATGTGCTGGCCACACACTGGGGAGTGTGCTGCACACGTGGAAGGGTGATAGCAGTGTGCAGGTCAGGAGTTCTGCAAAGCAGAATGACTCCCAGGTGCAGAAACACGCCTTGTGAACCCTCTGGATCAGCGCATCTCCACATTGTACCCGGAACAGGAGTGTGCTAAATGATACAACTGAGGCCTTGGAAAGCCAAGTATGGAGTAGACTCTCTCAACACACTCACAGTTAAGTAAACCCCAGATCAAATTATCAATCTTTGCTAGAAAGTTGGAGAATGTTTCCCTTCTAATCTCTAAATGACCAACCATTTATGTAACTGTGAGCAAAGACAGGAAGAAAAACTGTCATTTGAGTACATTTTTTATGAAGAGCGTGAATCAAGTACAATTTCATATAACAAGCCTAATGAGGTTAGAAAGGTTTTTGTCCAGTTAGTGCTGTAATTTAGAAGGCCATGCACTGCTGATCCTCCATATGGAAACAGATATATTGATTAGCTGTACTACGATAATTGAAAAAGCAAACAAAATGGTCTCAAAGTTAAAGGCTTCTGCAAGGTCAAGATAATAGGAATAAATTAAATATTATAAATTGATTATTTTTAAAAAAATATTTTCAATTAAACCTGTTGGTAATTAATAATTTCTTTTTATAGGTAAGGCATGAACACATTGCACCTCTAGATAATTATCCAAATAGCGTGGCACAAATCAAAATTGTTCAATCAAGACCACAATCTATTGTTGACTTTACTAACAGGTGTCATGGGTGCAACCTCAAATGAAATTTTATTCAAAGGAGATTAATTTAAAACATACAAATGAGGTCCCAGAATAGTACTATGGTATGTTACTATCAAACTGATCTTATGTTCTTGAAAATACATTTCGGTTTCAAGCCGTCATAGTCTTTCATTTAGCCAATACATTTTGCTGACAGTAGACCTGAAGTAGCTAGCGTATCTAGTAATTTAATATGATTCCCATTATAAAAAGGATCTGTGGGGTAGTGTCCAGTGGCTTTCTTCCCCCAGTATGCTGCCACACACAGTTGCTTTTTCAGTTACTTGTTAGAATGTGGTAGGGGTAATTTTAAGGTCACTATTTAAAATGTCACTTTCCTATGCAATAGATCTACTCCTTGATTTTCTTAATGATATCTATATTCTTTACAAGTTTTCATTTTCACCAGAGCCAATCTAATCTACAAATATGATTAGTCATTTTGGGTGAAAAATCCACATTCTGAGTTGGAAGGGACAATATTTATTAATCTCAAAATGCTGATGAGTGAGGTGGGTCTAGAATTTGTTACCGGTTGTTGTACATGCAGGGGCACATTTAAGAAAATACATAAAATTAGGAAACAGGCCTTGGAATCTAAACTGCTTGGCTTTGGTCTGTTACAGAGCCACAGTGATGTGTGGGAATGTTCAGAGAAGCCCCGAACTCAACCCTTAGGCAAATTTGTGCAGAGGAGGCATTCTCTGCCTGTAAGAGCTGTCCAGAGTAGTTTCCAGTTATTGAATATCACTGTTCAGGCTCCCAGTGCACAGGGTGTGAGATCAGGGGCACTGGAATCAGAGACACCAAGGAAGCCATAGCCCTCCCACTTTTTGCCAGGCAGACCCAACCCCATTCCCCTTCTCTTCCCCCTGAGACCCCCCAGCCAGGCCAGCATGGAGCCCGGCTGGGGAGCCCAAGCAGATGTGGGAGGGAGCCATGAGGCCCCTCCATCTTCCTGCAGGAGGTGCGGGGGGGGGACAGAAAGCTACCTCCAGCCTGTGTCCCCACACCCAGGATCCCTGCCAGGTGTAGGGCAGGTGGAGGTTAAATGTCTGCAACTCTGCACTAGCTCCCCACAGCTGCCCGCATCGCTCTCCTGAACTCAGCTCTGGTCATAGGATAGGGGGGCCTTGGAGCTGCAGCCTGGCCATGGTAAGAGCTGTGTGGGCAGCTATGCGGAGTCTGGGTCCCTCCACTTGCCTTGGGTGGGGAGCCTGGGGGGCAGGGACACAGGCAGGGGGTTGCTTTCAGCCCAGCCCAGCTCTGGCTTCCCGGTTGGCCAAGGGTGGGGCCTCTGGGGGAAGAGGACAGGTGGGGAGGGGGAGCCTGGGGAAAAGGGAGGGACTCAGGGGCAGGGCCTGAGGGAAGAGGAGGGGCAGGGCCTCAGGCACTTTTGTGAAAGCTCCAGTGCCCTTGTGTGAAATTATTTCCTTTATGCATAGGCGGCAGGTTATATGGGCTCCAGGTGCCCCACCACCAGGAATATTCAGGTCTGGGGGCTGTGCTCCACCAATATCTGGAGCTGGATTTCTCCCCTGGCCCTGTCTGGAGCTGGCATCGGCCCCTGCCACCACCACTACTCCCCACCCTGGAGCATCCCTCTTCCCACCCAGTAGCGTGGGGGGAGGGGGGGGAAGCAGCCACTCCCCTTTGAGCACATTTCCAAAATCGACGTCTTTCCAGGCAGCCAGCACTGGGCTCTGGACTTGGAATCCGGAGCTGGGTTTTGCTTGGGGCTGCCAGCTGGCTCTTCGCTCCGCACCACCCTCCTGCATCCCCAGCCCTGTTCGCTGCCTCCAGGGCTGCAGGCAGCGTAGGCTGGTTGCCAGGCTCCCCAGGGTGAGGAGGAGGCGCCCGTTCCCTGAGCCGAGTGGGCTCTGCCAGGAGGGGAATGGGAGGCAGTGCAGCCCCCACCCAGTGCGGCGGGGGACTGAGGAGCAGCAGGCCCGTTGGTCCCAGACAGCCCCGTGCAGAGCAAGGGGGCCGCGCAGCAGGGAAGGGGGCTCTGAAGCCCAGCTGGTGCCGGTGGAGAAGGAAGGAAAAGGAGAGGGGGGATGGTTTTTTTTCTCGTGGTCTCTCTTCAGTGGAGGGGGCTGAGGGAGCAGCAGGACCAGGAGGCAAAAGAGTGACTTTGGGTTATTGCCCCCCCACTGTACTTCCACCCCCCCAGTGTTGCGCCCAGGGCTGTGAAATTGTGCTTAGTGCAGCTTGTGAAGGAAGGAGGGGTAAAGGTGCTTTAAGGTGCCAGTTATGTCTCCTCAGTCTCACTGCTGACTAGCTGCAGATCCAGTGCTCAGAATTCAGCAGTGTTCTCAGGGACTATACAGTGCTCTATAGGAATTTTCAATTGCCTGCTAAATGCTTCAGCAATGCCACCTTTGCACTTTGCTATCTCCTGAATAGTGGTGACTGGGGGCAAGGGGGTGGGGGGAGTGTAGCAGATGCCAATTTGAGGTGAATAGTCTCTTAGCCAGATTCTACTGGGTTTATGGTGCTTTGTGCTATGGACTGGAGCAAAGTGTCTGGTGGATAGCCAGGAATCTGGTTAATAATTGTTCTGTAAATTCAGCTTTCTTCTTTCTCTCTCTGTGACTTATCACTAATTTAAAATAGTAGTGTGGAAGCTGACTGGATAATGGTAATAGCAAATCTCTTGTTATAGCATTGTAAACCCTACCTCCTGATTAGTAATTGGATATGTCGGATGGCACTTTTTTTTACGTGTTCACACCCCCTGATGTTAGAACCTGGCTATACTACTGGGGAGGGGAGCTTCCTAGACCTGAGCAGCTGAGGCTTGGGTGAATTTTGTGACACCCTGCCCCCCTCAGCCACCACCCTGCAGTCCCCACTCCTGCACTACTCTGGACAAGGGTCAGCTCCATCCCCAGTGAGGCTATGGTAAGGGGCAGCAGCAGGGGAGGCCACACGTGATGGCAACCCTCCCCCCCGGTACCCACCATAGGGGAGGCGAGTGGGCTTTCTGGACTTGAGAGGGACCCTAGGAGCATGTGCAGTGATGGGGGGGGGAGAGAGAGGAGGGTTCCCTCCCCTGGAGCTTGCTGTTGCCAGTGGGGGTGGGGTGGGGGGGAGTCCTCTCTGGCCCTAGCCCTGGGGCTGCCTATCTGCACCCCAAGTTCTTTATCCCCAGCCCTGTCCTACCCTAGAGCCTGTGCCCCCAGCACCCCAACCCTGAGCCCCAGCCCTGAGCACCCTCCTGCACTGTGAACCCCTCATCCCCAGTCCTCACCTGAGGGGAAAAACATGCAACTTATATTTGGTGGTCAGTTTAGAGTATGATAGAATATCAGGGTTGGAAGGGACCTCAGGAGGTCATCTAGTCCAACCCTCTGCTCAAAGCAGGACCAATTCCCAAATAAATCATCCCAGCCAGGGCTTTGTCAAGCTGGGCCTTAAAAACCTCTAAGGAAGGAGATTCCACTCCCTCCCTAGGTAACCCATTCCAGTGCTTCACAACCCTCCTAGTGAAAAAGTTTTTCCTAATATCCAACCTAAACCTCCCTCACTGCTACTTGAGACCATTACTTCTTGTTCTGTCATCTGGTACCACTGAGAACAGTCTAGATCCATCCTCTTTGGAACCCCCTTTCAGGTAGTTGAAAGCAGCTATCAAATCCCCCCTCATTCTTCTCTTCCACAGACTAAACAATCCCAGTTCCCTCAGCCTCTCCTCATAAGTCATGTGCTCCAGCCCCCTAATCATTTTTGTTGCCCTCCACTGGACTCTTTCCAATTTTTCCACATCCTTCTTGTAGTGTGGGGCCCAAAACTGGACACAGTACTCCAGAAGAAGTCTCACCAATGTTGAATAGAGGGGAATGATCACGTCCCTCAATCCGCTGGCAATGCCCCTACTTATACAGCCCAAAATGCTGTTAGCCTGCTTGGCAACAAGGGCACACTGTTGACTCATATCCAGCTTCTCATCCACTGTAACCCCTAGGTCCTTTTCTGCAGAACTGCTTCCTAACCATTCGGTCCCTAATCTGTAACAGTGAATGGGATTCTTCCGTCCTAAGTCCAGGACTCTGCACTTGTCCTTGATGAACCTCATCAGGTTTCTTTTGGCCCAATCCTCTAATTTGTCTAGGTCCCTCTGTATCCTATGCCTATTCTCCAGTGTATCTACCACTCCTCCCAGTTTATTGTCATCTGCAAACTTGCTGAGAGTGCAGTCCACACCATCCTCCATATCATTAATGAAGATATTGAACAAAACCGGCCCCAGGACCGACCCTTGGGGCACTTTGCTTGAACCGGCTGCCAACTAGACATGGAGCCGTTGATCACTGTCCATTGAGCCTGACGATCTAGCCAGCTTCCTAGCCACCTTATAGCCATTCATCCAGCCCATACTTCTTTAACTTGCCATCAAGAATACTGTGGGAGACCGTATCAAAAGCTTTGCTAAAGTCAAGGAATAACACATCCACTGCTTTCCCCTCATCCACAGATCCAGTTATCTCCTCATAGAAGGCAATTAGGTTAGTCAGGCATGACTTGTCCTTAGTGAAACCATGCTGACTGTTCCTGATCACTTTCCTCTCCTCTAAGTGCTTCATAATTGATTCCTTGAGGACCTGCTCCATGATTTTTCCAGGGACTGAGTTGAGGCTGACTGGCCTGTAGCTCCCTGGATCCTCCTTCTTCCCTTTTTTAAAGATGAACACTAAATTAGTGTTTTTCCAGTCATCTTGGACCTCCTCCGTTCGCCATGAGTTTTCAAAGATAATGGCCAATGGCTCTGCAATCACAACCGCCAACTCCTTTAGCACCCTCGGATGCAGTGCATCTGGCCCCATAGACTTGTGCTCGTCCAGTTTTTCTAAATAGTCCTGAACCACTTCTTTCTCCACAGAGGGCTGGTCACCTTATCCCCATACTGTGCTGCCCAGTGCAGCAGTCTGGGAGCAGACCTTGTTTGTGAAGACAGAGGCAAAAAAATCATTGAGTACATTAGCTTTTTCCACATCCTCTGTCACTAGCCTGCCTCCCTCATTCAGTATGGGGCCCACACTTTCCTTGACTTTCTTCTTGTTGCTAACATACCTGAAGAAACCCTTCTTGTTACTCTTAACATCTCTTGCTATCTGCAACTCCAAGTGTGATTTGGCCTTCCTGATTTCACTCCTGCATGCCTGAGCAATATTTTTATATTTCTCCCTGGTCATTTGTCCAGTCTTCCACTTCTTGTAAGCTTCTTTTTCGCATTTAAGATCAGCAAGGATTTCACTGTTAAGCCAAGCTGGTTGCCTGCCATAGTTACTATTCTTTCTACACATTGGGATGTTTTTTTCCTGCAACCTCAGTAAGGATTCTTTAAAATACAGCCAGCTCTCCTGGACTCCTTTCCCCCTCATGCTATTCTCCCAGGGGATCCTGCCCATCAGTTCCCTGAGGGAGTCAAAGTCTGCTTTTCTGAAGTCCAGGGTCCATATTCTGCTGCTCTCCTTTCTTCCTTGTGTCAGGATCCTGAACTTGACCATCTCATAGTCACTGCCTCCCCAGTTCCCATCCGCTTTTGCTTCCTCTACTAACTAGTATCATTGTGTTTAGGACAATACTTGATTATTTTACATCCTTTAAAGTATATAACTAGTTGTATACAGGAGTTAGGAAGTGGGAATGTTCTTAATGTTTTCTCTGAATACTGTGTGGGTGCCTCAGTTTCTCCTATGCATTTCTTAACAATCTAGATGGTGGGATAAGGGGATGTGATTGTTGTAGAGCCCTAGAGGGCCAGTATGATGCTGTCTGCACAGAGAATGGCAGAAACTCTGTCTCCGGGCAACTGGTGGCCTGGGCCACTCTCCTGCAAGGTGCCAACTGAAGGTGTTGGAGAACAAAGAGTTCATGTGGCCTCCTAATGCCTGGAAAAGAGACAAAGGCCAGAGGAGGGAGTGTTAGTGCCTGTGCGGACTTCCGGGAAGTGCATGGTGTGGAAGGGAATGCTGGGATGCTCTGGAACCACTCTTCAAAGCCAGTCAGTACTCTGGGGGAGCCTCCTGTCTCTGAGCATACTGTCTCCAGGGCAAGAAGCTTACACCTTCCTGGGTCTGACCTCAGAGCATTCAGCATGCCCTTCCACACCATGCGCTTTCCGCAGTGAGTCTGCCCAGGTGGGGTTCTGGGGCAGCCAGAGGTCCCTGCACCCCAACTCTGCAGTCAGACATGACTCTCAGCCAGCTGGTAAAACAGAAGGTTTATTAGATGACAGGATCACAGTCTAGAACAGAGCTTGTAGGTACAGAAAACAGGACCCCTCAGTCAGGTCCATCTTGGGGGGTAGGGAGCCAAGACCCAGGTTCTGGGCCTCTCCTCATTTCTCCAGCCAGCTCCAAACTGACACTCCCTCCTCTGGCCTTTGTGTCTCTTCCGGACAAGGAGGCCACCTGATCTCTTTGTCCCCAGCACCTTCAGTTGGCACCTTGCAGAGGAAGCTGAGGCACCCACACAATATTCAGAGAAAACATTAAGAACATTCCCACAAAATATAATACTGTATATTGAAGCAGGCAAGTGCTGCTTCTGACTTTCCACTTTTAACTGACACTTGTAATCTTGTGGCGTTGACGCATTGTAGATTCATTTTATCCCAGCAACAAATTCTTGATTTGTAGGACCACTAATAATCAACAATGGATTTTTCTGATAGTGATATTGTGCAATAAAGAGAAACTTAAATGCTTATGGCTTCCAGTCCATGTTTACACTATTTAATAAAATATATATATCGGCTTACAGGGCGGGAGTGGGGGAGAGGCATCACCATTTTGGGCACCACCAAAAATTATACAAACCTGCCACCTATGCCTTTATGCTGTACTTTTGTCCTGATCTGTGCTTTCAATTTCCTGGTGCACTTCCCCTGTGGATCTGAGGGAGTTAAATGGTTTTTGTGTGAGTGTCACTCTGAATATTAATGGGAGTGCTGTAGCACTCGAGGCAATGGAGTTGGAGTGACAGGCCAGATATTAGCATTCTAAATTTGATTTGTGTCCCAGGAGAGTCAAGCCAGCTGGCTCCTTTTCTCATCTCAGTTCTGGTCCTTGACTTGCCTAGTGTGACATTCCCCGGGGTACATTCTAAACAGTTGGACAGCTGTGTCCCCTCAACTCTCTAGTTGGGGTGCCTTTTACACTGCTTCTATGTGAGAACAACCACTCCTGGTCTGTTTACATACAGTCTCTAGCATGCCAAATCACTCCCAGCTGAATTATATGAGTGCTTCTAGGCAAACACTCCTGAATTATATTGCAGAGTGACACAAGCAAAGTCCCAGTCACAGACTTGTCCCCAGAAATGAGCACTTTGTACTGCCCAGCTCTTTCCTTCTGTGCAGTACAAGCTCATAGAAAGTCTATTGTTTCATTAATAGAAAATGATATGCATAAACCCTGTGATCTCAAATGGAGTTTCTAGAAACTTCAGTTCAAACACACACTAGATTAGATAAAACAGCTGGGGTTTTGGTGACAGCAAGTCTATTTTCCAAGATGTAAATTTATCGCTCACACCCTTCGTCTTGACAAAGAATGGCTGCTCAACCTAGTAATAGTCCATTTGACTATGTTGACATCTGGCTGAAGTGCTGGCTAATCTTTTGTCTCTGAGGAACTGGTTTGGGCTGCTTTTCTATTCTTGGAGCATATCTCAGTAATGTCACATAGTAAAATCTTATAAATTTACATACAATGTTGCCACACATATTTTTCCAGGACAATAATGTTCTGTAGATTATGAGTTTTCAAATGATACTTCATAAGGCATACTTTGTACAACATTTATCATAGTCTTGTAAAAGAGGTGAACACACAGTCCGTCACACCTAGCAAATCTCACTACTCACCAACGCTATTCACATAATTAGGTTTTTCAAACTGACTAAGAAGAACTGGAAGGTTGCTTACCTATGGACTATTTATGTATCTTTAAAATGTTTTAATTGTTGGTATCCATATAGGAGGAAAAGAAAGACTCTCTGCCCTCTATCAGATCCTACCGGACCAACTAATGTATGGATGATGGACACAGCCCTGTGATCACACTCCTTACTATCATCTGTCATTCAGCAGCTAATATCATGCACCCATGTTAGATACTAGCAACAAGTAGAGCGAGTGGCAAGGTGGAAGGCTCTGCGTGTAAAAAGTCACATGCAGCTTTGCTTCTTTGAGTGAAATGTTCAGGTCTTCCTCCAATCCTTTAGATTTATTTATTTATTTTGCAATGATGTCACCCTCATTTTTAACATATATCGCAAGATACAAGAAAATAAGCCTGTAATAGCTCAGGCCATGGCCAACATACTATTCTCCTCACCAGTAGTATAGTCATATGCCCATATTTTGTTCTGGGGGTAGGCGAGTAATGCTACTTACTTGCTAAGTGCAATAGTAGCCGTTTAAATCTGCATCTAACCCAAGTCCCTCGTGGGAATTACACAAAATGGGAATTAGAGTTATGTGATTTTTAGGATCTGATGTATCATAAATATAAATACAATATTTTCTAGGGGCTAATAAAATGCATCTGTTGGCCCCACATTTCAAAGTCCTCTTGCAAACTGCAGAGGCAAAATGGTCAATAGAATTTTGTTTGTAATGGAAAGTGTCATGAAACCATATTATAGGGATTGCTCTCTTGCTCACCCCACTTTCTCGCCTTCTCCTTCCAGTGCATACAAAGAAGGAGAGTAAGTAAGTGATATGGAAAGCACTTCACAACTGAGGAATTACTTTATACTATCTAAGTGGCAGAGGAATTCTGGGCAGTATATGGATTATGTAAAGTTATTTCTGCAAATTTTAGCCTGGTTGCAAAAGATTCCCAGTCTTGTTGGCATTCTTTTCTATTTTATTTTATTTTGTAATGAAAAGAAGGCAATACAAGCCAAAAATTGGGCCCACCCACCAGTGAAATTCATGGGAGCCATGGGATTTGTTACCTTGTTGCAGAAGACATAAAGTAATGTTGAGAACAAGACAGTTGTGTCATAATCAGAGCTTCTGGTGGTTGTCATTTATGCAACAGCAAATCACATTGGTGAGGATTTTTCATCTATGTTCCTTTTATTTCTTCTGTTACTGAAAACTTTCACTCTCATCTTTGGTCATAAATTTCTTATACTTGCTCTCGCATCCACGTATATGGGTCTGATTCTGCATTGTCTTGCACTGATGTCATTGTCTGTATCAGTATAAAGTACGTATAAAATGGTACCATATTAGAATGGTAGTATCTTAACCCCACTTTGCACTGATGTAAATGAATACGCAAGGTTCAGGCTAGGGAGAATCAGGACCATATATGTGTACAAGGAGCAGTTATTCTTGCTGTGCACACAGAAATCAGATTTGTCCTTGTGCAGTGCCAGAATTGCCTTTTTCATTATAAAGACTGCCATTAATTTGCCCTTCTTCTCTTTTTTTCCTTTTCCACTCTGAAAATCAAATAAAATTTCAATTAAGCCCGATATCTCTGTAATTTGGAATGGAGTTGTTTTGTACAACTTCAGAGTGGATGACTTATCTTCCGGAGGATGTCTCTGACTGTTGTAATAGGTACCTATTTGTTTAGATTTCAACTGCAGTAAAAAGGGGTACCTGTGCCAGACTGTAAACAAAAAATAAAATAAAACACCCAGCAGTACATAAAACTTCCATCCAATCCCCCAGGTCCAATCACCATTAAAAACTCCTTACAAAGCAGCTCATGCAAATAAACACACATTGCAGTAGATATTGACATTTTCCATTTAATATCACCTGTATTTTTAACTCCTCATTTGATATGACATTGGCCTTGATCTTCAGGTCTGGCCAAATTTGGAACTGAAGGCTTATCTATATGAGGATGTTAATTCATGTTATTTTGTTCGTGATAATTACTTGAAATTCACTATATCAAACTGAACTGCATCCACGCCTCTTTGTTATACCAGGTTAACGTACATCCCTTGTTAATTGCAACATCTACACAGATCTGCACTTGTTTGAATTAACCCCATGGCATTCTAGGCAGATATCCCAGGGTGCAATGTCTTGCCTCTTGGATCTATACATTCTGGATTTTTTCTCGTGGTGGATTATTACATGCCTATCAGAACCTACAAGAATTCTGAGACTTGGGATCAAACTAACCAACTCCCATGATTCCACCCTTTGCATCCCAAAGTTCCTCTATATTTTGCCAGCACCATTTTTAAAGTGCTCTGGCAGTATGACGCACACACTGCTGAGTACCATGTTCATTACAGTCATTAATGTGAACAGGCTGATGCACAGGTATTGGCAGTTGTGCAGCCAGATGGGTTGCTTGGCAGCTTTGGAGGGTTTTGGAAACTTCAGGAATATGGCTACAGGTGGAGAGGAGCAGGAGAATGAAACTGAGTAGTTATTTCTATGAGGCTTTTGTCTGGAGAAGTGTCACATGATGGAGCACTGTTTCTGGGCTCAATCAACCA
The DNA here is from genome assembly GCF_025201925.1 of Gopherus flavomarginatus. Lineage (NCBI taxonomy): Eukaryota > Metazoa > Chordata > Testudines > Testudinidae > Gopherus > Gopherus flavomarginatus. Next base: position 39,743,535 of record NC_066617.1, read on the forward strand.
GCAATGTCAGGTGGGAGAGGATAAGGATGAAGAGAACTTCCAATGGTGATGTGGGAGGCTGCTTTCCTAGAAATCTGTGTAGGGCTAACTCCAGAGCTGCAGTGGTAGGAAACTAACATGAGAATTCCCCTCAGCATAGAGAAGTGTGTTGCCATCACCAACTGGAAGCTCATCAACCCTAGTTGTTACTGGTCAGTAGCTAAGCAATCTGGTGTTAGTCCATCAACCGTTGGGACTGTTTTCATGGAGGTTTGTAATGCTCCTCAGAGGATGCTGCTGTGCCAAGTCAAAGAGTTTGGCAATGCATAGGTTGACAACTTTGCACAAATGGGGTTCCTGAACTGCACAGGGGCTACTAATAGGACCCACGTGCCTATTCTTATCTAATGATAGTTTGTTCTTTATTTAATAACATTGTATAATTCCAGGCATCATAGGCAACCAGGTAAGTTTCACCATTAAATTGTACTGGAATTCTCTTCATGAATGTGATCCTGTCCATACATTCATTCCAAAAGGGACCTTTGTGATTATGTAGTCTGACCTCCTGTATAACACAGGCCAGAAAACTTCACCAAAATCATTCCTAGAGCAGATCTTTTAGAAAAACATCCAATCTAGATTTAAAATGGTCAGTGATGGAGAATTCACCATGACACTTGGTAAATTTGTAAGCAGGAGAATGGTCCTGCAATTGTGGGGAATTTTCCTGGCTTCTGTACTTCCCTGGTGGAATCAGATTGTGAAAGGATCTGAGTCCTCACCCCAATTGCCTTTAGCTGTATGCCTGCCTGACCTTGAGGACTCATCTTCCTCTCCCATGTGTCAGAGTCCTCGTAACCCTGATAAGGCTGGGCCCAGGATCCCTGGGAGGCTTAACCCTCAATCTCATCATGGGTCACTCAGGACAGTGTCCCCACACTGGGCACACTCTCCTCATTGGCCCCTTCCCCGACCCAGTGATCACTATATTGAATTTAAGCCACATACAATTTATTAAACAGTAACTGCAAACAAATAAGGGAAAAATGGACGAGGTTGAAGGACCCAGGAACCCTGCGCTGTAGACATGGGAATACCGCACACAAGAGTCCCTGGAACTCAAGAAAATTGTCTGTCTGTTCCATACACGTCCCAGGCCTCCTACCTAGGCTCTCGCTGCGCTGCAGTGATACTGTGGGTGAGGCACCTGCTCTGGTGGCTGCTATATGCCCATAGGCTCTCAATGGTGGGACCCTTTTCCTCAGCATTGGCCCTCCCATCAGGTCATGTCCTCCCTCTGAGTCAGGCCTCCAAGTCCTCATGGTCAGGCAGTCATACCGGTAAAGGCATTTGGGGTGGGGACTCAGATCCTTTCCGGATCTGATTCCACCAAGGAAGTATAGAAGCCAGGAAAATCCCCCTCTTGTCTGGTGACATCTCTCTGCACAGACCCTCCTCTCCTTTGCACTCCCCAGCCACTCACCATGCACAGCTCCAGTATTACATGTGGCAGGGCCAGTGTCTACTGTTCGGCTCTGGCCCCATGGCTCTAACTGCAGCTCAGGCCTGGCTTACGGCTGGTGTGGCTGGTCTCTGCTGCCCTGGCTCCCAGCTTCTGGCTGCTGCACTCTTCCTGGCTCCATCTACTCTGCCCTGGCAACCCCAGCTCACATAGAGGACAGGTCCTTGTCTGTTGACTCCCTCACCGGCCCCAGCTGACATGGAGAGCTGGTCTCCCCATTGGTCCTAGGAAGTCTCAGTCTCAGTATCCTGACTCCTCTTTAGTCTGTCCCCTTTCTCCTGGTGTTGGGAGAGAGCCAACCCCAAACCTCACCAAGTTTCAGTAAGGGGCCAACAGCCCCCTTGAAAATTTTTTGAGTGGTTAATTGCTCTCACTGTTGAATAATTCATCATGTAACTCTCTTTCTGTCTTTTTCATTAATGTTGTAAAGCTGCATTTCCTGGCCATTGCTTAGCAGCTAGCAACCCCCCTGGCAATAGCAAACATCCAGGCATTCTGGGCCACAGTGAATGGCCAGAATGTGTGAAACGCCAATGCAACAAGTCAGAAAATCAAGAGCTCAGAAAATAAATTTTGTTGTGCAATCGGGGTGAAAGTAATTTACCGGACTTACTGGTACTGCCAAAGTCCTGAGGGGGGCGTGGCCTCATCCGGAAGAGGCAGTGCCTCTCAAGATTTAAAGGCCCTGGGGCACCTGCTGTGGCTGGGAGCCCCAGGGCCTTTAAATCAACCCAGGGCTCCCAGATGCAGAGGTGGCTAGGAGCCCCCAGGGCTCAGAGGCAAATTAAAGGGCCTGGGTCTCCGGCTGCCATGGAGCTCCAAGCCCTTTAAATCCCCACCGCAGCTCCAGCAGCTGCAGCTGCAGGCGGGATTTAAAGGGCTCTGGACTAAGCATGTTCAATTACTCTGCTGAAGAAAGCTGCCTTCACTCTGACCCCACCACTATTGGCAGGCCTGGTTCATCCCTGCTAGGGACTGTCTTTTATTCTGTCTGCAAAGTGCCTAACATGATGGGGGTGCAGTCAGGATTGGGCCCTCTAAGTGCTACTGCAATACAAATTATTATTATTACTTATTAATGCATTCACTTGTGTTTCAGATTTTTTAAAAAACATGCTTATATTAGTAGAAAACTGAAGTAGCAAGCAGCTCAAGTTATACAATTGAAAATATAGGTTCAAATTTATTCTTAGATTATAAATTCTTCTTAACCCTAGGACAAAATCAATCAACTTCCCTTAATCCCTATAAATGCTTTTCCTTTTGAATTGTTCCTTCAATTTTTCAAGTCTTTGGTTCATAAAGGGATGGGAATTAGTTCTGCAGACATAACAAATTAGTCATATTGATCCTGCCAAAGGCCCTAAATTATTAATAATCGGCCCATCCTTACACAGCCAGCTTTAGACTTGTAAGAAAGCCTTGTGAAATGTGTGATACCACCATATAGGCAACCTAGGAAACCCCTCTTGTTTTCAAGTCTGTTACATGCTTTAATCTTTTACACTGATTCATGCTGCTTGATGTGTAAATGGAGTAAAATATAAAAATAGGTTTTGTCAATTTTGCTTTCATGTTTTGGGAGGTGACTAGAATCTTTAAATGCACTAAAATTTCACCACAGGGAAGAAGATTAAAAAATAGACGCGAAAGTCAATATTCTTTAGTGGCTTTCCAGCTGTGTTCGTTCTGAGAGCCTTGTTTGCAGACAGCCATGTCAGCATTCTAAGTGAAATAAACTTTATTGGCCAGAAGTGCCAATAGTCAATGGCTACATTACAATTGCTGGTATGCACTGTGTTGCCAGAGGTTGTTTAGACAGAATGAATATTGCTGTTATAAATTACTCCTCAGAGCAGAGGGAAAAAGAAAGCAAACACCTGCCTGTCATTCTTTGACAAGTGGCTTGTGCTTAGGTTTATGCCTGTTTAATTAACATTTTGGATTAATTGTGTTCCTTTCTGTCCAGGTTCAGAAACATTATTAGGGGAGGGTCTTTTTCAACATTTCACTTCTATGTTTCTATCACATCAATTCAGTCACCACTATGTATCCTCACCCCCATGCAGATGGGTGGTAGTTTGTATAGGGCTTGTATAGGGTTTACTCCCCTGTTATATTGAGGGTTCTGCCACTCTAACTCAAACGGAATATTGCCTTATTCTGCAGAGAGTCCCATTAATTTAAATGGGGTTATTCAATGATAGCAAGATTTGATACTATCACAGGAAAAAGCACCCATGCGATGAGCAAACTCATGACAGGCAATAGGCACATTGTTATTAGTCTGTTTCTCTCTTCCTATTTCCCCCCAGCCCATTTTGGTAGGCTCTTTGCCCCAGTTCCAGTTTTTATAGTTGGGGTTCTGAAAGACAATGAACCAAGCTGTAAATCCTGTATATGATAGAAACCACTTCAAGCCGGGGGGAGGGGGGTGAAACAGCACTCCCAGCACCCCTAGTTCCAGCACTTATACAATTCCTATCTCCTCTTTTCCCTTCCCTTGATCTGTCCTTCTGCATTAAAGTTAGGCAGCTTCCTCCTCCGTGTTATCTGGGTACAAGTGCGGGTCACTGACAGCTCAGGAGAGACAGGGTCCTTGATTTCAGTTCTGGTCAGTTTTCAGAATGGAGAGAGGAAAATAGTGGTGTCCCCCAGGGATCTGTACTGGGCCCAGTCCTATTCAACATATTCATAAACAATCTGGAAAAAGAGGTAAACAGTGAGGTGGAAAAATTTGCAGATGATACAAAACTACTCATCTGCACCAATCAGCCTCACCTCAGTCCCTGGAAAAATCATGGAGCAGGTCCTCAAGGAATCAATTCTGAAGCACTTAAAGGAGAGGAAAGTGATCAGGAACAGTCAGCATGGATTCACCAAGGGCAAATCATGCCTGACTAACCTAATTGCCTTCTATGAGAAGATAACTTGCTCTGTGAATGAGGGGAAAGCAGTGGATATGTTATTCCTTGACTTTAGAAAAGCTTTTGATACGGTCTCCCACAGTATTCTTGCCAGCAAGTTAAAGTATGGGCTGGGTGAATGGACTATAAGGTGGATAGAAAGCTGGCTAGATTGTCAGGCTCAACGGGTATTGATCAATGGCTCCATGTCTAGTTGGCAGCCAGTTTCAAGTGGAGTGCCCCAAAGGTCGGTCCTGGGGCTGGTTTTATTCAATATCTTCATTAATGATATGGAGGATGGCGTGGACTGCACTCTCAGCAAGTTTGCAGATGACAATAAACTGGGAGGAGTAGTAGATATGCTGGAGGGTAGGGATAGGATACAGAGGGACCTAGACAAATTAGAGGATTGGGCCAAAATAAACCTGATGGGGTTCAACAAGGACAAGTGCAGAGTCCTGGACTTAGAACGGAAGAATCCCATTCACTGTTACAGATTAGGGACCGAATGGTTAGGAAGCAGTTCTGCAGAAAAGGACCTAGGGGTTACAGTGGATGAGAAGCTGGATATGAGTCAACAGTGTGCCCTTGTTGCCAAGCAGGCTAACAGCATTTTGGGCTGTATAAGTAGGGGCATTGCCAGCGGATTGAGGGGCGTGATCATTCCCCTCTATTCAACATTGGTGAGACCTCTTCTGGAGTACTGTGTCCAGTTTTGGGCCCCACACTACAAGAAGGATGTGGAAAAATTGGAAAGAGTCCAGTGGAGGGCAACAAAAATGATTAGGGGGCTGGAGCACATGACTTATGAGGAGAGGCTGAGGGAACTGGGATTGTTTAGTCTGTGGAAAAGAAGAATGAGGGGGGATTTGATAGCTGCTTTCAACTACCTGAAAGGGAGTTCCAAAGAGGATGGATCTAGACTGTTCTCAGTGGTACCAGATGACAGAACAAGAAGTAATGTCTCAAGTAGCAGTGAGGGAGGTTTAGGTTGGATATTAGGAAAAACTTTTTCACTAGGAGGGTTGTGAAGCACTGGAATGGGTTACCTAGGGAGGGAGTGGAATCTCCTTCCTTAGAGGTCTTTAAGGTCAGGTTTGACAAAGCCCTGGCTGGGATGATTTATTTGGGAATTGGTCCTGCTTTGAGCAGGGGGTTGGACTAAATGACCTCCTGAGGTCCCTTCCAACCCTGATATTCTATGATTCTACTCAAGATAGTTAAGTACCAGGCAGACTGCGAAGAGCTACAAAAGGACTTCACAAAACGGGGTGACTGGGCAAAAAATGGCAGATGAAATTTAATGTTGATAAATGCAAAGTAATGCACATTGGAAAACATAATCCTCACTATACATATGCAATGATGGTGTCTAAATTAGCTGTTACCACTCAAGAAAGAGATCTTGAAGTCATTGTGGTTAGTTCTCTGAAATCATCCACTCAGTGTGCAGTGGCAGTCAAAAAAGTGAACAGAATGTTGGGAATCATCAAGAAAGGGTTAGATAATAAGACAGAATATATCATATTGCCTCTATCAATACATTAGAAGCAAGTGGAAGACCAAGGACAGGGTAGGCCCACTGCTCAGTGAGGAGGGGGAAACAGTAACGGGAGACTTGGAAATGGCAGAGATGCTTAATGACTTCTTTGTTTCGGTCTTCACTGAGAAGTCTGAAGGAATGTTTAATATAGTGAATGCTTACGGGAAGAGGGTAGGTTTAGAAGATAAAATAAAAAAAGAGCGAGTAAAAAATCACTTAGAAAAGTTATGCCTGCAAGTCACCAGGGCCTGATGAAATGCATCCTAGAATACTCAAGGAGTTAATAGAAGAGGTATCTGAGCCTCTAGCTATTACCTTTGGGAAATCATGGGAGACGGGGGAGATTCCAGAAGACTGGAAAAGGGCAAATATAGTGCCCATCTATAAAAAGGGAAATAAAAACAACCCAGGAAACTACAGACCGGTTAGTTTAACTTCTGTGCCAGGGAAGATAATGGAGCAAGTAATTAAAGAAATCATCTGCAAACACTTGGAAGGTGGTAAGGTGATAGGGAATAGCCAGCATGGATTTGTAAAGAACAAATTGTGTCAAACTAATCTGATAGCATTCTTTGATAGGATAACGAGCCTTGTGGATAAGGGAGAAGCGGTGGATGTGATATACCTAGACTTTAGTAAGGCATTTGATACGGTCTTGCATGATATTCTTATAGATAAACTAGGAAAGTACAATTTAGATGGGGCTACTATAAGGTGGGTGCATAACTGTCTGGATAACCGTACTCAGAGAGTAGTTATTAATGGCTCCCAATCCTGCTGGAAAGATATAACAAGTGGGGTTCCGCAGGGGTCTGTTTTGGGACCGGTTCTGTTCAATATCTTCATCAATGATTTAGATGTTGGCATAGAAAGTACGCTTATTAAGTTTGCAGACGATACCAAACTGGGAGGGATTGCAACTGCTTTGGAGGACAGGGTCAAAATTCAAAATGATCTGGACAAATTGGAGAAATGGTCTGAGGTAAACAGGATGAAGTTCAATAAAGATAAATGCAAAGTGCTCCACTTAGGAAGGAACAATCAGTTTCACACATACAGAATGGGAAGAGACTGTCTGGGAAGGAGTATGGCAGAAACAGATCTAGGGGTCATAGTGGACCACAAGGTTAATATGAGTCAACAGTGTGATACTGTTGCAAAAAAAGCTAACGTGATTCTGGGATGCATTAAGAGGTGTGTTGTAAACAAGACATGAGAAGTCATTCTTCCGCTTTACTCTGCACTGGTTAGGCCTCAACTGGAGTATTGTGTCCAGTTCTGGGCACCGAATTTCAAGAAAGATGTGGAGAAATTGGAGAGGGTCCAGAGAAGAGCAACAAGAATGATTAAAGGTCTTAAGAACATGACCTATGAAGGAAGGCTGAAGGAATTGGGTTTGTTTAGTTTGGAAAAGAGAAGACTGAGAGGGGACATGATAGCAGTTTTCAGGTATCTAGAAGGGTGTCATCAGGAGGCGGGAGAAAACTTGTTCACTTTAGCCTCCAATGATAGAACAAGAAGCAATGGGCTTAAACTGCAGCAAGAGAGATTTAGGTTGGACATTAGGAAAAAGTTCCTAACTGTCAGGGTAGTTAAACACTGGAATAGATTGCCTAGGGAAGTTGTGGAATCTCCATCTCTGGAGATATTTAAGAGTAGGTTAGATAAATGTCTATTAGGGATGGTCTAGACAGTATTTGGTCCTGCCATGAGGGCAGGGGACTGGACTCGATGACCTCTTGAGGTTCCTTCCAGTCCTAGAGTCTATGAGTCTATGAGTCTATATGAATCCATGGTACACCCACACCTTGAATACTGCATGCAGATGTGGTCTCCCCATCTCAAAAAAGGTATACTGGAATTGGAAAAGGTTCAGAAAAGGGCAACAAACATTATCAGGGGTATAGAACAGCTTCTATATGAGTAGAGATGAATAAGACTGTGACTTTTCAGCTTGGAAAAGAGTTGAGTAAGGGGGATATGATAGGGGTCTATAAAATCATGAGTGGTATAGAGAAAGTAAATAAGGAAGTGTTACTTACTCCTTCTCATAATATAAGAACAAGGGGCCACCAAATGAAATTAATAGGTAGCAGGTTTAAAACAAACACAGAAAGTATTTTTTCACGCAACACACTGTCAACCTCTGGAACTCCTTGCCAGAAGGTGTTGTGAAGGCCAATACTATAACGGGGTTCAAAAGCGAGCTAGATAGATTCATGGAGGATAGGTCCATTAATGGCTATTAGCCAGGATGGGCAGGAATGGTGTCCCTAGCCTCCGTTTGCCAGATGCTGGGATTGGATGACAGGGCATGGATCACTTGATGAGAACCTGTCTGTTTATTCCCTTTGGGGGACCTGCATTGGCCACTGTCAGAAGACAGGATACTGGGCTAGATGGACCTTTGGTCTGACCCATTATGGCTGTTCTTATGTTCTTATTTATCCTGCCCTGAGTATCTGAGATCCTGCATTTACAAAAGTCTGTTTTCACCTCTTGGCCTGGGTAGAGCATGCACAGTCTGGTCACACGTAGGAGCTGTGAGGTGCTAGAGCACGAGCAGTTCACATTGTGTCTTTGGAGATTTAACTGCACAACTCTAAGGCTGTAGTGGGCATGTGAAAATTGTGAGCTTTTAATGGCTTATAACTTGGCCAAATTGGATTTTCACAGGCACAGCAAAAGGCTCATCCCTGATACAAAACTCTGCCCTCCCCCTGCCCCGCTCCCCACTAAATTTCAAGTCCCTATTCTAAAACTTGGGAGTGCTAGGAATAGGTCACTAGAATGTTTTTAAAATTTTAAAACAATGTTTTTTACCCTAACCTTGTTCTCAGCCAACCCGCTTTGGCTGAAACTTTCCAAAACAATATATGATTAGGCGGACATCTGCCATGGAAAATTTTGGCCCAAACATTCAAGTTTGGAAAAGTTATAAGCAACTGAAAAAAGGTCTTATGATAGGAAGTGTCAGACTACCTTTTATAATAGGTGGTGCTATCAGCCCAACCATAATACTAGATATATGGAATTCCAACATTTTTAATAGTAGTTATTATTCATAATAATATGCATTTAGCATTTCTATATTGTCTTTCATCCTAGGGTCCCAAAATGCTTCACAAACATTAATTAATTAAGTCTCTTGACACCCCTGTGAAGTAAGGTAATAATAGTCACCCTTTTTACAGACGGGGAAACTGAGTTACAGAAAGGTTAATTGAGCTGCCCAAAGTCAAACAGCTAGTTAGTATCAGAGACAGTTACCTGATTCACTGTTCCATGTTCTAGCTACCAGACCATGCTGTGTCTCTAGAAACCCTTTAAAATGTGTATTGGTTGGAGAAAAGTCATATGGGGGAAAGGGGAGAAGGAACATACAAAGAAGAGGAACAATTATCGGTTCCATTTCAACCTGAAGTGCTCATGAGGTAGTGAAAATTAGCAGTGTCCTTAAGACAGGAATAGATGCAGGAACACCTGAGAATACCTGAAACCCATTCAGACATTGAAGGAGTCTAAATTTATTCTCATAAATTTTCTGTCCTCTCTGAAATAAAACTTCTTTACAATTGAAGGGTCAATAGCCCTCCAGCAACATGTTTGTATGCACTGAAACCATCCAGTTTAGCAGTTTGTCTACACAGGGAAATTAACCAGCAGAACTTGTGTAATTGTAGGACTCCAGGAATAATTATTCCAAAATAAAGTCACTTTTGTACCAGAATAGAGTGTCCACACAGCAGTTATACTGGCACAGCTATAGCAGGACAACTAGAGCTCTATAGTTCTGCTGATCAATTTTCCCATGAAGACAAGTCCTAGTACTACTATCATCCTAGATATACCAGGAAATTCCCTTGGGTGAATGGGAATATAAAACATTGGGCTTGATTCTCATATATATGGAAGATCCTTTAGGCTTTTCTGACAGCAAAAAGAAGTGTTAAAGTGGACATAAAAGATTTTTATACTCATTTTAAGACCCCTTGACATGCCAGAGTGGTGTAAAATAACCTCAGTATAAACAAGAAGAAGGTCCATAATGTATCTTGCTGCAAGATGTGGAATAAGTGGAAAAGTAGGGACTACTGGCAAAGAGCTAGAGAGCTAGTTCTTCCTAAGGGATTAGAGTGTAAAACAAATTTGGATTTTCCGGACTAATGGGTTTTTGAGATAAGCAATTATAAAAAAACAATGTTCAAAAAAGAGGAATCTCATGTTTAAAAAGTGAATTATCACTAGGATATCTTGTCTTATTAAATTCAAACGTCAAAAAATACAAAACAACCCCCCCAAATCCCAAACTCTTCTGTGGTAGGACATGGACAGTCAATGTTTCAAATAGAAGGGAGTTGTTGTTTGTTGCTTTTAATAAATACAAGTTGGAGAGATCAAAATTGACGTTATGCTTCCATACTCTCTTGCAACCTTAAGAGTCACTACAGCTCCATAATATTTTGATTATATTTGCTGAGTGCACAGTTTTAGTTCTTTACTTTGCATTTGAACAATCAATTGCACACATATAAAATGGGAAAGGACTGCCTAGGAAGGAGTACTGCAGAAAGGGATCTGGAGTCATAGTGGATTACAAGCTAAATATGAGTCAACAGTGAAACACTGTTGCAAAAAAAGCAAACATCATTCTGCGATGTGTTAGCAGGAGTCTTGTAAGCAAGACATGAGTAGTAATTCTTCTGCTCTACTCTGTGCTGATTAGGCCTCAACTGGTGTATTGTGTCCAGTTCTGGGTGCTACATTTCAGGAAAAATGTGGACAAATTCGAGAAAGTCCAGAGAAGAGCAACAAAAATGATTAAAAGTCTAGAAAACATGTCCTATGAGGGAAGATTGAAAAAACTGGGTTTATTTAGTCTGGAGAAAAGACTGAGGGGGGACATGATAACAGTTTTCAAGAACACAAAAGGTTGTTACAAGGAGGAATGAGAAAAAATGTTCTTTTTAACCCCTGAGGACAGAACAAGAAGCAATAGGCTTAAATTGCACAAGGGTGGTTTAGGTTGGACATTTGGAAAAACTTCCTTACTGTAAGAGTGGTTAAACACAGGAATAAATTGCCTAGGGAGGTTGTGGAATCTCCATCATTGGGGATTTTAAAGAGCAGGTTAGACAAACACCTGTCAGGGATGGTCTAGATCAGTGCTTCTCAAAGCCGGTCCACTGCTTGTGCAGGGAAAGCCCCTGGTGGGCCAGGCCAGTTTGTTTACCTGTCGCGTCTGCAGGTTCGGCCAATCGCGGCTCCCACTGGCCGTAGTTTGCTGCTCCAGGCCAATGGGGGCTGCGGGAAGGGCGGCCAGCACATCCCTCGGCCCACGTCACTTCCCACAGCCCCCCATTGGCCTGGAGTGGGATCTGCGGCCAGTGGGAGCTGCAATCGGCCGAACCAGCCGATGCAGCAGGTAAACAAACCGGCCCGGACCACCAGGGGCTTTCCCTGAACAAGCGGTGGCCCGTCTTTGAGAAGCACTGATCTAGATAATACTTAGTCCTGCCGAGACTGTACTAGATGACCTCTCAAGGTCCCTTCCAGTTCTATGATTCTATGATTTCCTTTCTCTGACTCTAGCATATCTGTTATGCTACAAGATAGACATATTGGTTCTGTAGCACATACTATAAAAAACTACCAAACTATATTACTGTAGTTATTGGATGGGATTTGACAGAATTTGTAAAGAACCAAAATACCCCTTTACAGCATAGTGCCTATGTAGCATGTATATCCTCCTTAAGCCATATTTTCATATGAGCAAAGAGAATTTTTACTTTTAGTTTTTGGTGACAAATTTTCAACCAGGGTCTGTTGATGCTCTTGCTGACCAATGTTCTGTAACTAATTATACACATTGTTTGCTGCATTTGTTTTTTGTATTGGAAATGATATTGAGCCAAATAATGACAGTTGACCCTTCTGGGTAAGAACATTATTTTCTTCCCTAAAAGACTGAAGGAATTTGAAAAAATAAATAATTTCCTATCCTATTAATGTAATGTATTATTCCCTCAATATTAGGGAGTGCTATGAATTATGGTGTGTGCATTACAGGTGGCCCTTTGAATCTTTCCAAAATAATTTGTTTTCTCTTTGAGAACTGTGGTACTATATCTTTGTTATTCAGACCATTTCATCTCCTCCCCTCCACTCCCCCTCCCAAATCTATGCTCTTCAGAAGGATGATTCCTCTCTGGTTTCTCCTTCCTTGTGCATTAAGCAAGTATCTCAGAATCCAGGTATGTGAAAACTACTTACCATAAACTAGATGGAGGACTTACATTCTGCTATTCTTTAATTTAAATTAAATAGAATTCACTCATTACAATCCATAAAGTCATGCACTGTGTTACAGAAAGGCAACATGCATAATCAATTACCGAAACAGAACAAAAGTGGAAATGGTATGAAACAACACAATATTGATTAGATGGCTACCAAACAATCCTTAAGTTCATGTTTTAAATTACCAAGTGAAGATCAGCCCCCTAATATTTTTATGATTATTCTGCTACTTGAAATGTTTGCACATGGCGGACAAATTTCCTAAAAAATTTGCATTCAAGTGTAACTTCCCAAAAGCCTAGACCTTCATTCTGGACTTCTATTTTGTTTCTCCTTATGCTATTTATGGACATTAACTTATGCAAAAGTTTTAAAATGTCATAAAATTGATAGCTTCTGAACTCAAACATGGGAACATCAACCCAGCTTGGGTTTAGCTCAAACACAACAAACCTTTGAAGTTTACATCTGCTTAGATTTTGTTCCCAACTGGCGGCTCAGCCCTAGAATACAATGATATAAATAGCTTGGCAGTATCATGTAAACCTAAACCATCTATATCCAATCTAAGTACATTTTCTGTCTCTGCTGATTAGTAGTTTTGGACCCTTGCCATAGTGTACAGTTAAACTGATTCAGTCCTACGAATAAGAAGGTCATTTTAAACAGTGGAACTAGCATCTGCAACATTTGAAAAGCACACTGCCTCCTTGAATCACATAAACTGCAGTTTCTTTTCAGGCAGCTGCAGTATAAAATTTAAGGTTTAGGTTTTTGTTCTGGAAGCTGAAGAGGGAACACAGAATTGTAAAATAACAAATGGCATCCAACCTACCATGCTTAACATGAAAAACACAGTGCTCCCTTGTTCATCTAACTTTGGCAATAAAAAACTAATTGGCAGCTTTTAAAAAATAATTTAATACAGTGGTGGGCCACCTGCAGCCTGTCATGGTAATCTGCTGGCAGGCCATGAGACAGTGTTTACATTGACCATCCACAGGCATGGTCCTCCGCAGCTCCCAGTGGCCATGGTTCACCATTCACCGTTCCCAGCCAATGGGAGCTGTGGGAAGTAGCAGCCAGCATGCCCCTGTGTCTCGCACCACTACCCACAGCTCCCATTGATTGGGAACGGTGAACCATGACCACTGGGAGCTGCGGGCAGCCATGCCTGCGGTTGGTCAATGTAAACACTGTCTCATGGCCTGCCAGTGGATTATTAGCCTGACGGGCTGCAGGTTGCCCATCACTGATTTAAAATCTTCCATTAAACAGCCTTAGTCTCCAAGTGCTAACCAAAGAATAATGCAAACTCTACAGGTACTTTTAAAATGTATCATTTGTATTTCACATATGGATTATTATAATTCTATTGTAATACTATCCAAAGGCCCCTTGCACTAGGTGCTGTACAGGTACATAGCAGGACATAGTTTTCTGCCTCAAAGACCTTACAATTCTTGCAAAGCCAGCATTTTTATCCAATTGAGCTGTGCACTGTTGTGTGTAAATGTACAAATGAGCCTACTAGTAACTAGACATTTGTGTGTGCAGCTACATTATTTATAGCATTTATAAGTGTAAATTAGGCAGGCAATTACACTGTAATCAGTGATGCTCTACCAGTTTATACCAGCAGAGGAGATGGCATGAACTCTCCTCATCCTCATCAGAGTCCAACTGGACACGGTACAGCTTTAAAATACCTATGAAATAGAAAATAATTACACTTGCAAACCTTTCACCAGGTAAACGTGTTGAGATTTCATACACAAGCTGATCTGGGGCAAAAAAAAACCCAGCAGCAGCACACTTTTAAAATGGACACTTCAATTACAATTACACAGCAGTGCTAAAGGAATATTGTCAAGGTAAGCCAACATTTTGATCTACTTTTCTTCTTATGCCTTTAGGCAGAGGCCTTTTTATGTGTTCTAAAGTGACTCTACTGCTTGGGAAAGGTATTAGATTGAGAGCACTGGAAATTGAACTACTAGGTACCAATAGAGCATGGCCAGAGCAAGATAAACACCCCGTGATTTCCTGGTAATATAGTTCAGCTATGACTCAGAGGGGCCATTTCTGAGTATTTGAGGTGATCGCTCCATCTTCATGCACATTCAATCCTTGGCCTTTTCACTCAGATATCCAACATGAGGTGCCAAATGTAATGGTAGATTTTTGTCATGTGTCCATCTGTCAACTAGAAACTAGACTGAGCACATCGACTCATTTTCCATAGACCACAGAACAACAGAAGAACAGTTCTATATCGCAGACACTACTGTATTCCATCATTAAGCTTTTTCAGTTGTCATTTCTATTTTTTTTTCTTAAAAGCAAAAAGCCAGATCTTCATTTGGTGAAAATGACTTTAGCTGCATGATCTGGCCCAAATCACGCAATTGTCTTTGTCTTACTACTGCAAGATATCTAGAGAGACAGATAGAGTAGCTAGATAGATAAAGGGTGATAAATTGGAAATTGAGGCCACTCCTCCCCATCCTTTTGGCATCTTATACACTTACAAAGAAGCCAATACTTACAGATGTTGTGTAATCAAATTAATAAGCATGGAGAGAGTATTCTGATATGTTGGCTGATGGTGTCCTCAGTGCTATGTCTGCCAGTTGCCAACTTCCAGGTACTGAGGTAAGTAGTCTGTCTTGTTCATGCTCTTTTTTTCTTTTTTTTGGAGGGGGAGTGGTTCCCTCCTGGTTTATCAGCTACAGCCTCAACTCCACAAAACATTTGAACACATGCAAAGCCCTTGGGCCCAGATCCACAAAGGAACTTTGGCACCTAGTCCCCAGCTGTAATGGCTACAGTCCCATTTTTAGGAGCCACTGTGACCCCCACTTGGCCACCTCACACAGTGCCTGAATTTTCAGGATAAAAGTTCCCTCGGTATCTATGTTTCTGCCTCTGGGCATATGTGCTGCTGCCTCACTCTAGGCACTTATCTCCTGCCTAATCCCCAAAGGGATCAGGATCCAGGAGAAAATAGCAGGACTGACAACCGCAAGTGATCAAAAATCATGAGTCAGATTCCCCAAAGATCATGAGATTAGTCCCACAAATCATGAGATTTTAATATAATCAAACCATATTTTTTAGTCTGTCTTTTGACTTTTTAACTCCCCTCTACTCTTCTGGCTATGTGCGTGATAATTTCAGTTTGAAATGTCATCCTTGAACACACACAAAATACATGTCTCCCTGGCTACTCGGCTGGAGACTCCTTTTTCCTTCTCTGCACTCCCCTGAGATAGAAGAGCTGCCATTGATTTCCTGTGATTACCTTGACTCCTCTCCTACCCTTCCCTTTGCTCAGCAGCACCCCCTCCATTACTCCTGTCTTCCCTGCCTTGCTGCCCCCACAAGGCTCCTGGATCCCAAGTAGGGAAGAAATCCCAAGGCAGCAGGAGGTAGGAAAGTGTTGCTATAGGGTCCAGAGTGCAACAGCTTTTCCCTGACTCCCCTGCCTACTGCTGCCTCAGGTTCCTTTCTCTGCTTCAGGGACATACATGAAAGTAGGGTTCAGTGGCAATGCACGTTTTGTCCTTAGCCCAGGGGCTCTTGCAAACAGCTCCGCCCATGTGACTAGAACTGAAAATCACAGGATTGGTGGAGCTTCTCACATCAATATGAAAGCTCCTTCTGTGGGCACCAAAATCCCATAAATTCTCAAGAATTAACAACAATGCAGTGCTGCCTTCCCCTGGCTGCTGGGAGGGGACTCCCATGACCCACCACTACCCGCAGGCTGAGGGAGCTTCCATTCTATCCTCTCATCTCCTATCAGCATCACTGTCCTCTGCATTCCCTTCAGCCTGTCTCTGGTCACTACATCCTTCAGTGCCCCTGAAACTCCTAAATCTGTTTCCTGCTCCCCATCACTCACCCCATCCACCTTTCACTGTGTCTCTGCTGCTCCTCATAGTCTCTGTGTCTCATCTAACCCACTGAACTATAGAGTGGCAGTGATTTTTTTCTGTGGGCCTAGCTTCAATCTCTTTGAAAACAGTGTGATGTGGCAGTCAACTTTATTAAGGGCAGCCTCACTTCTACCTGTAGATTATAGGAAAATGGTGGCCATCTATAAATTGAGATATTCCTATCTCATAGAGCTGGAAGGGACCCCAAAGGGTCATGGAGTCCAGCCCTCTGCTTTTATTAGCAGGACCAATCTAATTGTGCCCCAGATGCCTAAGTGGCCCCCTCAAGGATTAAACTCACAACACTGGGTTTAACAGGCCAATGCTCAAACCACTGAGCTATCCCTCCCACTCAGTCCCATTGGCAGAAATAAGAGATGGTAAGTAAGTAAGCAAGTAAAGTCCATTTATTCATGTCTGAACTTTGGTGACATCATAGCAGAAAGTTCGGAAGCCTTTTTGATCCATTGCTAAATCACACCCTCAGCAGCTGACCTCCCAGTGATCTGTCGAACATTATCTATCCATCTGAAGACCCTCCATTATTTCTTCCATGAGAACTGTCTCAAAGCTGTTGCCATCTCTGTGCCTGATGTGAAAAGGTACACAAATTTGTACCTGCTGATTTCAGAGATCAGTGTCTCTCCAATAATGTTTCTAGCAAAAGCATTTATCTTCTTTTCTGTCTAGGAGGCACACAAGTCTTCACCAGCACTACATCAAAAAGACATCATTTTTCCTCTTGTTAGCTGTATTAGTTTCCCAGGATTCACGTCAATAAGTCACTATGGAAAAAATTAAGCTTTTCACCAGTTGATTCTAGATAATAAAATTCTAGATAAAAAAATTCAGCTGCTGTCCTCATTAACTTTTTTACAGTCTCAAAAATTCATTGCATTGCATCAGTGGTTGAATACCTGAGGTCAGTTAAGAGGTGTCCAATGTTGGTCCTTCCATTTTATGAGGGTTGCCATCCCTCCAGGAGTCTCCAGGAATTAAATATTAATTTTTAATTCAAGATGATGTCATGTGATGAAATCTCCAGGAATACATCCAACCAAAACTGGCAACCCTATATGTTATAGGAGATGGTGGGCCTTTTTTGAATAAAGGAAAAATTGTGACAGCCTTTCATCATGTTTTCATGATACAGATAAAAATACCCCAAACTCACTAGAGCTGTGATAAAATGGCAAGAATTTGCAATACCTGGTTAGGCATTTTGCTGTGTAACTTGCCTGTGGGGCCTGGCCTGGGGTAGTAGGAGTGCTTAGAGGCCACCTAACTCCACCCAAAACAGCAGCAACAACCCTCCTTTATAACGTTTAGCCCAATGGTTAGGATATTCACCTGAGATATGGGTGACAACCACCTCTGTCTGATGAGGAGAAGGGATCTGAACAGGGATCTGCCACCTCTCAGGTAAGTGCTATGGGATATTCTGATGTGGGTATCCCGCAGTCTCTCCTATTGAAGTTGTTCCACTTTAAATAAATAACTGAATAATTAAATATTAAGTGGGCCAGAGACAGTTAGAATCACTTTATAGCCCAGTGGTTAGAGCCCTCACCTGCAAAGTGGCAGATCTCTGTTCAAATCCCTTCTCTTCATCAGGTAGAGAAGGGACTTGAACCAGGGTTTCCCATATGAGTACCTTAACTACTGGGCTAAATATTATAAGGGAGAACTCCCTCCTCCACATGGGTGGCATGTGAACTGCTGATTGGGGGAAGTTAGACCCCAGCACCTCCCCTTTCACTCCCCTCCTGGAGCCCAGAGGGCCCCACCCAGGCTGCCCCAGTGGCACAGCCCCACCTCAGAGTGCCAGGTGGGCGAGCTGGGCAGCATGGCCCCAGCCCCCACCAGCCTCAGAATACTGGGTGGGAAGGGCAGCCCCAGCACCCCTAGTCCCAGACTGAAGGGAGTGGGAGGTGCTTCCTTATACCCCCCCAGCCCCGGAGTGCCAGGCGGGCAGGTGACATGGCCCCAGTCCCAGCTCAGGCCATGGCACTGGGGAAGAGCCACAAAGCAGGAAACAGGAGGGAGACATGCTTGGCTGTTTGGGGAGGCTCAGCCTCCCTCAGCCTCTGATACCCTCTACCCATGCTCCTCCACTCCTTTCAGCTACTTTATGTGGAGTTTGGTGGCCTTGGAGCATGCCTTTCCTCACTTTGTGGATTGCTGAACAGAGATGTGTGCCTTTGTGAAGCTTGGATTTAGCTGCCTAAGTCCATGAGAGGCATGGGGCTTATTACACACCTCTCTCGTGGGCATCTCCCAGTGGCTATCTTCATGGCCGGCAGGTATTATAGGCTGGGGAAGGTTCTGTCTCCCCAAACAGTCAGGTGTGGCCCTGCACACACTCTGTCCCTAGCCCCCTTACCCGCCCCCACTTCCCACTCTGAGACTGAGTGCGACTCCAATCCCCCAGTGCTGGCCCTGGCTGTGGCCACAAGCCACCCACCCTCCTGGTGCTCCGGGTTGGGGTGGGGGGGAGAGGAGGGTTACCTGGAGTGAGGGCCAGTAACCATAGGGTTGTCAGGCATCTGGTTTTTGACCAGAACACCTGGTTGAAAAGGGATCCTGGTGACTCCAGTCGGCACTGCCGATGGGGCTGTTAAAAATTTGTTTGGCAGCTCAGTGGGAGCCCAGGGTTAAGACAGGTGCGGGAGGGCAGGGGTAGGTCCTTGGGTAGCAAGGGTGAGGCTGGGGGGCTAGCCTTCCCCAGCCTGTGATTCATGCGTTGCCCATGATTAGCTTAGACAGGTCCTCATCTAGAACGCTGGCTTTTGTGGATGTCATTCTAAGCTACCTATCTCTCCCAACTCTTTGTATAGGGAGCCTAGGAGTCTAAACCAGGCTTTACAGATTGCATTGTTGTGCTTGTGATTCTCTAGGCACCATGGTGCTAAGCATCAGAACACCTGAGTCCCTTTATGGACGTGGGTCTTAGGCACATGAAGTCAGTGGAACTATACGTGTGCTTTACCACTTTGAGTTAAAACCTACCTGAAATTAACTGGTCTTTAGGGGGAAAAAAAATCACATGATTTCGATGTAAATAATAAAATCACTGGCAGTTTTCTGAATAGAGCACACAACAGAGTACAGTTCTCCTTCTTGCCCCTCCATCTTTGCATCTGTCATATCTCTCCTTCTCTTTTTTTCCTAGGAGTAGCAGGCACCATGCTAACATTATCTTTGCTCTAAGAAAAGGAAAATAAATAAACCATGGCACATGTCACCCACAAATGAAACACTTTCCCACTTACATTGACTTGATTTGCATCATCCTGTGGGTAGTCAACAACCTGTGTAATCAAAAGGAAAACAACCCCCAACTGTCTGCTTTTACATGTAAGGAGTACAAAATAGATAATATTTCTGTGCAGCAGACCACTACAGCAGAGGAGCCAGGTCATGAGGACAAAGCTATTATTGTGGTGCCCATTTTAGAATTGTCTCCTGGCACTACAACAACAGGGCATAAATGTGGCATTTTGGCACACCCCCTTTCATTCTTCCACTGCTACCCTTTTGTTCATTGTGTGTGCTGAAGGCCAGTAAATGCAGCTACAAATAAGACAATGCTTAATTAACACAATACATTTCAACTTGTTGAAATACTCCCCAGTCCCCCAGCCAGAGCTCTGACACAGAAACTATTGTTAAGATATAGCTTCATCCTTCTCATCTTAGGCTATTTCTGGCAATGGCTTGTGGTGAACAGTGGTACGTGCGTCAAGTGACAGAAAACTGGAAACCAGTAAATTCAGTACTTTTAAAAAGTGGATAGAATATAAAAAAGTTCTTTCATACATATATCATGGACAAAAAAAAATATAGACATACATAAGGCATTTTGCAACAAATACAGTCGCCAACTATCATTGTTCCCAGCACAAAAGTTATAACAAAGACATTTTAACACCTGTCAAAAATATCTGAACTGCCTGCTGTGGCAGGCAGGACTCACCTTTCCAATTTTTAATTGTCTCAGTATTGTTATGGAAGAGGTGTTAATGGCCTACCATTAGGATTCTTGGAAGCAAACCTGATCTAATACCTTATTACAGTAAATGAGTGAGTTAAGCTTTCAAGGGAAGATCATTATGTAGTATGCGGATCTGCAGGATCCCTGGATGCTACGCATGGCTCATGAGATGCCTCATGGTCTCAGACACCATCCGATGGCCCAGGGACATCTACATCAAACTCATCACCGGCTACCAACAGTACCAGGAGGTGTGAGCTGGAGTGACATCATTCTTTGACTACAAGAAAGGGACCAAGAGACTTTGTCTGTTGGACCATATGAACTGGAACCATAAATGCACTGAACTTTGCATCTCACCAAATGAGGGTCAACCCATCCTCATCATCGTATCCACTCATTATACTCCACACTCAAACAGAGCCATTATATGAACTTCATACCCTCATATCTCAATGTCTGCACTGTGACTCATCAACTTTATACCCCCAATTGGAGATATTGCCGATTATGTATTCCTTATGCCACCTGATCTTAAATGAAACTTCGCACCCCTTGATATGTTATTCCTTGATAACCAGAAACTTCTATGCTTAAACTCTGTACCATTGACTTTTTTTTTTAAACATCATCTTAATAACATTTTTGAATCTGAAAAAAAGTTTAGACCTAGGTCTGTTGACAAGACTACGTAGCCCAGAGAGGAGTGTATAACTCCTATATCTCAGATTCAGGGGCTGGGACAAATCTGTTGTGTGGGCAGTCAGCTTGGAGTTTGTATAGTCTAGGTGGGTCCCTGAAGACAGACAGAGAGAAGAAAGCTGTTTCTTAAGATAAGACAAAATGGTCTGGTCCAAGGTTTGTAGAAGAGGGTTGCCTGTATTCAGTGTTGTTCCTACCACTGTTCAGAGAAGCAGGACGTATACATTTTTTGAATAAATAAATTACACTAAGAGAATACACTGACTCTTTGTCACTGATTTCTCATCCAAAAGGAAGCCATCCTGCAAGACCCCAAATTTCAGCTGCCACTTGGCCATGGGAGCCAACAATATATACAGTGAGGATTCTTAATGTTGAGCTATCTCAGGTATTGACTATCTCAGGTATTGACTTACTATGTTTACATTTGAACAGTGGTTTACGTTTGTCCATCAGTAAAAATGGGGATCATTATACTGACCTCCTTTGTAAAATGCTTTGAGATCTACTGATCAGAAGTGCTATATGAGATCTGGGTATTTATTATTATTATTAATATTAATTTTATTTTATTATACCTGTCCATTTTCATGTTAAGAGACCTCTCTCCCAGAATGATGTTTCAATACAATCTTCAATTTTTAAAAATCTAGGCTTGTTTGCACAAATATGTGTGGAAAAATGGAAGCACTTCTTTGTAATAAATGTAGCAGCATAGTCTGGGAAAGCAGTTATTCGTACTCTGATTTGATAAGAAAAGGGAATTTTATGTTTTGCATAGTGTCCCTTACTTCAGAGAATAAGATTATCAGCTGTTTGAAACAGAGAACAATCTTTCATGCATGTTTGTATAGCAGCTACCTCAATGGGGCCTCTGGACACTATTGTAATATATATCTCTATATAATTAGAATAAGAATACACTACATCCTTATATAATATTAGATCTCCAAAGCATTTTAATAATAGGAACTCAATAACTCTAAGGACAACCTGTGAGCTAAACAGGTATTCATTATAATTATCCCTACTTTACAGGTGGGGAAACTGAGACAGACTGGCTTGCCTAAAGCCATCTGGGTGAATCAGTGGCATAGCCAGCGTTACCCTTGGCATTTTGTGCCTCCCAGTCTGATTCCTATTAACTAGAACATGCTGCCTCTCCAGGAAGTTTAAATTCACTGCTAGTGTACGTTGTACTTTGTGGTGCTTTCACATGAAATACTCAATGGATTATGATTGGGTTGGTGTTGGTGACATGTTCTTCCTTGAGCATGTCACACTTGGCACTCTGACAGGGAGAAACAAAGATAAAGCTGACACAAAGAGAGAGCTAAGAATGTTTCACCATGTAGCGGATCTAGTAAATCCTATACAGATTCTGCAAATTGTTTATAGCGTCAGTTTCAAGGGTTTTATTGGTGATTCCATATTAACAGCTGATTTCTGCCTTTTGCAGACAGAGATGTGCTAGAGGGTGTGCTCAGGGACTGCTGTTTAGCCGGACTCCTAGGAGGGACTCAGCCAATATTCTTAGGGCTCCCTGAAAGGGCTTGCCAGAGTGGCAGCTCGACTTCTCTTCCAGAGCCTGTAGTGTGTACTCACCTCTGCACCTGAAGGTGTGCTAGCAGGAGCCAGGGCTTGCATTCTGCTCACACTTATTGGTTGCCTGACTCCTGCATGAATGTACAAGAGAGATAAGGTTTCTTTTATCCTCCCTTCTGCACCCCATAGTGTGCACCCACAGGGCCCAGCCAGAGTCAGGCAGCAAGTGAGCTATTCTTTAATTAACTTCTATTTTCTGTTCTCGCTCTAGTCTGTAGAATCCTAATTAATACCCTTTTGTTGACTCTCATCTGACCTTGGTTGGATCTGGGGTCCGTACTTGCAGATACTCTCAAAGGGAACCTCTCAATTACTCTTCAAGAGGCAGCGAAAGGTGGAAAGGTTCTTCACTGTGCAGGTTAAGTCACTGTGTGTCTTCCTCTGGAGCAGTGCCAAAGAATGGTTATTGGGTACAGTTGAACGAACAAGAGGGACAATTCACACTCAGCCAGATTTGATTAACCAATATCGGACATATGCACAAGATCTGAAGCAAATCCAGCAAGTTCAACTAAATCGAAGTACATACTGTCCATTGATAACAAACAATTCCATACATGAATGAGTTTTTCCTACAATAATCTTATGGGGAGGTCTTTCATTCATTGTTCACATGTCAGAGCTCTGAGAATTCTATTAAAGTTCAATGACCTGCTATGCAAACACTGTCCTTAATAAGCCCTTGAAGAGAGCTTTTGTTTGCCAGCTGCTGTTCACATGTCACTTTAAGATGTAACAGATAGCAGCGTCATAATTTGGCTTAGATAGTAAGCATTTTAAGCACCTCTGTTATTGCTCTACATATTGCCTGAATAACACACACGTGGCAAAATATGGGGGAACAAGAGGACAGCTGTCACAAAAGGGAATTGTATTTATCAGAGCATTTAAGGTCTGCTTTGGATCCTAATGGGATTTATTTATCATTAATGCTGCTGTTCTGCCTTTGTAAAGAAAGGGGATAATATTTCACCTCTTTTGGCAATTATTTAGAAAGTTGAGTTCACTGGGCCTTATTGTACTTGACAAGATTCTAAAATTTGCATAGGACAAAAGTAAAGGCAGTAATGTTTGTGGAATGTAAGTGACTGCAGAGATTATAAAAATTGTCCATTTTCCGGTGAGGAGCAAATTTGCTAATTATGTATGTTTTTTAGATGCTGTTGGATGCCTGGGATCCCAATTTGTAAGTCAGCATAATATGATGCAACCTGACAAGCAATATGGTTGTAGCAGCTAACATCCAGATAGATTTGCAGTATCTGTGAACTAGCAGCTACTCAGATTCTCTGACTGTATAAAAGATTTTCAGATAATTTAGCACATCTCTAGATAAAAGCAGACAAACAAGGTCCGAGAGAATTGTTAATTCAATTTTTCCAGAAGAAAAAGAAGTAGAGCTCCATAATCTTTTGATTATATGTCCATTTTTCTTAGGAGAGCTTGTTGTGTTTTTTGGCTTTTACCATTTTATATTAAATGGTTACTGTTGTATTTATTTGTTGTTATTATTATTTATACTTTTGACTATGAAAAGCCGGTACTTACAACAGGGATTTCAAGGACTTCCTTAGATTCTTCTCCAGCTAATTTTCTGTGGTTCTAATTTTAAAAAGAAAACTGTAGTAGCTTCCTCTGCCTTCTCTCAACCCTGACAGCTCTATTTCCTTACCTCTCCAGAACAATTTGTTATTCAGGGTCACACATGAAATCCTTACATAAACTCAGTGGGCCCCGTGGGGAGTGGGGACTCAGGAGGCAAGATTCTGGGTGGCTGCCCCACTCCTGGCTGAGCTCCCAGTGGGGAGCAGGGAATGAAAAGCAGGACGAGGTGGACTGCGAGAAGCCAGGAACCCATGGGGCAGCTCCCCACACTACCCCTCATAGGTCTGTGGAAGCACTTCTGGTGAGGATGCGCACCACTGACCATAGGTGAGTAGTGTGGACATGAATCACAGCAGTAATTACTGAGGTGGCTGTAAGTCGATCTAATATAGGTTAACTTAAGTTTTTAGTGTAGAGATGCCTCATTCTAAGGTTTGCAAGGGGCTTCTTTACCCACCCGGGATTGGGAGGGTGTGAGGATGGCTTACTGCCACATTAACCATCAGTTCCCTCCCCTAGGTTGTGAGTTCTGGACAGTACGTCTTAGAGGCACAGCATAGAATGTCACCTCTTGCCTTTTGTTTCTGTATTGTTGCTCAGGAACACTTTGCATAACCCTGGCTTTATCATTACACACCAACATGCAACACTCTTCAACAAGTTACATGTTTATTGGTCTCCACAGCATTGATAATGGTGCCCTGTCTAAGGAGGGAAAAAAACTCTTCCACAGAGCCAAAACCTAACTTGGGCAGTGCTTTTAGAAGTAACAAGGATTCTGGTGAGAGACATCCTCTCCTCCTCTGACTTCTAAGCCCATTGTGACAATCCAGGTCCAGCTGTGCCAAGGGAAGAACAGAAACGTCTAAACCTCCCAAAATAAGCAATTGAATCACCTAGTTGTGGACAATGTCATTGTGTTATAAAATATGTCAGGTAAGGTCCTTTATGAAAGCTTGTAATGTTCTGAACTTGATGGTTCTTAGGAGATGGGTGTCATGAATGTGTAGGCATGTATACAGTGGAGTCGCATCATAGGTGATTTTAACTATACGTGCTCAGCAAAACAAAAAAAAGAGAAAAATAACAATTTAAATACTGTACCTGTAGTGCGGGAGATTCCACCCGCCATTCCACTCAATGAGCGTTTGACTATATGCGATTTTTGCCTTATGCGCTAACTTCAGAACCTAACCTCCACGTAAGATGCGACTCCCCTGTACATGTGTAGAAAATTTTAATTGTCACTATAATACAATCACAGCATCACCTCACAGCAGTGTGTGAGGCAATCAGGGAGGCAGGGCACCTCCCAGGACAGGTGTTTACATGAAACCAGCTCCAATCACCTAGCATTGTCCAGTTAGGAAGAGACAATGGAGGACCGTTAATGTTCAATGGGAACAACTTGAAACAATTTGAAAGTGAAAAGGAAAGTCCAGCCTGGGAAACACCCAGGTTCTGTGTAACCATAAATTACCGTAGTCTGAGAAAAAGTAAAAACATCTGCAAACCCTGTTAAAAGGCAAGGGATTTGAAGTGAAGGCTATCTGGAAACTGAGGGTCAGAATCTAAGCAGAGTGCTCAGTCTGTATAGAAGTGTACAGCCTGAGATTGCATGTTTATGTTTATTTTCTGTGTAACTTGTATGTGTTTGTTTTTCCTTACTTATTTTATCTTTGAATCTACGATTTTTCCATTACAAACTTTTGGTTTATTTTTACCTCAAGCAAGTCTGTTGTGCGAACTGTGTGGAGTGTGTGTGCCAAAGTGGACTGACAGTTGCAGGCAGGTTTAATGCCTTTGAGGATGATGAACCAGAGGGGGAAAGTCCAAGTGTCTGGTAGTTAAGAGCTTGAGCAGACTTGAACCAGAAGGGATTGCTGAGTCACTATGCAAGAAATAAGAGGCTAGTGAAAGCCAGGGTGGGACCCTATGCTTGTTGGATGACCACTGATGTCAGAGTGCTGAACCATAGCATCATAGCATAAAAACACTCAAAGTTACAATGCAGGTGGTGACAGAGCCACTTACTGGCCTGGGTGATCCCCCAAATGTTCCACCCATGTTTCAGAGAAGTTCCATAAGGAAGGTAGGGGCAGGAATGTTTAGTGACTGCACACTTTGAAAAGGAGTGTGGTCTAGCTAGCATGTGCTGCAAAGTACTGCATACTTCTTAGCTGCGGGAGGCAAGGTAGAATTGGACTTGACACCTCCCCAGTAACACCACTGACTTCTCTCACACATACATATTTAGGGCCATGGTGTTCAGGCTAATATAGAAGATTTTTAGATTTACCATCAGCTAGTCTTGAAGCATGTGGCAGATACCCCTGTCTTTGTTTACTCTATTTTTCCCTTAGCTTGTCATTTAAGATAGAGAAATAAAGAGAGAGAGAGAGAGAGATAGGAGCTGATTGTGGTGTGACTGGGACTAGAGTGAGTGAGTGCTATTCAGTATTAGCAAAGATTGTAGGAAATGGCCCATAATTGGATTTGTGGGGACAGTGAACAAAAATTAAACCAGCTTAAAGAAAATCAGAGAATTATTATTATTATGTTCCAGGTTTTCTTTTTATTTCAGAGTCGCTACTTATTTGAATACAAGGGAATGTGAAACACGTTGGTAACATTTCCAAGCTGAAAGCAGGGAAGTGAATAATGGTGGGCTGGAACTGCAATGCTCAGCAGACCCTTGAACTGCACTGTGAAATCTGGCAAGTACTCGACAACCTTAATTTGTCTGGATAATGGATGGAGGCAGAAGGTATGATCCAACTTTGAAAAGCAGAGAAAAAATAAGCCATAAGCACCAACACAGATAGCACATAACTCTTTCAATCAGCCTCTACATTCTCCTGGGAGTCTGCATTCTTTTGGGTTAGTGATAACAACCATATAGTATTTACCCCAGGAACACATGCCAATAACATCAAAGGATTCTTCTAATTGACTTCAAATAGAATAAAGGGAGCGAGTGCTTTCTGTGCACACCACAGCTGTATGTTTTAACTCTCCACTAATAGTATATCACTGGCCTCACATGAGATCTTTAGAGGGGCTGAGTTGATTCATTATTTGCCAAAAATGACAGACATTGGTACAATCCGGCATTGCTGCCAACTGTGTGGCACCACCCTATTCTTTTTGTTTTATCATGAGGTCAGAGAAAGGTTTTTTGACTTATATTTGACTCTCATATTACATATAGTCCAAAAGGCCACAATTAAAGTTAATTCATTATTGTTACTGGCTCCTAGTATTATGGATCAGTTAGCTATATTAAGGCAGAACTCTAAGTACCTGATTTTCAGCTGGGCCTTATTTCTATGACCATAATTGCATCTCCTTTGTTGCTTCCATCGTTCACTGTGAGCACAAATATGAGTAGTTAGATTTCTTCATTTGTAAGTGCAAAAAAGGCAGGCACAACTGTTTGCAGGCATGGTTTTGTGCTTTCCAAAAGAAAAATCAGGCACATAACATGACTACTTTTGTGTTATAAGACTATACATTTATATCCACTTAAACCAGAGGACATGGGTGGCGGGTGAACGCCGAGCTCAGGTAGGCTATTCCCCAGCCCAGCCCACCTCTTCTGCCTGAAGGCCCGCCCCTCCTGCCAGAGCCCAGAGTCCCCAGTGGCTGCCAGCCACCCCCCAGCCCAGGAGCACCTGGCGAGTGAGTGGATGTTACCCTCCCATCCCCTCACCCCGGCAGCCCTGAAGTACCAGACAGGAGGGCGGGTGGTGTGTATCCCCAGCCCCAGAATGCTCCCACCCCCACCAGCCCCAGTGCACTTGGTGAGCTGTGCCTCCCTCCCCCTCCACAGCCCTGGAGCACCCACCCAGACCTGGCCCATGTCTTTGCAGAGCTCATC
This sequence comes from Gopherus flavomarginatus, assembly GCF_025201925.1. Taxonomy (NCBI): domain Eukaryota; kingdom Metazoa; phylum Chordata; order Testudines; family Testudinidae; genus Gopherus; species Gopherus flavomarginatus. Next base: position 39,771,518 of record NC_066617.1, read on the forward strand.
TCTTCTCCCCTCACCCCCAACCCTGTTGCTGGAATCAGCTTGTCTCTTTCTGCCTACATACTCGCATAGTGTCGACAGGCAGCTAACACCTCCAGGCTGCTGCTGGCCACTGACATAACCCAGCCACCTCCTGTCCCCTGGCTACAATGCAGGCAGGAAGGATTAAGCCTTAAGGATGCATTGTGTACCAGGGCCCAGGGAACCTGACTGCTGCAGGGGGTTCAGCAAACTCAGCCAGAGAGGTGGCTCAGGAGGCGAGGGTGCCTAAGGGATGGAGCAGCCTTCATGCTCCCTTGGGGCAGGACCCAAGGCAGCGGGATGGAGGGTAAAAAGGGTGCTAAGCTCCTGCCTGGGGGGCTGCTGTGGAGCCTTCAGGTTCTGGGCATGAACAAGTTGTAAATCTCTTCCCCCCACCACTCCAGAGCTTAGCTGAGGGGCGGAGAGGCTTCCCTGTGCCAGTGCTGTGCAGGGCTTGGCATATATGGGGCTTGGCTCCTGACCAGCACCCTGAGCCGGAGGGTCTTGGGCTTTTCTGGGGCACCAGCCCAGCCAGAGGCAGTGGGGGAAGGAAGGAGCCTGCCAGCCAGGCTGTTGGTGAGCTGAGCACTGCAACCAGGGGCTGGTTCTCCACACAGCGCTGTGAGCAGGATGCACTCCACCAGGGGGCGATATGGAGGAGCAGTGGGATTGGGGGGTGAAGGGGCAAAGCAGAGAGAGAATAGCGATTATGGAAGCACATAAAGGGTGGAGGGGTGGGCAACAGAGGTGACACATAACTGGCCACTGCCTGGCGACTGCCCACACACGCTAGCCACTGCAGCTCACAGTGTGCAGCCAGCGCTGGCCAGAAACGGAATGGGGGGCAGGGCCCTGCTGGCCAAGAGCTAACATGCAGCAGAGGCTGTGCTGACTGACCAGCAGTGGAGCAGAAGGCCCCACGTGCTTCAGCTTTATTTTTTATTTTAATTTATTATTATTAGAATAGGTTTATTCCTGGAGGTTCCCAAGGCATGCCATTGAGTGTGTATAGGGGCCAGAGAGGTGGAGGCACCCCCAATTTTAAATTCCTTTGGGAGTAAAGAGACTGCAGCAGAGGGGTAGCTAGAGGATTCCCATCTATCCAACAGCACCATTGGGATACATCAGGCACCCAGGTGAGAGTTGCTCGCTCCTGAGTAACCCATGGAGGAGGGTCCTGAACATCATTGCGAGGTCTCTTAGGAATACTAAATCATTACAGGGCCCTCTCGGTGGCACGTCAATAGATATTATTCCTTTGGAGTTTCACTAAGCATTCAAAAGTTTCCTATTCACTGTGTGAAATTTTGATGGAATTTGTTTTGAATATTACTTAGTATTTTTTAAAATTTAGCTATTTTAAAGTATTTGTACTAGTGGGTAGAGTGTTAAAAGATTCAGAGATTCAGTTTACTTTGTAACAACCCTAAATACCACATACTTATCTGAAAATTGTTAGAAGAATCTAAACCGTTTCTGTGACATAGCTCTGGTAGACAAAATACAAAACCACTTTCCTTAACAACTTCCTAATCTCTACTAATTTTCTCCAGAGGAGTTCTTACAGGAACTTTTCTCCCAGCATGCCTTTCTGGGTCTGACCCTTTAAATTTGGCAGAGCCAAGCAGCTGCACTCTTAAAGTAGCCATTTTGAAACAGGCTGCTGCTGGCCGCATCTCCCATCTTCCAACTGGTTAGTACCTGTTATGTTTTTTACCTACTCTTAGTCAGGCCTCAGAGATGCTGACCTCTGGGTATGGAATGGAATGTCACCTTAAAGAGGAGCCATATATTCTCCCTTGAGTAGCCACTCTGCTCAGTTAGCAAACGGGGAGTGCAAAGGCCAAGAGAGGAGGCAGGCTTCTTGTGCCTTCCATCTCATCCTGTGCCTCTGCAGAGCCCCTGGGGCCAAACTGGCCTGCAGAGAAGAAATTCTGCTTGAAATCCTTGTAAGCTAGTCTGTGCTTTACCTCCAGTCCATGACTCCTTATTCTAAAAGTGTATTTGCATGTGGCGAAGGGGCTACTACGCAAAAAACTAGCAGTGTCCCTAGTTAAGAAGTCTAGAGTGCAGGGTGGCTTTAGGTATTTTGCCGCCCCAAGCACAGTCCCCGGTCCCGCGGATTCAGCGGCACGCCTGCGGGAAGTCAGCCGAAGCCGCAGGACCAGTGGACCCTCCACAGGCATGCCACTGAAGGCAACCTGCCTGTCGCTCTCGCGGCAACCGACAGAGCGCCCCCCCCGGCTTGCCACCTCAGGCACGCGCTTGGCTTGCTAGTGCCTGGAGCCGCCCCTGCTAGAGTGTGAGAGGCATCTACTACTTTGCTACCCTCATGGAAAGTAATTGGAAAGTGGTAGCATATACATTCTTTCCTTTTTCTAAGCTAAGCTTGTTTTCTTGCACATTTTTCTTACAACACAGATAAATTCATACCCATAAAAATAATGGACCTTAAATATAGAAAATCACCTTAAAAAGATGAGAGACAACCAGTAACAAGCAACCCTCACAATCAATTAATATTGCCACACTGTCCTTAATTCATCCCCTTTGCTTAAGCAGTGCAACACTTGTAAGTCTGAATCACCCTCTCTGGAGGAAATACGTGCAGGAGGGACTTCTTGGGGAAGAAATTTCAGTGAATATCCCCTTGTGGAATTCCTCCCCTATCATTCCATTGGGGATGGAGTTTGCCTCCTTGAGGAATATACTATGGACATGCAACCAAATCTAGTGGATTCCTGGGTACAGAGATAAAAGTATTGTTTCTTTAAATCTGTGGCAGGGAGCCAGAAGTGAGAGTAAGACGTTGGCAGAAGCCCCACACCTAAAGCAGACACTTGTAAAGTAGAGTGAGGGCTAATATTCTTTCTTTTTTTCTGATAAAGTTCCTTGTTCAGTGTCCGAAGAAAGCAACTCTTTCCATGATTCTTTAGCACTGTCCTATAATACCAATGATCTGTGGGAAAATGGTGCTGTATATGCAAAGGCTCCATGTCTCTGATCCAGCTCTAGCCCACAGAATCCTTCCCCTAACCCCAGGCTGCTGTGAGCTTCCCAGGCCACAGAGGCTCCCAGGAAAGGGAGTATTCTGTAGTTATAATATATGCCAGCCTCCATCCATATTATATTTTCTAGAGGATCTCCCGGGTGTCCCTCAGCTCTGTTTTCAGCGTGTCTAGTCTTTATTTCCCAACCCCATGAACCCAACTTATGATGAACCAGAGATACAAAAGGGGCAGCCTTTGTAGAGCCCAAAGAAGGCCTAGGTTCCCTTTTCCTGCCTTCATTTCAGGAGAGGGGAGATCTGCATGCAGAGATTCCCACCTGTGCATGGACCTGCTGGGAGGGAGGATACAGGCAATGGTTATTCATGAAGGATCAAAGGGTTTTGCTACACTTGCAGCCGTACAGTGCTGCCGTGGGAGCGCTCCCATAGCAGCGCTTTGAAGTGCGAGTGTGATCACGGCACCAGCGCTGGGAGAGAGCTCTCCCAGCGCTGCAGGTACTCCACTTCCTTGTGGGGATTAGCTTGCAGTGCTGGGAGCCACGCTCCCAGCACTGGGGCACTGTTTACACTGGCGCTTTGCAGTGCTGTAACTTGCTGCGCTCGGGGGTGTGTTTTTTCACATTACATGATTTTAAATAGCACTATGTACTGTAATGTCTAGCAACATATACTGTAATGTCTAGGCACTCCAGAGTAAATTAAGTGTGATACGAGAGGATTAACTCATCTGTTCTTTTGCTTGTATTGTTCTGCTTTTCAGAACTTTTAACTACTAATAGTGGCCAGAAGAAATGCATGAGATGTTTTGTTATACTTTTAATACATAAAAAGTTTTTTGGAGTTGAGAGAACACTTAACTGCGAATTTGCTCTTAGGTAACCTAGGCCTGGTCTACACTACGAGTTTAAACTGATTTTAGCAGCGTTAAATTGATTTAACACTGCACCCGTTCACACAACGAGGCCCTTTATATCGATGTAAGCAGAGTCAGGATAAGCTCTACCCTGACATCTGGTGGAAAGAATGTCAGAGAGTGTATTTGCATAGGCACGCCTACCCTATCCCAGACTGCCGAGCTGTGGGACTGCTTGGTGACAAATGACTCACCCTCAGTTGGGTGGTACTTGCTAGACAAGGGACATGGGTTCCAAAACCCAGTGAATTGAGAGAGGCTGGGGACAGGTATCTGTGCCTGGTGGTGCAGGCTCCTTGTGGAGCCAGAAGCACCAGTTCCACCCCCCTTCTCTCTCCACTGTGGAATGTCAGAGTTGATTTTTTTTATTCCCTCAAGAATCTAAATACAGGTTACTGAGCTGAACTCACTGTGGGCTAATGGTGCACTAGCACTGGGGCTCCCCCACTAAGAGCTGAGATCACTAAGAGTTGAAATGACTGAGCTGAGAGCACTGAGTACTGTGCTAACTAGTGGGGGAGCCTGAAGCGATACTGTGGAACAGAGCAGCTGGTGGAGTGGAGCAGTTGCGGGGACGGCTGGAGCGGATCACGGGACGGCTGGTGGCAGCAGAGCGGCTGGCAGAGCGGAATAGCTGTGGGACGGGTGGAGCGGCCCACAGAGCGAGCGGAGCCGAGCAGTTTGCAGAGAGAACTGGAGCAGCTCATGGAGCAGAGCAGCTGGTAAAGCGGAGCAGTTCGTGGAGAAGGCAGAAGCAGAACCCACGGAGAGGCAGGACAGTTGGCCCCGGACCACGTAAGGTGCCCCTTTCTACCCAGGCTGGGGGGAGGGACCTCTACAGATAAACTCTCGAACTCTGGGGTGGCATTGACCAGAGACTTTTGGGTTGTTGGACTTTGGGGTGATTGGACTTAAAACCCTAAGGGGAAAAAGGACAATGCCAAACGTACTTGGAGGTGGGTTTTTGTTTATGGTTTGTGTTATAACCCTGTTTGTGGTGTTTCTCCAATGGGATGCCGCATTGATTCCTTCCTTTATTAAAAAGATTTTGCTACACTCAGATTCCGTGCTTGCGAGAGGGGAAGTATTGCCTCCTAGAGGCGTCCAGGCGGGTGTGGTATGTGAGGTCCCAGGTCACTGGGTGGGGGCTTGAGCCGGTTATGCATTGGTTACTGAAACGGAACCCCTGGATATTGAACCCGGCCCTTGTTGCTGCCAACTCAGAGGGGCAGAAGGGTTACATCGATATAAAGGGCTCTTTAAACCGGTTTCTGTACTCCTCCCCGACGAGAGGTGTAGCGCTGAAATCGGTATTACCATATCGGATTAGGGTTAGTGTGGCTGCAAATCAACAGTATTGGCCTCCGGGCGGTATCCCACAGTGCACCATTGTGACCACTCTGGACAGCAATCTGAACTTGGATGCGGTGGCCAGGAAGACAGGAAAAGTCCCGCAAACTTTTGAATTTCATTTCCTGTTTGCCTAGCGTGGATCTCTGATCAGCACGGGTGGCCATGCAGTCCCAAATCCAAAAAGAGCTCCAACATGGACCGTATGGGAGATACTGGATCTGATCACTGTATGGGGAGACAAATCTGTTCTATCAGAACTCCGTTACAGAAGACGAAATGCCAAAGCATTTGAAAAAAATCTCCAGGCTATGATACAGAGTCCACAGCACAGTGCTGCATGACAAGTGTAACGGAATCCAAAGAATCAAATGGATGCTCATGGAGGGAGGGAGGGGGTACTGAGGAGTCCAGCTATCCCACAGTCCCCAGCAGTCTCCAAAAAGTATTTGCATTCTTGGCTGAGCTCCCAATGCCTGTAGTGGTGGTTCAGGGTATAGCTCATCAATTTACTCCCCCCCACCCCGGGAAAGAAAAGGAAAAAAAATCATTTGTTGACTTTTTTCAATGTCACCGTATGTCTACTGCATGCTGCTGATAGACACGGTGCTGGGGCAATGAACAGCAGCATCCTCTCTCCTTCCTTCCCCAGTGGCAGACGGTACAGTGCAGTAGGACTGGTAACTGTCCTTGTCATCAGCCCGTGAGTGCTCCTGGCTGGCCTCAGGTGAGGTCGGCCTGGGGTCCCTGGGTAAAAATAGGAATGACTCCCGGTCATTCCCAGTAGATGGTACAGAACGGCTGGTAACCATCTTCATCATAGCAACTGGGGACTGAGCTCCATCAGCCCCCTCCCTTTCATGTGTAAAGAAAAGATTCTGTACTTCCTGGACTATCATAGCAGCGGGATGCTGGGCTCCTCTCCCCCCCACCGTTTAATGTCCTGCCTGGACTATCATAGCAGCTGGAGGCTGCCTCCCCCTCATTTTATCTCACTAACAAGTCAGTGTTTCTTATTCCTGCATTCTTTATTACTTCATCACACAAATGGGGGGACACTGCAACAGTAGCCCAGGAGTGTTGGGGGAGCAGGGAAGCAACGAGTAGGGTTGTTGCAGGGGCACCCCCTAGAATGGCATGTAGCTCATCATTTCTGCGGGATCTGACACGGAGCGGCTGTGCTCTCTGGTTCTCTGATACACTGGTTCTCTAGTACACTTGCCCCATGTTCTAGGCAGGACTGACTCTATTTTTAGATACCATAAAGGAGGGATTGACTTGGGGAGTCATTCCCATTTTTGTCTTTGCGCCCTGGCTGACCTCAGCCAGGGGCACCCATGACAGCAGCAGACGGTACAGAACGACTGATAACCGTCATCTCATCGCCAATTTACAATAGCACAGCAGATGGTACAGAACAACTGATAACCATCTCTGCTATCTTGCAAAGGCAAATGAATGCTACTGTGTAGCGCTGCAGTACCGCGTCTGTTAGCAACATCCAGTAGACATAAGTAAAAAAAAAAGCTGAATGGGCTCCATGGTTGCCGTGCTATGGCGTCTGCCAGGGCAATCCAGAGAAAAAGGGCATGAAATGATTGTCTGCCGTTGCTTTCACGGAGGAAGGCATGAGTGACGACATTTACCCAGAATCACCCGCGACACTGTTTTTGCACCATCATGCATTGGGGTCTCAACCCAGAATTCCAATGGGCGGGAGAGACTGTGGGAACTATGGGATAGCTACGGGATAGCTACCCACAGTGCAACGCTCTGGAAATCAGCGCTAGCCTTGGACCATGGACGCACGCCACCGAATTAATGTGCTTAGTGTGGCCACGTGCACTTAACTTTATACAATCTGTTTTACAAAACCGGTTTATGTAAAATTGGAATAATCCCGTAGTGCAGACATACCCCTAATGATATACTTCAAATCATGCATGGCTTCCTAAGAAAGTCATCCCTGTATACCCAAGGAGTTTACGCAAGGTAAATACTCTCAGTGAATAATTACAGCTATAGTTGTTCTGAGAACCCAGCAAAGGATTAATAAGCATTTGTATTAGGGAGGATTGCAGTAGTTTCTATTCTGCCCTCCCCTTTGGAGAAACAAGGTGGGTGAGGTAATATCTTTTATTGGCATTACTTTAAAGAATCCGCTGTGATCTCTGTTCTGTTAATCGGTCTGTTTTACCAGATGCAAACTATTGTAGTAGGGATGACTGTTGATTACCCTATTTCATCCGAGCATGCAACATTAGCTAACCTGAGAGATTTTCTGAAATGTTGTATCCTTTATTTTAAGCAAAGCTTTTCTTCTTGATGACAGCATTGTTCACTAACTAGAGAACAATCAGCATGTTCAGATTCCTTGATATGCACATTCCTTAACTAATCTCCAGAATTGTAAATCAATAATCAGATTAGGAGCTTCCTGCAGAAAGCAAGGGATTTGGTCTCCCTGATTGACAGCCGTAATGTAGTTCATTATTAGGATTAGTTCTTTCAAAACACTCTTCATATTACCATATGTGCACTAGGACATTTTTCTCCTTAGGTATCTCTTCCAGCTGTTTAGTCCAACTTGTGTGGTGATGTATTACTTAGTGTGTCTTCTCCCCAGATCACTGGACAAATGAAAGATAGCATGATATTTGCTTTTTAAATAGATAGAATTTGGCATTTTGAAAGAAGCTCCCAGCAGGATGGCCTCTGTTGCTGAAATATGTCGGTAGCCATCTCTCCTCATTATCCAATGGCCTTTTTGATGAATGGCAGCAGCAGTCTTTCCTTGTTAGTGCTAGTTAGCTGAATGCTCATCACTATTGTTTTAGCATAATTATCTTCAGGGTTAGATGGAGGCCAGACAGTTTCCTATTAATGCTACTTGCTGGAGTTGATTTTTGTTCATAACTGTTAGCGCTAAGGCACGGAAATAAATCATGAATACTAAAAAGCAATACATCACTTACCCACACAGAATATGCAAGAACATTTTTTTATTTTCTTTTTAGAAGGCATCACTTTAAAAATTCTCTGAAGTATATAAAGCTATAGTCATGTCAAATCAAATAATTTTTGTCAGTCTAACAGGGAGGTAGAAATGAGTATATTCCCCAGAATGTTTGTATCTCTTGACTTGACTGAACTAAATATAATCTCCTTTTGTCATTGCATCTCTGAGATTGGGAAGAGAGAGAGAGAAAGATGTGTATTGTTCAAAATTTAAGAAATCTGCAACGATTATGTTGATGAAAGGTTATAACAATGGGAATGTTTTGCTAGCTGCAAGCTGTGCCTTAAATAAAGGGGAGGGAGAAAAAACCCTACTCTTAATCTCTTAATGAGATAACATGTTACATATCCACTTACTGTAAGATTCCAGTCCACCACTGCTGGCTGCAGTCATGTTGGTTATGTAATGATGTTATTAGTATTATGAAATACAGTACCGATTGCAATTAATTCATAGTGAGATGAGCTCTGCAGAGTCCATTCAACTTCTCCCAAGAAAGAATCTATTTGTATTGTTCCAATAAATTTTGACATTTCCTTTTTAGGTCAACTAGTAAAAAATGTGTTGATAAAAGCATATACTTTAAGGATGAGGTTTAACTTTAAAGAGAGTGATTATATAATAAGTCATTTTAATTATGCAACACCTTGCCAACAATTAAAATACACAATTTAAAAACTAAGGCTCTAATTCTGCAATATGCCCCATGCAGGGACTGCCCATGGAGAGCTCATTACAGGATCAGAGCCTCGGGTACTTATAAGAATAAAGAGAGGGAACATGATACAGTCAGTCACAATTGCTTTGTTGTGGGTGAGCTTTTACAAAGGAAAAGATCTTCGTATCTTAAAAAGGAGCCCCAGCAATAGCATTGTTTAGGTACAATGGCAGGACAATTTAGAGGCTAGGGGCAGCAGAGGTAAAGATATGAATGTGCCAGTGTGGGGAATAAGGGCCTGCAGCAGAGCCAATCTCCAAGCAACCTAATGAGCAGGGTGGGCCTTTAGTAGGCTCATTGGCTATGCCTCCTGATTGGGTGGAAGAGTCAGCAGACCAGCTCTTAAGCCAAGCAGCAGTAGCAAAGCGGCTGTTTGAAACATTTGCCCACTGCTGTGATAGCTGCTGTGCCCACTTGCTCCTGCCTTGTTCCAGCCTTGGACTCAGCCCTGCTCCTGTCTGGCCTCACTCCAAGTAACCCAGTGCTGACCCTCAGCTCCAATTCCTAACTTCTGACTTTGGCTCTGGCATCTGGTCTCTGAATCCAGCTCTGACCCTTGGGTTTGGCATCTGGCCTCTGACTCTGGTCCTGATCCTGGGCTCTGACTTCTGGCTCTGGACTCTGATTCGTGGCTATGGATGTCAAATCTAGTTACTAGGCAAGACTGCCCATGTCCTGGGTCAATGACAGTTTGAGCAGTCCCAACACCAAAAATAAGGGAACTAGAGCTGATACAGCAAGTATGAATTCTACCCAGGCAGATCACTCTCTGATGGAAAGTAGGAGCCCTACAGACCTTCCCCAGGTTGATACCCTTCAGGTACAGAAAGCAGTCCTATAAACTCAAGCCACACTGCCTTCAGCTCTGACTCCCTCCAAGCCCAACAATCCCAAGCTCCTCCGGCCTGACAAGTTTAATGGCAACTGTGACAAATTTTGTGAATTCTTAAATCAGTGTCTGCTCCTGTTTCTGCTATGCCCACACACATACCCCACAGACCAAGCCTGAGAGGGAATAATTATCAGCCTGGTTACCTGGGAGGCCATGGCTTGGGCATCTCCACTCCTGGAAAAATCAAACCCACTTCCGGGACAATTTGAGGACTTTGTGAGAGCTATAGTGATGATCTTTGATGACCCAAGTTGGCCTAAGCCATTCTTCAGGTATTGTGGCAGGGACACTGGGCAGTTGCTAAATATGCAGTGACATTCTGATGCTTGGTAGCAGAGACTAAGTGAAACAAGGTTGTCCAGTGTTAGCATTTCTGGCTCAGCTTAAACAACAATAGTAATGATGAATTGGCAATGGTGCAATCCCTGTTTGTCCTAGAAGTCTTAGTTGATCTATGCATCAAGATCGATGACAGTTTGACCATTTACCACCAAGAACAAAGATGGTCCTGCTGACTCCTGCCAGCCCTGCCGTTGCTGACACCTTCCCCCATCACCAGTTCCTTCTCCATCACCTAAACCCATGCAATGCCACTCCAACACAGAGAAGAATTAACGCTGGGCATTGGACCTCTGCCTTGACTGTGGGTACCTGGGATACTTTGTATCAAGCTACACTGGTAAGGTCTAGTCTGTGCCCAGTCAGGAAGTGCCAAGCTCGAGCCGCAATAGTGGGGTACAGGCTGAGTTAGCGCTCTTCCCCTCTCCCCAGGAGCTCATTCCCGCACTCATTTGCCCATAACCCGGTGAGGGCCAATCAGCATCTAACATCTCTCTACCTCCCTCTCTTGCTTCATCACCCTGTGATGCCTGATATCAACCTATACAGGCTGATGGACTCAAGTGTCTCAGACAGTTTCATAGATCTGGAGTTCACCTGAGCACACAATATCCCCATCCAGTGCAAAGGGCTCCCCACCTAGATAAGTCCCTCCTTTCTTTGGGACCAGTCACCCACCAGAGGGCTCCCTTAGAGGCCACAGAGAAACTCTCCAGTTTGGGCTCATTTGTGCATTGGATTCACCAATTATCCTTGGCATGTCCTAGCTCATCCCCTCATCCACTGTGTAACCACTGACGGTCAGGCATGATACACTTTGACTCCCCATCTTATTGATAATCCTGTTTCCTAAGAGCCAACCCAGGACCAGCAACCTATTGTAGCTTACTCAGTTCTCCAAAGAATTCAGAGATGTGAAGCAAAGGTGATCTCAGCAACCCCCACCACCTCCCCAGTGACCCTAAGGATTCTTGTTAAATATCAACACTATGAAAATATGTTAGACAAAAAGAAAGCTGAATCCTATTGCCCTGATGGACCTATGCCTCCCCCATCTATCTGGGAGCAGAGGTTCCCTTCAGGTGCATTTACTCCCTCTCTGAACTCGAACTACAAGCATTCTGGAGATGTATCAAGGAAAACCTGTAGAAAGGGTTCATTTGTCCCTCCATGTCCCCAGTTAGGGACCCAATCTTCTTTGTGGTGAAGCTCTCTCTGGTTTTGTTTGGACTACCAAGTACTGAACACGATTTCAGTCTCAAACTCGCACCCCATACCACTTATTAATGAACTGTTTGAAAGACTCCATTCTGCCAAGAGCTTCACAAAGTTGGACCTCTGTGGAGCTCATAACCTGGTGAGGATCCAGGAAGGAAATGAATAGAAGATTGCCTTCCTTATCACGTATGACTACTTTGAGTATTTGGTCATAGTGTTTGGGTTGTGCAATGCCCCCGTGACCTTCCAACATTTCATAAATGACATCATTAAGGACACATTGGATCCAATTTATTGTCATTTACCTGGAAGGCATCCTTCTTTTCTCCAAAAGTGAAGTTCTCCACAATCATCACATATGCACTGTTTTGGAGAGACTCCTCCAAAACCACTTTTTCATGAAGCTCGAGAACTATGAGTTAGATAATGATATATGATCTTGCTTGAGGGACTCATCATGGACTCTCACAATGTGGTGGCAATATCCGACAGGATTGAACCCAAGGATGTACAGGTGATGCAGAGATTCCTAGAGTTTGCCAGTTTCTATGGGCAATCTATTAAAGGATTATCTAGCCTCATTGCACCCATAACTGCACTTCTGCAAAAGGAGGCCTGGTTTACTTGGTCCACAGAGGCTCATTCAGCCTTTGATCGACTGAAGAGGGCATTCACCTCACACACATCCTGATTTACCCAGTGACCACTGAACCATTTATAATTCAGGCAGTCATCTTGAATTTTGCATATGTGCAACTTTATCTCAACACGTAGGCACCTGCAATCAACTCCACCCCTTTGTTTGGATTCTCAGAAGTGAACCCCAGCAGAAAAAAATTATGATATTTGGGACAATCAGCTACTGGCTACGAAGGCAACTTTCAAAGAGTGGCACCACCCCTGAGAAGCCCGATTCCCAGTCCAAACCTGATGGACCACAAGAACCTGGAATTATTTATGGATTGCTAGATGCCTTAACTAATGCCAAATTCACTAGATTCTCTTTTCACTTGCTTCAACTTTGTGGTCAGCTATCATCCGTGAACAAGAAACAAGAAAGCAGATATCCTATCCCACAAGGTGAATATCTCGAACCTGGCAAAGAGCCCTCTGCCACAATGCTAATGGGGACAATTGTCACCAGAATTATATTCTACATCAGCTTCCTGCTCCCTAATGACCCAGATCCTTGTAACCTGAATGATGTAGGTACCCAACAAGACTCCAAGTTCCAATGGCCTCCTGTATCACAAGGGTTGTATTTATGTCCCAGAAGGACAGACTAGGCTTCAAGTTTTGAAACTACTGGTATGTCATAATTCACCACTTGTGGGTCATTTTGGCTAGTTTAAGATCTGAAATCTGGTCTCAAGAAGCTTCTGGTGGTCAGGCCTATGAGCTTATAGCAAGGATTATATAAGTTTCCACAACCTCTGCAACTCTGAGAGCTCCATGATCTCCTCCAGCCTCTACCCACTCTTCTGCAACCTAGGTCTTCAGTATCAATGGACTTGATTGTAGCACTGTCATATCCAAGGGACCCACAGTAATCCCGGTTGCCATCGGCTTCCTAACAAAAATGGCACACTTCATCTGATGCTTTACTGTTCTTAGCATATGGGAAACAGCAAGGCTATTCCTGGAAATCATTACCATGAGATACCGATAGTCATTGTATCAGACCAGGGATTCCAGTTCATCTCCTGATTCTGATAGGAATTTCTCCAACTCCTTGGCAATGAATCACTGACAAATGAATGGGCAAACAGGGACAATCAGTATCTTCATAGCTTTCTAAGTTACCACGAGGGTGACTGGCTCCCTTTGCTGTGCTGCGCGGAATATGCATATAACAATGCAGTCCATGCTTTGACCCAACATAGTCCATTCTTTGCAAACTATGGCTTTCATCCCCCTCTTTCACTCAGATTTACCTATGATTTTTAAGGCCCGGCTTAACAAAGCCCTGGCTGGGATGAATTAGTTGGTGTTGGTCCTGTTTTGAGTGGGGGGTTGGACTAGATGACCTCCTGAGGTCTCTTCCAATGCTAATCTTCTATGATTCTATGATTTCCCCAGTATGAGCCACCATAGATTCACCCTCCCATATAAACCGCATGCACCAAGAGATAAAGGAAGAGTTGCAGTCCTCCAAAAGAAGCCTACAAACACCATGAGAATCAAGACTGTCAGGCTGCCTCCAATGTGGTTAAGAGGGACAAGGTGTGGCTCTCTGTCCAGAACCTTAAATTAAGGTGGCCATCTCCCATTCTAGGCTACCAATATCTGGGCGCTTTCAAGATTATAGAATGGGTAAACTCAGTGGGCTACAGCTGCCCAAGTTCTTAAAGATCCAACCTATCTTTACATCACACTTTTAAAACCCTACACTGAGAACTCATACCTAAACAGCTACATACCACTACCACCACACATAACAGTCCGTTGACAAGAGGAATACTTGGCCCATTGAATCCTCAATGCTCATTGAGTTAGGGGAAGAGTCCATTACCTGGTGGAGTGGGAAGGCTATGGTCCAGCAAGCACTCTTGAGAACTGGTAGAAAACATCCATGCTCTGGACCTACTGAGAGTTCCATAAGAAATACCCTGAGAATCCAGGCCAGAGGCCTGTAGCAGGGGCCAATGGTGGAGAGGGGTATTACTGTCAGGAATCAGGGCTTGCCTCTCAGACAGGCTGGAAGCAGAGCCTGCATCAGAGCCAATAGCTGGGCAACCTAACAAGCGCAGCTGGTCTGTAATAGGCTGCCTAATTGGCTACGCTGCCTGATTGGTGGGAAGAGTTAGCAGATCTGCTCTTAAACCCAGGAACAGCAACAGTTCAGTGGCTGGTGGATTAAAGCATTCACCCACAGCTGCAATATTTCCTGCTTGTTCCCAGCCTTCCTCCTGCCTTGCGCTAGCCCTGCTCCTGCCTTTGCCCCAGCCTTGCCTGAGATAACCCATTTCTGACCTTCAGCTCTGACCCTTCACTTTGGCATCTGGCCTCTGACTCTGACCATGGATGCCTATTCCTGGCTGCCAGTTACTGCTCCAACCATTAGGCAAGACGACCCATGTCTCAGTCTTTGATGCCACCCTCCTTTTGCAAACAATGATTTGACTATTTAATGAAATACCTTTAGTTTTAGTAGGCAGTTTTTATGCATTATTCAAATGACAGTTAAGACAATTTATTCAGGCTCAACAGCACTTTAAATGGATTTTAAAACAATCAGCAGCAGAAAAAAATGAGATGGGTGGGAACACGAACTGGCTTATAAGATACATACACAAATGTATATTTTACATCTTAGTAAATTTATATTTTGTGATCCCCAAAGTACCACTTTCAAGAACGTAACTTAGCCTTGAGACTTACTTTAATTAAACATGTCTTGGACTCATAAACAGGGTGAATATCAAGTTGCTCATCAGGAAGATTTTTTCAAGTACACTTAATAGAAATTAAATTCCTACAGAAGTATATTATTTCAGACTGCATGTCACACTGCTATTCTAGGATTTTTGAAAGTTGAACTGTAATCCAGTGAGGCTATCATGCAACCCACATTATTACTAAAATTATGTTGCATCGTTATTGTTATTGAGGAATAGCTTTTATGATATGAGTCTGTCCTTCTGTATACATTCTATTTTTCCCCAGCCACTTATACTAGGAACATCTTTGAGTGCCAGATAACTGAACCTGGCTCTAATCTGTAACTGATTTACTGCTCTTGCCTTCAGAGTCATCCTGTGTTTACTTAGTGGCACCAGTAGACATACCAGCTTTGACAGACCGTATATGAAGTTTTGTATATAAAGTTCAGGCTCTGCCCAAACTCTGAGGATCTAACTCATAGACTCACAGACTTTAGGGTCAGAAGGGACCAATGTGATCATCTAGTCTGACCTCCTGCATAAAGCAGGCCACAGAACCCTACCCATCCACTTCTATAACAAACCCCTAATCTATGTCCGAATTATTGAAGTCTTCAAATTGTGGTTTGAAGACCTCAAGCTGCAGAGAATCCACCAGAAAGTGACCTGTGCCCCATGCTGCAGAGGAAGGCGAAAAACCTCCAGGGCCTCTGCCAATCTGCCCCAGAGGAAAATTCCTTCCTGACACCAAATATGGTGATCAGCTAAACCCTGAGCATGTAGGCAAGACTCACCAGCCAGCACTCAGGAAAGAATTCTCTGTAGTAACTCAGATCCCATCCCATCCAACATCCCCTCACCGACCACTGGGCATACTTATCTGCTGATAATCAAAGATCAGTTGCCAAAATTAAGCTATCCCATCATACCATCCCTTTCATAAACTTATCAAGCTTAGTCTTAAAGCCAGATATGTCTTTTGCCCCCGCTACTCCCCTTGGAAGGCTGTTCCAGAACTTCACTCCTCTAATGGTTAGAAACCTTCGTCTAATTTCAAGTCTAAACTTCCTAGTGTCCAGTTTATACCCATTTGTTCTTGTGTCTACGTTGGTACTAAGCTTAAATAATTCCTCTCCCTCCCTAATATTAATCCCTCTGATATATTTATAAAGAGCAAGCATATCCCCCCTCAGCCTTCTTTTGGCTAGGCTAAACAAGCCAAGCTCTTTGAGTCTCCTTTCATATGACAGGTTTTCCATTCCTCGGATCATCCTAGTAGCCCGTCTCTGAACCTGTTCCTGTTTGAATTCATCCTTCTTAAACATGGGAGACCAAAACTGCACATAGTTTTCCAGGTGAGGTCTCACCAGTGCCTTATATAACACCTCCTTATCTTTGCTGGAAATACCTTGCCTGATGCATCCTAAAACCGCATTAGCTTTTTTAACTGCCATATCACATTGGCGGCTCATAGTCATCCTGTGATCAAGCAATAGTCCAAGGTCCTTCTCCTCCTCTGTTGCTTCCAACTGATGTGTCCCCAATGTATATCTAAAATTCTTATTATTAATCCCTAAGTGCATGACCTTGCACTTTTCACTATTAAATTTCATCCTATTACTATTACTCCAGTTTACAAGGTCATCCAGATCTTCCTGTATGATATTCTGGTACTTCTCTGTGTTAGCAATACCCCCCAGCTTTGTGTCATCCGCAAACTTTATTAGCACATTCCCGATTTTTGTGCCAAGGTCAGTAATAAAAAGTTAAATAAGAATGGTCCCAAAACTGATCCTTGAGGAACTCCTCTAGGAACCTCCTTCCAGCCTGAGAGTTCACCCTTCAGTACAACCCGTTGAAGTCTCCCCTTTAACCAGTTCCTTATCCACCTTTCAATTTTCATATTGATCCCCATCTTTTCCAATTTAACTAATAATTCCCCATGTGGAATCGTGTCAAATGCCTTACTGAAATCAAGGTAAATTAGGTCTACTGCATTTCCTTTGTCTAAATAATCTGTTACCTTCTCAAAGAAGGAGATCAGGTTGGTTTGGCACGATCTACCTTTAGTAAAACTATGTTGTAATTTGTCCCAATTGCCATTGACCTCAATGTCCTTAACTACTTTCTCCTTCAAAATTTTTTCCAAGACCTTACATACTACAGATGTCAAACTAACAGGCCTATAGTTACTCGGATCACTTTTTTTCCCTTTCTTAAAGATAGGAACTATGTTAGCAATTCTCCAGTCGTACGGTACAACCCCTGAGTTTACCGATTCATTAAAAATTCTCGCTAACGGGCTTGCAATTTCATGTGCCAGTTCCTTTAATATTCTCGGATGAAGATTGTCTGGGCCCTCCAGTTTTGTCCCATTAAGCTGTTCAAGTTTGGCTTCTACCTCAGATGTGGTAATATCCACCTCCATATCCTCATTCCCGTTTGTCATCCTTCCATTATCCCTAAGCTCCTCATTAGCCTTATTAAAGACTGAGGCAAAGTACTTATTTAGATATTGGGCCATGCCTAGTTTATCCTTAACCTCCTTTCCATCCTCAGTGTTTAGCGGTCCCACTTCTTCTTTCTTTGTTTTCTTCTTATTTATATGGCTATAGTACCTTTTACTATTGGTTTTGATTCCCTTTGCAAGGTCCAACTCTACTTGGCTTTTAGCCTTTCTCACTTTATCCCTACATGTTCTGACCTCACTAAGGTAGTTTTCCTTGCTAATCCCACCCTTCTTTCACTCCTTGTAGGTTTTCTGCTTTTTCTTTATCACCTCTCTGAGATGCTTGCTCATCCAGCTCGGTCTACAACTCCTGCCTATGTTTTTTTCCCCTTTCTTGGGATGCAGGCTTCTGATAATTTCTGCAGCTGCGACTTAAAGTAATTCCAGGCCTTGTCCGCATTTAGATCCACAAGTTCTTCAGTCCAATCCACTTCCCTAACTAATTTCCTTAATTCTTTAAAGTTAGCCCTTGAGAAGTCAAAAACCCTAGTCCCAGATCTATTTTTGTTTATCCTTCCATCTAGTTTGAACTGAACTAGCTCATGATCACTTGAACCAAGGTTGTCCCCTACAACCATTTCTTCTATGAGGTCCTCACTGCTCACTAAAACCAAATCTAAAATGGCATCCCCTCTTGTTGGTTCTTCAACTACTTGGTGAAGAAATCCATCTGCTATCACATCCAGAAAAATCTGAGCCCTATTATTCTTGCTAGCACTTTTCCTCCAGTCTATATCTGGGAAGTTAAAGTCTCCCATGATCACACATTTCCCATTAGTGTTTACTTCATTAAAAACATTAAAGAAGTCTCTATGCATATCCAAATCAGATCCCAGTGGTCTCAAGCAAACTCCCATTGACTCTTGAACAAGGAGTAAAAGCCTCAGAATTTGGCCCAATGTGTACATTCTACTAGGAAGCTGCATGCTTTTTTTAGATAATAAAAAAAAAATGGGGGAGGAGAATTGTCTCAAGCTCAAAGAACAGTTAAGCATATGCTTACTTTTAAATATGTGAGTAGTCCCACTGATTCCAATCGGACTATTTTGTATGAGTAAAACTATGTGTAGTAGGTGATATGAGGCTTGGGGAAAAGAGGATACCAGTACTATCATTTTGGAGGGGGCGGGAATCCATATAAAATCATTTCTTTTTCTGGGACCTTGAGATCCTACATGGGAGCCCCTTTGCTTTCCACAAGAGCAAAATTAACTAAGGGCTTGTCTGTACTACCCATTACCATGGTATCTTAGTGCCATCCATGTAAAATAGACTTGGCAATATCAGATTTTCTAGTGGACTTCACAGTGATGAAAAAGGAGTTGGAAAGGAGCGTGGGTCAGAGAGAGGGTAGAACAGAATCTGTTTTTATTTAAAAATAAAGAAAAGTGACATTCACATTTATAAAGTTCTACATTTTATTGCAACATTTATTTAGTTTGTGGTTTCTCATTAAATTATGCAAGTGGCACCTTTGCAATATGGTACGTGGAGACCAAAGCAGCCTTTTTCAGACTTGTTAATTGTAGAATTTCTATATAGTTTTCTGCTGTAAAAGATTATAGATAAAATTCTGTTTCCATTTATGTCAATGGTTTTCAATGGATTTCATTCCATGATGTCTCTTTCTAATGGCTTGTCTAACCGTTTGGTCCCCCATGCAGCTATATGTTCCGCTTGCCTCTTTAAAAAAAAAAAAAAAAAAAGAATAGCTGAGTTTATTGTAAACCAGATTACACATATTGTGTGTGTTACATGGTGGAACTAAGGTGTGTGATGCAATGGAGTTAGACCTTTGTGATGTGAAATAGTGAAAAATTATTTTTTAAATCTTTTTTAGGTGAACCAAGTTTGATATTTGGTCGTCTCCCAATACGAGGATTGTTATGTGGGAAAGTAGCATGTTACACTTGAGAGGAGGTGGATAATTGGTGCTGTAGGTGTTAGAACAAGGTGTTTATTATTTTCCCCCTTCCTTCCTCCCCCCTCCTCTCTCCTCCCCAGTAACCCTTCTCATCTCAGCTAACTTGGCAAATTTCTGTGCTTCTCCCCATCTGTATTACGTACAGAGTAGCGAAATTTCACTAGCAAGCTCGTCAATTGCTGAATACTGCATAATGTTCCTTCACACAGGCAGCCCTTGAATGTTTTGATCTGGGGAGTGTCAGTGCAGGAACAAGGCAGAATGCAAACCCTTGTGTTTTCTGTAGGGTATGGATTCCTAAAGCAATCACTGTTGTTTGGTGCCGTACTCTTTAGCCAAATGATCGCCAGCAGTGAAGCAAGTCTACCCAGCAAGCTGGCTGGTGGCTAAGACACTAGCTGGTGACAAGCGGAACTAAGATAGTGAGCAGTTGCTGAAAAAGTGGAACAGAGCCTTGCAGTGCCACTAGCTGACAGGTAACCAAGAAGCTCCATGGCCTTTGGGAATCAACTATTTTCTCCAAAGCTCTTTTTTCTTAGTTCAGTTTAATTTGTCTGTACAATCCCAGCAATAGAGATTTTTATTATAAATCAAATAAAACCCTTCTTTATAATGGCATTTTTTAAAGGATCCAATCAATTTTAAATTATACATAAAAGGCATTTTAGGACATCCAGAGATGTTTATCCAAGCGGTAGTTGCTATTTTTAGTGGAGGTTTTTTGTAAGTTTCTTAAATTTAAAATTTACTGTTTCAATCAATTAATATATTGTAAATAAAACACAGTTGCAGCCTATATCTAAAAATCCAAATCTAAACCTCTATTTTAGATCTGTGTGAGCTCTCATAGACATTTGTTGCTATCACAAAATGTATACACCCCTGTTTACAGTGTGAAAGTTAACAGAGAATGGGAGCTCAAGATTGGACACAGCAGGGCCCCAGTTCAGCAAAGAAATGCACTAGCTTGGACCTCTGTGCCTATGTGGAATCCCATTTTTACTCGCAATGGAATTCCATGCTTGTCATAAACAGATAATTAAGGGTTAATAGAACAGGAGTACTTCATGTCTCTTTTGCCTGTAAAGAGTTAACAAGTTCAGTGAGCCTGGCTGTCACCTGACCAGAGGACCAATCAGGGGACAGGATACTTTCAAATCTTGGGGGAGGGAAGTTTTTGTGTGTGCTGTTAGTGTTTGGTTGTTGTTCTCTCTGGGTTCTGAGAGTGACCAGATGTGCAACCAGGTTTCTCTCCAATCTCTCTGATACAGGCTCTTATATGTCCAGAATAGTAAGTACTAAGTAGATAAAGCGAGTTAGGCTTATGTTTGTTTTCTTTATTTGCAAATGTGTATTTGGTTGGAAGGAGTTCAAATTTGTATTTTGCTGAAAGGATTTTAATTTGTACTTGTATACTTAGGCTGGGAGGGTGTTCCCAGTGTCTATAGCTGAAAGACCCTGTAACATATTCCATCTTAAATTTACAAAGATAATTTTTACTGTTTTTCCTTCTTTAATTAAAAGCTTTTCTTGTTTAAGAATCTGATTGTTTTTTTTATTCTGGTGTGAGACCCCAGGGGACTGGGTCTGGATCCACCAGGGAATTGGTGGGGAGAAAGGAGGGAAGGGGGAGAGAAAGGTTAATTTTCTCTCTGTGTTAGGTTTACTTTCTCTCTCAGGGAGAGTCTGGGAGGGAGAGAGAGAAGGAGGGGGGAAGGTGAATTTTCCTCTCTGTTTAAAGATTCACGGAGTTTGAATCACAGTGATCTTCCAGGGTAACCCAGGGAGGGGAAGCCTGGGAGAGGCAACGGTGAGGGAAAGGGTTTACTTTCCTTGGGTTAAGATCCAGAGGGACTGGGTCTTGGGGGTCCCTGGGCAAGGTTTTGGGGGGACCAGAGTGTACCAGGCACTGGAATTCCTGGTTGGTGGCAGCGCTACAGGTTCTAAGCTGGTAATTGAGCTTAGAGGAATTCATGCTGGTACCTCATCTTTTGGACCCTAAGATTCAGAGTGGGGGATTATACCATGACAATGCTTATTCCAGGTCTCCACACAGGGGAATTTATTTGTATTTTAGTAGCACCCAGGGTTCAACATAATTGACCTATTCAAACCAAGTCAGCTGGAAGCATAGACAGAGTGCAGGGAATGAATCTTAGCCTGAGGCAGCCAGGCCTGCTGACAGGAATTCCGGTCCCCAGGGCCAGGGCCATTCTTAGGGAAGATGGGGCCCAGGGTGGAAGTGGGACATCTGTGGGACACCCCAAAGCGTGGAGTCTGACCCTGGAGTGGTCGTGTGTGCCTAGGAGCCCTGTGGTCCAACCAGATGATTTAAAATGCCCCTGGGGGCAGCATATGTATAGAATAAAGTACAATAGGTTAGGCCACTGTTTGTTGAGGGAGCGGAAATGGGCAAACTTATATAACTTGTCTCTCTGTCTGTTTCCTATGACCCATAAGCAATGGCAAGTAGAGCCTAAGAGTTCGCCTACACAGCAACTTACTGCATGGCAAGCCACAGTGTGTATCTACTACTTGTCATGAGACAAGTCACATTCTGGGACTTCACTGGGGGGTAGTAATATCCACATGGGATGTTGCTGAGTGGCAAGCAGGTGTGCTGTAGATTGACACCCTGGCTTTCTGCACAGAAACTTGCCTTGTTGACAAGCCCTTAGAGTAGCACTGAAACAGGGTCCAGAAGATGTGGTATGAAATACACTGGGACCTCCATCAAGGGCCCATAATATGAGGAGTGCATACATAGCTTAAAGCTACCTTTCCACATCCCCTCCATGAGTACAGGAATGGAGAATCAAGCCCAGTATCTCTTAGATGAGCATACGTTAGTTAAAAAACTATTTAAATTTGAAGTAGTTTTGATGAGATCTCAGTTTGATGGGTAATACTTTGGTATTAGCACTGACTCCGGAATGTCTGTATTTTGAAAGGGCATTACATAATTTAAGAAAGAATTACACAGGTACTTTGGAGAACTGGTGGGGCAAGACTAGCTCATTCACATTTTAAAAAGAACTTCCTACAGTGCTTTTTACTTAAGACTAGTCAGCCAGCATACTCACTGTTTTGTCACTTAATCACTTTTGAAGCATATTACTAATGCAACATCATGAGAGAATAAAATCATATCCAAATAGGTCTGAGTACTCAACAAGTCTCAGCAGCTGTGTGCAAGTTTCCAGTAGTTTTCCATTCTTTTTCAATGAAACATATATTCATACCTATTAACAGGTGTGTACAGTAATCTTGCAGACAGTGTCAAGGATGTCAGTGATAGGTGTGGAAATGCATCTCGTTCATATCTGCTCTGGTACAAACTACTACTAAAAGGAGAAATATGGAAAATAAAACAACTTCTGCAATCTGCTTTGCTTGGAAACAACACTCTCTCAAGAGCTGTATTCCCTTCCATTGTTTACTGTTGTCTTTCCATCTTTCGTAACCTACCTATTATGGTGCATTGTCATTGGTAGTTAGTGCTCTAATTTTGCCAGTAAGTTCTTCGAGGCAGGGACTTTGCCATTTTATATTTGTCTATGTTGTCTGACCCTTTTTAAGGTTAATAATGTTTGGACTGATGATCAATTAATCTGACCGTGACAAGGTTCTTACTGCAGAATCAGATTATGCAGAAATAAAACAATGGAGTTCAATATCTTGTGAGGAGCCTCAGGGTGGATGACAAGGATGGTCACACCGAGGGCAAAGTAAAACCTTAGATATCTTTATTAAAATAATGAGCAAAGCCAGAAAGGACCCAAGTCACACAATAACCCTGATATTTATTATCTCTACCTTATCTGCGGTAGTATTCTTTGCATAAGCTCTTAGAATTGCATACTCACACTCTTCCTTGAGGACCTAGTGGTCAGAGACAAAGGGCCAGCCCTGTCTCTGGCATGCCATGGTGTCCAGTGCCAAGTTCCTCAATGAGTTGAAGGGTCAAGTAATAGAAAGCAGACAGTGATGGAAGAAGCCTAGAAAAGAACTCTAGACCACATAGTAGCTGCCCTGTTATAGGGCCTGAACATTATCCACTCATGCTCAGTCTTCCATGCCCAAATGTATCCTTTTCATCCACATAATACTGAGGCGCACTTATTCTATAGGTTAACATATTGCTATGTATAACTGCCATCTTCGCTCGTTCTCATACCCATCACCCCTTGCTTAAGCAGATTTGCAATGACCACTTCTCTGTTCCTGCTTGTAGCATTTACTGGTACATTCTAACTCCTACCATTGAGTGAGCTCTCTTTAGTTCCCAAAATCTAAAGGTAACTGTTAGGCCATTTTATCTATGCCCAGGGTTACAGCCTACTTAACCAGACTTATGCTAGCTTATGCTTAAGCTAATGCGTTACAGGATACAGGCCTGCAAGTTTCTTGCATTACAGCTACAGCTGGATATAATGAAAGCAGCTAAATATCATGAAGGCAAGCCAGTGATTATAATAGGCAAGCTTGCCCTATGAGCTACATCTATAAAGTGCTATTCACACCAGTGGCACAGGAGAAATAATAATTGCACAGAATCTGCTCCTTGGCATATATCCCAATTATAAATATAAAAACCAAACAACCTATGTTAAAAGAACATTACAATTGCATAGCTGAACACTCAAAAGTTAGGAAATGGAATGAAGCAGGGGCCTGAGGAAAAACAGTATATTTTCATGGAAGACTGTATCATAATGCATACACACAAAGGGTTTGCATTAAGATTGCTCAGGCAATCTTAATTCAGGCGTTTCCTAAACACATGGGTCATTACGAAGTTTGGGACCGCAGCACAGCCCTCTATCACTTGAGCTAATGGAATAAACGGTAGCATTAGAAGGTTGTTATCTTCTGTGTAGCCCTGCCATGAAAGGGCGAGGGAGACACATACTTGCCAGTCCTTGAGAGACAACAAAGGAATGCTGAGACTCAGGAATCCTGGGTTCAGTTCCAGGTTTTGTAGGTGAGCAGACTGCAGTGGTGCAACACTTTTGCTCCTGTATCCCTAACCTCTTCCTATCCCCTTCTCCTCATTCCCTCTCCTGCTGTCCCCTCTGACTCCTGCCCTAGCCTCCACCTCAGCTCCTGTTGCACCACCAACTCCTGTCCATGTTCCCCCTTCCTCTTCTCCTATCTTTTATGTCTCCTGCCCTATCTCCTACTTGTTACTCTCACTTCTGTCTTCTGTCCTCCTGCCCCCTCCCCCGTGTTCCTGTCCATATTCCCCTCTCACATTTCCTGCTCCTAACCCACTTTCTGCCTTCCCTAAGTTCCTACCCCATCTTCTCCACTGGCATCTAATCACCCTTCGCCCCCTGCCCTACCGTCATTCCTCTCCGTTCTGCATTTGAGACATTCTTCTGTTCACTAGCAGGGGGAGCATTGAGAGGACAGGAGAGACAGTCTTCCTGCTTTCAGTTTCAGTACTTGGCACCACTGAGGAGCAATTGGAGGGAAAGTCCTGTTCAGCTCCTTCAACTCTGGAATGAAGCATACTCCATGCAGATGAAATCTTCAGGAAACTTAGTTGCCAACCTGAGTGTGTGTGAACTGAGATTTTTAAGAGACTTGGACAAACTTAGGTGAATTTTTGCAGGGGTGGCTACAGACACATCTTGACACCATGGCGGTCTCTATCCCCCAGCGCAGCTGAACT
Source organism: Gopherus flavomarginatus (assembly GCF_025201925.1). Classification (NCBI taxonomy): domain Eukaryota; kingdom Metazoa; phylum Chordata; order Testudines; family Testudinidae; genus Gopherus; species Gopherus flavomarginatus. Next base: position 39,796,488 of record NC_066617.1, read on the forward strand.
TCAAGTCTGAGTTCTGATGTATGGAGATGCTAGAGCCCCTCAACAAAACAGCTGCAAGAATTTTTTTAAATGAACAAAATATGTATTTTTCTAATCTCATTTTGAGAAATGGCTGTGCCGTCTTAGATGAAACTTTCCAAAAATGTCAGCCTAAGGCAGACACGCAGAATGAAAAATTTCATTCCGAACAGTTAAAGTTCAGCAAACTTTTATAAGCAACAGACTACAGATTCTTATAAAGGGAAGAACCAGGTAATCTTAAGTATAGGGGTTACTACTTGCGCTGCCTATTTTAAGCAGGCCAATTATTTACACAGGGTGTCAGTTCGACATATACCACTATACTTTTTCCTTAGCTACAGGCCAGGTTCTAGGTGCTCTTGTGCGAGTAAGGAAGAGGGAAAGGGCAAGAAATAGTGTGAATAAGGTTCTCTCCCTTTTGTGCCTGAACAGGGAGCACACAGTTCAAAGGATAGGGGAATCCATAAAACCACCCACAGCTTCAGATACCCCACAAGAGGGATAGTGGGGCGGGACAAGTTCACAGCCATGGCCCCACATCCCCTGTACACTGCCTAGCAGTCCAGTGATGGCCCTGAGGAAGGCACACAAATTAACAGGGATGTTCCATTTGGCCTCAAAAGCATATGTCCAGACTGCCTCTGTCCTGTCCAAGCAGAATGCTGTTAGCAACACCTGCCTCAGCGCACTCTTACAATGTGTCAGTGGCTGGCACAACTGTGATCTGTAGAAAGAAAGAGAGCATTAACCTAAAAAGTTTTTAATTGGGAAAAACTAGCAATCAGTTAATGACATTGCTTTTTTTTTTTAAACTGTTATCCTGTTAAAAATACTGAATATTTCCTGAGCATTTCATCACATCCCATGGTTACAAATGAATAGCTAGAAATTTGAGAAGTTTAAAATACCTGGCCTTCAATGAGTTTCTCTGCTTAAACTGTTCTCTGAGAAAATACCTATGTTTAGGTATTTTTTGTCTCCGGTGGAGATCACTCGTGATCAGCATGTACATATATCCCTAATGGAAATGTGTTGTAACTGCATATGCAGTATAGGCACTCAAATTGCTTGAAGCTGGCCCCGTAGCGTTCTCTAAAACTTCCATAGATTCAAGCACTTCATAAGACAGGGATAATCAATAACCTGAAAGCATAAGACCACTTGCTGTGCTCTGTATCACAATACATATAAGGTGGCAAACTGAGGTAGAGAACTTTTTGAAGGTAGAGTAATTAAAAGAGAATTTACTCAGAAGAGGGAAAATTTCCATCTCTAACCACAGCCTTAGACTGAAATACAGATTGTAGGACAATATTCTTAATTACCATGTCAGTTGTATGGTAAAGAATTTTCTGTGTGACAGGCTGGCAGCTGAATTCTGGCATATCTGATGCCCTTTCTTGCAAGTTGGTCTTTGTGGGCAGACCAGTAACCTGTGTACAGCCACCTGAAGCTCTCTGAGGTTGTGTGCCACAGGGTGATACTGCCTGTTTAGGAGGGAAGGGGGACAGTGCACCTATGACTGGTCAGTAAACTTCAAACTAGGCTTAAAAGAGAGCACTTGGGCCATAGAAAAGAAGGTCCCTCAAGGAAATCAGAAGGGGCAGGAGACAGGAAGGAGGAAACCTGAGGAGAAGCAACAGCAGATGATGATGAAAGTCAGTACAGAGAACCATTGGGAAGAGCAAAACATTTATGGTAAGGATTGGCCAGAGCTGGGGACTCCTTGCCGAGCTGAAGGAGAGCTTGGGCACAGACCCCTAGGAACAAGACAAAGAATCAGCCTAGTTAGGAGAAGCTGGAGGATGGATCCCAGGAGCAGGTATAGGACTCAAAGGTAGGGAGCCCTGGGTAAGTGGAACTCTGTGGGAAGCCCCTTGCAGCAGGCCTGAGTGGAGGACTGCAGGAAGCTGAGCCCAGAGGGGTCAGCCCTGGTGGGATCCGTAGTGATGGTAGGACTCACAGGTAGAAAGGCTGGGCTGACTGGAACGCTGTGGGGAGTTCCGTCACAGGAGACCTGATTTAGGATTATAGGTGACAACTTGTGGGGTAAGAAGTGGGTCTTGGAACTGTCAGGGAGGAGGCTTGGAGTCAAGGGTCCTGGAACATGGGCTAAAGGAATGAGATAGAGTGGTTAATGGCTTTCAAGTGGGTGATCTTGGAATGTTGATCTTTGAATGGGATTGAGAAGCTGCTGCTTTGTAACCTAGTTTTCTTCAGGGTTTTGAGAAGAATGATTTTACTATGAGGAATTTGTGGAGTGTGGCACTCTATATGAATAAAAGAGTTTGAATTTGCCACTAAGAGAGAGAATATTCTTCTGCATGGGTCATATAGAGGGGAGACTGAGGCAGGTGCACTGGTTGTGCCAGAGCCTACCAGACTAGGGCGCTACAAAGAGGGGTGCCTTGTCACAGTGAGGGGACTGAAGGCTTCCTGACTAGAGCATTTTGCAGGATTGAGGCCTGGAAGAAGATTAGTGATATCACCAAGGCTCTCATTGGTTAGTGACATTTGAGGAAGGCAGACTTAGTCAGGAGTAGAGTTAAAATTACAGATGGACCCTCTTACAATTTTACACGCATAAGAATAATTTTATACTTTCAGTCTGAATGACATTTTAGATCATGGAAAATAACTATAAGAAACAAAAGTATATTCTACATGCAAGAGCAGTGTGTAGGCCTCATTGTCCTCTCGCTGACGTCATTTTATATAGGTATAATTCCACAGACCTCCATAGAATCATTCCAGACTTATACCAGAGTAAATGAGAGGAGAATTAGGTCCTTTGTTTCTGTGATGTAACAGGCTGCAATAAAACAGCTGTGATCTTATCACACAGGCTGGGTTTTAAGAGATTTAAAGGCACAGTACACAGAAAAAGTCATCACAGCTTCATAATTAGATATGTGTCAGGATCACACTTTAAAGTGTGATTCCGGATCTAAACTTTCCTAATGTCCAGGGATATTTGGAAATGGAGTTATGGTTTGGACCCATTTCTAATTAAACTTAAGCCAAAGGCCTTTTGTTGTCTTTCATTTTATCAGGAGTGACGATCTCTCATCTACATTTTGTATGATGTAGCAGACAGATTCTAAATTATTTTTCTTGCAGCATACAAAATGTAAAAACCTATTGGAGACTATCCCTTCCTTTGTTCCCCTTGGATCTCCTTTCATGTATGTGTTGTACTAGCAGGCATTCTTAGAGAATCAAACAGCTCCAGGCTGGTTTCAGTTTATTAAAGCAAAGTGAGAGGAGTGAGATAAATAACCACCTGAAGAACAGGTAAGGGCATTGAGCGCTTTGCCATTAGAATTATTTATCTATTCTGTGGAAGTATCATTTAAGATTTCTCAGAAAACTCTGCCTGTGGCATTCCACATACAGTACATTTTTGCCAGAGTTTCAGAGTAAGACCAAGTTTCTCAAAGAACAGCTGCAAGCTAAAAGATCCAGGTTCTGAAGTTTTTTAAAAATGGCATGTATAACCTTCTTAATAAGAAGTTCTTATAGCACATTACCTACTTATCTAAAACAATGTTCTCATAGTAGTAGCTAATTGGCAAGCAATTCACCTGTGAACCAAATTATTGACTGCAAATTGTTTTACTGGTCATATCTGTAGTTTTACAATCCATATTGCTTTAACATATGATAGTTTTCCAAGAACAAGTACTGTAATTGCTTTCTTTTTATTATGTTCACTCATAGCTATAAAAGTGACACAAAAACATTTAAAATGGATGTTTCTTATTTCAAAGATATAGAAAAGTGACAAATAATTTCTTAAATCACCTGACAATAAACAGTATGCCACTCACTTTTCTATTTATTGACAGAGAAAATAATAGTTTTACATTTTATTTAACTATCTGGAGTAGATAGATTACAAATTCATTGGCTATGAGTCTGAACCAAAACACTGGTTTAAAATATCACCACAATTCTAGGGAAAGGGGCTAAGGATCTGCATTAGATATGAGTTTCACAGGTATATCTCTGTGGAATAGGTCAAACAAAAGCTACAAATCCAACCCCCCTCTCATAGATAATTAGGGTTGGAAGGGACCTCAGGAGATCATCTAGTCCAACCCCCTGCTCAAAGCAGGACCAATCCCCAAATGGCCCCCTCAGGGATTGAGCTCACAACCCTGGGTTTAGCAGGCCAAAGCTCAAACCACTGAGCTATCACTCCCTGCCTTTCCTCTACCAAGTGTTAGAAATTTACTGTTCAGGCTCATCTCAAGTGGTCACTTTTTCAGTCCTTAAGGAAATATATCCCTCCATTTCTGTCACTAGACTTGTCCCCATGTCCAAAACACTTCTTATGTTCAGCTTAGCTACAGGCGAATGAATGACCTTTTAATTCACTAACTAGCTAGTGGGAAGTGAGAGAGACAAGGTGGGTGAGTGAGGTAATATCTTTTATTGGACCAACTTCTGTTGGTGAGAGAGAGACAAGCTTTTGAGCTACACAGAGGGTCATACCTGCAGAACAGCTTTGTGTAGCTCGAAAGTTTGTCTCTCTCACTAACTGAAGTTGGTACAATGAAAGATATTACCGCACTCACCCTTGTGTCTCTAATATCCTGAGACCAACACAACTACAGCAACACTGCATGCAATAGTGGGAAGTTAGGCAGATACATGTGTTTTTATTCAATTATTTTATTTATCTGGTCATCAGGGAGCACATGAATAGTTTTAAGTGATCTATTACCTACGGTATGTAGAATTAAAAATAGCCAGAGGTTTATACACTTAATATCCTTTATAGACCAGACATGTGTAACCATTTTTGCTGAAATTATTAGCCAATATTTTTATTTATTCTAGTAGAGAGAAAAATCAGTGACGGTCATTCCCTCCTAAACCTTCAACATGGCAATAAATATGTCTAGCTACAGCCTGATCCTGCTCTCATTGAAATCAATGGGAGTTTTACTACTGACTTCAATAGGAGCAAGATCAGGCTCATAACTGCACAGAAAAGCAAATACTAGTATTCTTCAAAGTGATTTTCTACTCCTGGAATTCAAGTGTGTGATCATCAAGAAGGTGCAGACTCTCTGGGGAGGTGCAGGGTGTTCACAGAATGACATACCTAGAATCGCCATCTGGTGTGAGGCCAGAAGGTAGTTTGATGGTGGAGGACAGGTGAGGAGGAGGGTTTGGATCCTGTTGGAGTCCAGAGACAGATGGGGGAGATTTTGCCCTGAAGGCATTTTGCCCTGAAAGGTAATTCCATTGGGTTGAGGGTGGAATATTCTGTACAGAGGGAGTACACATTTTGGAAAGAGAGGTGTGCAAGACAACTAAGTGGCTGTGTGACCCTTAATTTTGCAGTCCTCATTTGTCTATTCTATTGTTACCACACTATTGTTGGTAACTGACTTGTTGCATCATGTCTCCCATTAGTCTATAAATTCTTCAGGACTTGATACATGCCTTTCTTTATATTCCATGAGGCCCTGAACACATTCGGAGCACTATGAACAAATATAAATTAATGTATTTTTCACATTACGTCTGAGACAAAATATATCTCCTCTTTCTCCAGAACACAATTACTGAACACCCATGCCATTCTCTCTTATCTGAGATGCATGACAAGATCCCTTTCAAGCTGGAAAGATTTGCAGTCACCTCAGCTGTCAGCAAATAGTTAGAATTCCTCTGGAGCATTAACCTGCCACACCAGCATTCCATACAAACACACACTCTCTTTTGAACTTCTAAATTAGGCATTCTAAATATTAGGCGGCAGCAGCTGCCTTTCAAAAGTATGGACAAAACTCATCCTACAAGAAACCGAAACTATGCAAACAATTTAAAAAATTGGACTGGAAACCAAAGCATGCATTAAGACTGAAATGCTTTAGTTCCACCCAGAAACAATGCAAAATATCACAAAACAGGCAATAAAAAGACTTATGTAAACTAAATAATCAAAAATATCCTGCTGAAATATATACTGACACTGCTGGAAATTGAATGTACTCTTTTAAGATATACGTAGTGCTCTCACTATTTTCACAGCTATTTGTACACACCTTAAAACCAAAATGTAAATAATAAAAGAAATACTCATACTTCCTCAGTGTTTATAATTATACCCACGGTATACAGTATGGATGAAATCCAGGTTCCACTGAAGTCAATGAGACTTTTGCCTTTGACATTAGTGGAGCCAAGTTTTCACCAGACTGCAGGGGAAAGGTTGTAAAATAGTGCCAGAGTCTGGCCACACAGAACAAGAATAGCCCAAATTTAAATCATTCTGTCATCACAAGGGGCATTGTTTTGCAATAGAAAGGCATGAACTCTAATCACTGATTTGACTGGTTTATTGTTTTCATTACCTTTTAATAGTGCATATGAAAGTGAAAGAACAACTTGATGCCCTTCTGCAAAACAGTCCCTATGTGATCCTAGAAGATTTAATGTTGAGCTATTCCTGACTCTGGCACTATTTTACAACCTTTCCAGCAGTGGGCTGGTGAAGTATTGCCTATTTTGCTTTAATCTGTGCACATGAACATAACCTGCTGCTGTGTTATAAAATGGGAGGAGCACATAGAAATCTTACTGTTTTGACTTAGCAATGTGTGAATAAAACTGCAATAAATATTTAAAAACTTTGAAATTCATGTATGGAAAGTCAGCTCATGGATTTTTTGAGTGATAATGTAAATGCTTGGTTGCAATTACAGCTACTTTGGAAGCTTGCTGTCTCTGGTGGAGCTCCGCCCTCCTTCCCTGTATTATGTGCTGAACCCCTCAAAAAGAGGGGAGTTAGCAGTTACTGATTGTAGAAGCCACATTGTGTGGCAAAAATCCTCAGGGTAAGGAATAGAAAGGGGCCCACCAAATTCACAGCCATGAAAAATGTGTCACAGACCATGAAATCTGGTCTCTCCACTGAAATCTGGTCTTCTGTGTGCTTTTGCCTTATACTATACAGATTTCCCAGTGTTTCTCAAACTCGGGGTCCTGACCCAAAAGGGAGTTGCAGGAGGGTCACAATATTACCACCCTTGCTTCTGCGCTGCCTTCAGATCTGGATGGCGGGAGACCAGCGGCTGTTAGCCAGGCACCCAGCTGTGGAGGCAGTGCCTTGCCAGCAGCAGTGCAGAAATAAGGGTGACAATACCATGCCACCTTTACTTCTGTGCTGTTGTCTTCAGAGCTGCGTGGCCAGAGAGTGGTAGCTGCTCACTTAGGGCTCAGCTCTGCAGGCCGCAGCACGGAAGTAAGGGTGGCAGGCAGCTCTGAAGACAGTGCTGCCACCAGCAGCAGCACAGAAGTAAGGATAGCAGTACCGCAGCCACACCTACAGTAACCTTATGACCTCTATCCCCCACACACACTCTCCTTTTTGGGTCAGGACCTGTATGATTACAACACCGTGAAATTTCAGATTTAAATAGCTGATATCATGAAATTTACTATTTTTTAAATCCTGTGATCATGAAATTGACCAAAATGGAATATGAATTTGCTAGGGCCCTAGTTATGGAGAATAGCTATTTCCAGCTTCTCTCCATCCTGTCCAAACAATGCCCCTTCTGACTTGTGAACCCCAAACTAAGAGTTGCAGAGAGGAAGTTTATGTGGTCTCTATGGAAAGGGGGGCATGCTATTTTATTTACATATAAGGAGAAAGAGGGAGCACTGGATCCTGTGTTTATAAGCATATTCCAAATGAGGTTGTGGGAAGTCAAGCATGTTTGACTCAAGTATCTTCTCATGATTTAAATGTATTATCTTGTAATTTGCATTCTGATTTATTACATAGAGAGACAAAGGCTCATGTCCTCCAATGTGCTACAACTCTGCTCAGTGCATTGGGCAGCAAAGGTGGCTTAGGCCAGAGTACGTCTACACTACAAATGAAGGTGCAGTTGTAGTATGGGTAGGCATAACTGGGCTAGCTTTCATCTAATTGGTGTGGGTATAAAAGCAATGAAGGCACAGTAGCATGGACCCTAGTGTGGCCCAGCTATCTGAGTATGTACAAAGGTCTGCAGCAGGCTTGTATTCAGGCAGTTAGCCTGCACTGAAGCATGCGCCACCTGTACTCACTACTGTTCCCTGTGCCAGCTAAATTAAAACTCACCTGTACTGCAATCAGAGCTTCATTTGTGATGTATATGTATCCTTAATGACATCCATACACTGCCCCAGGCTATGGGATACCTGGGGGCCTCTTTGTTCCCTGGCAGAAGTCAGGGCAACCTCCATGCTGCTTTAACTTGCACTGTCTTGAAACAGCTTCCTGTGGAGCATTAATCTGGCAGAGTTCATGGGAGCAAAGCACTCTCCATTATGCTCCCTCACACCTCTGGAAGATGTCCTGTGCTGGGGAGGGATTGGAAGAGGAGCATAGAGGTAGCTATGCAGGCTCTATGCCAGTCAGGTATTCCCCTACAGAGGGGGAATCCTAACATCCATTATATCGACTGGAAAGTCCCTTTGTGCTGCTCTGGTGGTGCAAAGTAGATATAGCTTGGGCTGGGTCTTGTCCAAAAACACATATGTCTTATATGGCTTCAGAGGAGAAACAAAATATTTAGTATGAGTTAAAATAAGAAATATATTGATGCTGTAATATATTGATGCAGTAATTGTTAACATTATTTCTTAAAGAAAAAACAATTAATCAGTCAATACTTATATTGCAGAAAGGCCAAAAGAGCAGCATAAATTACCATTTTCACAGAACCCCTCTTACTTTAAAACCGTATTGCCACGACACATAATATTCTAAACCACAAATATTGCTTGCTAATCTTCTTGGTAGTTTGCATGTGGTTGGACACTGGTACTGCACTTGAATCAGCTAGTCGATTATTAACTCGTCTGAAAACTGAGGCTAGAGACTTTGCATTGCAAACGAATTCCCAGGAAGGCTCTTAGATACCAAAATACATAGACATGCTTTTCCTCAGAATCCTTCTCATTTGTTTTTATGGCTGTTATTCCTATTAATAGTGCTGCATCACTGTCATTTATTTATTTGTTTAGCACTGACAGTGTGTTTGCCATCACACAGAACCAAAACAAATGCAGATGATTAAAAACTGGCATTACTGGTACAGTTGGAGGAAATGTATAAGTATTTTACACTTCAAAGTGTTTTACTTAAGCCTCACATGCTGTGGTGAGAGGATATTCCCATTTTACAAATGGGTAAAATGAGACACAAGGGATTAAATAATCCAAGATCACACAGATCAGATGGCAAAGCTGTAAATAGAATGTAGGCTGTATCTACACTATGAGCACTTTACTGGTATGGGTATATTGGTACACTATGTTGGTAAAGAATTCCTTCTGTGAATGGAGCTATAACAGTAAAGCTGCACTTTGTATTGGTCAGGTAAAACCACCCCCAGTAAGTGAAACAATCAATACCAATAAAGGCACAGATTTGTGGGTATATGCTAGGGGCTTCTGCCAGCATAGCTGTGTCTGTCAGGGATAACTCCTTTTCACACCCCTGACTGACATAGCTATGCCAGCAGAAGTCTGTAGTGTGGATATAGCCTTAGTGACTGACTCTCAGCCCTCTGCTTTGGCAGCAGTACACACTTCTTTCCAAGTGTTTAGCAGATCCCATTGTAAAGGCAGTACAGAGCTGCCAAGGCATCTCATCTCTAGCCACACAAGCATCTGTAGCTACCATAACAGGTTTAGTGACTGGGAATTTACCCACTCAAGTGATAAATTATTAGTTACCAAGACAAGCAGGAATTCTCAATGCCGAAAAGTAGGAGTCAATAAAGCATGAAAAGTATTGTCAAGATAAAATAATAGGGGATAGAAAAGATTACATCCAAAAATATCTCCTAACAAAGTAATTTTTGCAGCGTAACTGTAGAAAAATACCTTTGTAAAAAGCAACTTCTAGCATTAGAACTTCCAATATGAGAAAATATGGGCGTATTTTTCACGTCAAGATGTATTACATTTGCAAGACAACTAGCTCAAGCTATCGCTTCAGATATATATTATGTTTAACCACTAAGCCAACTGCCTGAGGATTCTTCTGGCATGGGGAGCATTCAGGTGATATAGGGCCAGCAAAGTGGGTATAGCTTAGGAAAAGGGGACATGGCTGGGGAACTGCTATATTTGGTCAATCACCAGCTTCCATAATGACCACATTAGCAGCTGGTGCAATTTAGAGTAATTCCAAGTTAAGCCAAGTGCCATTTTTTATGCAACACTCCAGTGTTCAAAGTGTTGAGATAAGTGCTTTGGGTTTTGGTCTAGCTCTGTTTAAGACACAAACGATCACAGTTCACTGTAATAAGAGAGTAAGAGTTATTGTGGTATTAACAAGTTTGGAATATATATTATAAAACTTATCAGAGATGTGATACATTTAGTGTTTTTATCCTTAGGTTTAATGCTGTTTTTTCAAACTTATATATAGATATGTGCACCTTATTTCTAATCCTCAGTATATAGCATTAGTGAGTAGTGAGATCATTACTGGAACACTATTTCCAGTTCTGGTGTCCACATTTTTAAAAGTATGTTGACAAATTGTAAAGAGTTTAAAGAAGAACTACCAGAGCATGAGACTAACAAAGTTCAGTCTATTGAGTATCCAGGAAAGGGATCAGCAACCTTTGGCATGCGGCTCGCCAAGGAAAGCAACCTGGCAGGTCAGGCCAGTTTGTTTACTTGTTGCATCTGCAGGTTCGGCCGATCGTGGCTCCCACTGGCCGTGGTTCGCCACTCCAGGCCAATGGGGACTGTGGGAAGCAGCAGCCAGCACATCCTTCGGCCTGCGTCACTTCCCTGGCAAGCTGTATGCCAAAGGTTGCCGATCCCTGATCCAGGAGAAGGATAAGAGGTCACTGGATCTTAGTCTTTGAGTACCTATATGAGGGGAAGATTTCTGATTGTAGACAAAAGCATCTCAGGATTTTAATCTGGCAGACAGAGGCATACCAAGACCCAGTTTCTGGAAGATGCCAATGGAAAAAGGTACACATTTTTAACAATCAAGATAAGTAGTCATTGTAACAATTTATTTAGAGATGTGGTGGATTTTATGTCACTTGAAGTCTTTCAATTGAAATTGATTTTTTTTTCCTCTAAAAGATAACTTCTGACTGGGGCAGAGCATAGGGGCTTGATGCAAAAATTACTATCCTGTTTTACGCAGGCCAGACTGGATGATCATAATGGTCCTTTCTGGCCTTAACATCTATGAATCTTAGAAGTGCAAAACTCATCAACTGAAGCACAATAATAAGTTGACAAGTTACAAAGCACAAATATCATTCTTTTAATATAAGGAACAACTAGTGGTTAGTGCAATGAAACTGTTTATTTCACTGTAGACAACTATCTTGAGAAATTTCTTTTCCTATGTGATATTTTGATATACTCTTGCTGTAGAAAAGGAATGTAAGAACATTGATGGTTATGGAGAAATATAAGGTACAAGAGGTATAATATTCCTGTTGCATGTGGGTGTTTGAGTGCTTTGGGGTGGGTTATACCACTGACTCCATCTCACAATAAAAGATCTCTTTCATAGATGCATAGGGAAACATCTCCATTCATTTTCAAATATTGGTTGTGCTGAGGACACCGAGATACTGAGCAAGATCGACTCCTACTGAAGTCCTACTCCTCCAGTCGTGGTGTGGGGGGAGCGGGAGGGGCTACAGCATGGGGGGTGGGGCCTTGGGTGGAAGGGTCGGTGCCAGCATGCTAACCTTCTAGAAATGGGGGTGGGGGCTCACCCTCTGCCCATGGAGAAAGAGAATGAAGGCAAGACAATATTATGATGATCAACTGATGGCTCCGGCAGTGGTGCTATAAGGAGAATTTTAGGAGGTTTGCCACTGGGAGGCATTCATGGACAGAGGACAGTTCTCGTGGGATGGACTCCACCTGAGTAGGGAGGGAAATAGACGTTTAGGATGGAGGCTGGCACATTAAATGAGCTTTAAACTAGTAACTTGGTGGAGAGAGTTGGGAGATGCTCGTGTAATCTCCATGCCTGATTGAGAGGGAGGAAAATCAAGTTAGAAAGGATACAGGAATCTGACAGCAGTGGGTAGGGGAATGGAAATTAAGAGAAAGGATAGTGCTGATACCAGTCAGATAGGCAACTCTGGCAGTAGAATGACCATACCCAATTGGGCGAGGAATGTGGGTGAAGCGAAGCAGCAACAATTATGATATTTGTACACCAATGCAATGAACTTGGGTAACAAAATGGAGAAACTAGAACTACTGGTGCAGGAAGTGAAACCAAATATTATAGGCATAACACAAACATGGTGGAATAGTATTCATGACTGGAGTACAGGTACTGAAGGGTATGCCATTCAGGAAAGACAAAAATAAAGGCAAATGTGGTGGAATAGTATTGGATATTAATGATGAAGTAGACTGTAAAGAGAAGCGATGGAATGGATAAGACAGAATCTGTTGGGGCCAAAATCACTTCAGGAAAGAAAGCTATTAGAGGTTCCCCTAGGATTGTGCTGGGATGTGCTTCATACCATCAGGATCTGATTTGGATATGGAGAGAGACCTCTTTCATGTTTTTAATGAAATAAATATTACCGGCGATTGTGTGATTATAAGACTTTAATTTCCCAGATATAGATTGGATGACAAGTGCTACTAATAACAGTAAGGCCCAGATTATCCTGGATGTGATAACTGACAGATTTCTTCACCAGACAGTTGCTGAACCAACAGGAGGTGATGCCATTTTAGATTTGGTATTGGTGAATAGTGAGGTCCTCATAGAAGAATTGGTTGTAGAGGACAACTTCAGTTTGAGTGATCATGCAGTAAATGGAAGAATAAAATAGATCTAAAACAAGGGTCTTTCATTTCAAAAGAACTAACTTTAAACAATTAAGGGAATTAGTTAGGGAAGTGGACTGGACTGAAGAACTCAAGGATCTGAAGGTGAAGGAGGCTTGTAATTATTTTAAGTCAAAGTTGCAGAAGCTATCTGAACCCTGTACATTAAGCAAGGGGGGGAAATATATAGGGAAGGGTTGCAGACCAAGCTAGATGAGTAAGCATCTCAAACAGATTATTAAGAGAAAGCAGAAAGCCTACAAGAAATGGACGATGGAAGGGATAAAAAAGGAAAGCTACCTCTTGGTGGCCAGAAAGTGTAGGGGAAAAGTGAGAACTGCCAAAAGCCAAAGGAGTTGGACTTTGCAAAAGGAATTAAAACCAGTAGTAAATGGTTCTATAGCCATATAAATAAGAAGAAAACAAGGAAAGAAGAAATGGGACTGCTAAACACTGAGGTGGAGATTAAAGATTGTCTAGGCATGGCCCAATACCTGAACAAATACTTTGCCTCAGTTTGTAATGAGGCTAATGAAGAGTTTAGGAGTAGTAGCAGGGTGATTAATGGGAATAAGGATATGAAAGTAGAAATTTCCCCATCTAACGTGGAAGTCCAACTCAAACTTCATCCAAGAATATTAAAGGAGTTGGCACATGGAATTGCAAGCCCAACAGCAAGGATTTTTAATGAATCTGTAAACTCAGCGGTCATATCCTGTGACTGGAGAATTGCTAATATAGTTCCTAATTTTAAGAAAGGGAAAAAAAGTGATCCAGGAAACTACAGGCCTGTTAGTTTGACTCCAGTTGTAGGCAAGGTCTTGGAACAAATTTTGAAAGAGATAGTAAGGACATAGAGGTGAACAGTAATTGGGGCAAAATACAACATTGTTTTACAAAAGGCAGATTGTGCCAGACCAACCTGGTCTCATTCTTTGAGAAGACAACTGACTTTTCAGAAACAAGAAATGCAGTAGATCTAATCTGCCTGGATTTCAGTAAGGCATTTGATACAGTTCCACAGGAAAAATCATTAGTTAAATTGATCAAGATGGGGATTAATATGTGAATTGAAAGGTGGATAAGGAACTGGTTAAAGAGGAGATTACAACAGATCATACTGAAAAGTGAACTGTCACGTTGGAAGTAGGTTACTAGTGGAGTTCCTCAGGGATGGGTCTTGAGACCAATTTTATTTAACATTTTTATTACTGACCTTGCCACAGAAAAGCAGAGTATATAATAAAATTTGTGGATGACCCAAAGTTAGGAGGTATTGCCAATACAGAAGAGTACCAGAATATCATACAAGAAGATCTGGATGACCTTGTAAACTGGAGTAATAGAAACAGGATGAAATTTAAAAGTGCAAAGTGCAAGGTCATGTATTTAGGGACTAACAACAAGAATTTTTGCTACAAGCTAGGGACTTATCAGTTGGAAGTGACAGAGGAGGAGAAAGAATTGGATGTATTGGTTGATCACAGGATGATTATGAACCATCAGTGTGATGCAGCCATGACAATGGCTAGTGCAATGTTAAGATGCATCAAGTGAGGTATTTTCAGTAGAGATAAGGAAGTGTTAGTATCATTATACAAGGCACTGGTGAGACTTCATCTGAAATACTGTATGCAATTCTGGTCTCCCATGTTTAAGAAAGATGAATTCAAACTGGAACAGGTGCAGAGAAGGGCTACTAGTATGATCTGAGGAATGGAAAACTTATCTTATGAGAGGAGACTCAAAGAGCTTGGCTTGTTTAGCCTAACCAAGAGAAGGCTGAGGGGAGATATGATTGCTTTCTATAAATACATCAGAGGCATAAATACCAGGAAGGGAGAGGAGTTATTTAAGTTGAGCGCCAATGTAAATATAAATTGGCCATCAACAAGTTTAGGCTTGAAATTAGGTGAAGGTTTTTAACCATCAGAGGAGTGAAGTTCTGGTGCAGCCTTCCCAGGGCAGCAAAAAACCTAACTGGCCTCAAGACTGAACTTGATAAATGTATGGCGGGGAAGGTATGATGGGCCTTGCTACAATGGCATGTGGCCTATCTGCAACTGCCAATTTCAAGAAACCCCAATGACAGAAGACAGAACACTAGATGAGGAGGGCTCAGAGTTACTACAGAGAATTATTTCCCAGGTATCTGCCTGGAGGGTCTTGCCCACATGCAACTGATTGCCATATTTGATGTTGGGAAAGATTTTCCCCTGGGTCAGATTTGCAGAGACTCTGTTTTTTTTTTTCCTGTTCCTTTGCAGCATGGAGTGTGGGTTATTTGCAGGTTTAAACTAGTGTAAATGGTGATTTCTCTGTAACTTGAAATCTTTAAACCATAATTTGAGGACTTCAGTAACTCAGCCAGAGGTTAGGGGTCTATTACTGGAGTTGGTGGGTGAGGTTCTGTGGCCTACAATGTGCAAGAGGTCAGACTAGATGAGCACAATGGTCCCCTCTGACCTTTAAGTCTGTGATTCTAAATAAATCATGCTAGTAATAGTTTAATTATATATTTGGTATTGTACAGCCAGAGACTGGAAATTTTTCTGTGTTAAAAATTAGTATTAAAGGAACCAGAAATGAGTAAACAATAATAATACAAAGCTAAACATTGATCTAGCCCATTTCGGTTTGTGATGAGGTTAATGGAGCCCTTGGGAGTCTGCGCAGGAGGCAGCCAATCAGGGCCAGACTGGCCCATATAAGAAGATCTGCAGAACAGAGCAGTTTCAGTAACTCCCTGGAGTTGGAGGAGGGAGATGGACTAGCTGCCTTGCAGGCTGAAGGCAGCAAGCACCCTGGACAGAGTAGTGCTGCAGGCAGAGACCCAGGGAGCTAAAGGCAGCTCCTGGTGGGCTGTGGGGATTTGCAGGCTGAAGCCCTGAGGCAAGGGCAAAGAAGGTGCTGGGGCTATGGGGAAGTGGCCTAGGGAAATCTACTCAGGAGTTGGAGGGGGTGCTGCAAGCAGTGGCCATCTACAGGGTTCCTGGGCTGGGAACCAGGAGTAATGGGCAGGCCTGAGGCCTCCTTCCCATCCCCCAACACACACTTGCCACTGAAGAAATGATTGGATTGAGGAACTGTGATACTGTCCCTCGGAATGGGGGAACATGGAGTGTGGCACAGCCAGAGGATCGTGTCATGAAGAGGATGTCACAGTCCTGGGAGTAACGTGGGTCGCTGGAGTAGAAATGATGGCCGCGAGATGCCACCAGAAGTCGGTGCTCTGGTGAGAAGAGCTAATCCCCATGACAGCCAGCAGGAGGTGCTGGAGTGGTGAGTTGCAACCCGTCACAAACATAATACACTTTTGACAACTTTCAGCCAATAAGAACATAAGAATGGCCCTACTGGGTCAAACCAAGGGTCCATCTAGCCCAGTATCCTGTCTTCTGACAGTGGCCGGTGCTAGGTGCTCCAGAGAGAATGAACAGAACAGGTAATCATCAAGTGATCCGTGCCCTGGCACTCATTCCCTGCTTCTGGCAATGTGGTTTAATTGATGAACTTCTTGCTAAGGTATGTACATTTGTGAGAATGGGGGATAAAAATAATGAGTTGCATATTCTTTCTTTCCTCTATTAAAGTGTAAATAAAAGGGAGTGCTAATATTGTACTTTGATAATGGCAGTTTTCACAGTGGTTGAACTTTTTGGACACTCCCCTATTGTGTTCGCCAGAGGTTGTAATTTCTAGACACTTCCTAATCCCTACCCTTGCTGTCTTGGGTTGTGGTGGTGTAGGGGTATAGATTTTAGTTTGAGTCCTGTTCTATACAGACCTCTGTGTGTGTCTCTGCTCTGTATTGCAGGTGTTTGTACTATCAGAAGCAACAAAGAATCCTGTGCCTTCAAAGAACAGAATCTGAGTTTCAGGTGTGTTTTACATGTTGGTAGCAGAGGATGATTGTGAACTGCTGGCCCCAGGAGTTGGAAAACAACCCCTTTAGAGACCAGAGCTTAGAAAAGCAATACAGCTAGCAGCTGTAACTGGGAGTGGAACAGGGGAATACACTGATCCCAGGAAATAAAGATTTCTGATGCTGAGCTGGAAAAATTTATGTTTACAGCTAGAGGGGCGATTTTAACAGGTATAGAGTCAAGATCTCTTTATTATTTGTGATCACTTTAACATTTCAGGGGAGAATGAAAGCAGAGTTATAGGAAAGTCCAAGATAGCTCTTTAATCAGCACTTAGGCAGTGAGAATGTTGCTAGTTTAGAAGATCAAGGCATGTCTCTGTTGCTGGACCTAAGGAACAGGATGACGCAGATAACCATTCTACCACTAGGAAAAGAAACAGAAAAGTGTGCAATCCCAGTGAGGGAAGTGACAGTAGTACGAGCTCTGTGGTGTGAACCCCTGCTAAAGAAAGATTTCAAAAGAGACAAGACAGATTGGAGGTTTAAATCAGAAGGATGGGCTGAGTTTTTCTAGTCTAGTCTATTAGATAGAAACAGGACTACAAAGGAGCTGTTCAGAACCCAAAGCAGTGAAGGCAGTGGTTAAAACAATTTATCCTGTAACAAGTCTTCAGAGCTACTTGGAAGGAAACAGTACCATGAGATTACCGAAGTTTACGGGAATTGAGATCCTATTATAAAAAGAAGGCTGGAAATGAACTGTATCATAATCTTGTCCTAGAGACTCAAAGAAACACCCCAGGATTTCCTGTTACATGTTTTGGATTTGTGACAGAAAGTATTGTTTGCATTACAGGAAGCTGATTCCACTCTGAGGATGATCCACTCCTGGTGCAAAATATGTTCCTCCATTCAGTCTCCACTGGGCTGCAGAATAATAACATTCAGACTGTGATGTTGTCCTATCTCCAAGTTCAGTCACAAATGAAGCTTTGTTGGAGAGACTGAGCATTGTAACATGCTGCTTTTCTCTTTCCCAGCTAATAAGAAAAAAATCTTAATGTAGTCCTAACCTGATTGAAGGGATTGGAGAATCAAAGATCAGTCTAGCAGAAGTAAGAGAGAAAAATGGAGATCACTGCTACCAAAGAGGTTCTGAGGGCACCCCCATCATGATGGAAGAAGACCACTCCAGTCCTCAGAGAGCTCCTTCCAACTGCCAGAAGAAGGACAAAGGGAATACCTGCAGCCACGGTTTTCAGTGTGGGAGAGAAGAGTGCTACCAATATGGATGACATCTCATGAGGAAGCTCCAAAGTAGTGAATTGGAGGGAAAACTACACCCCATCTCTCCAAAGGGACCACAAGTGACCACCAGCCCCAAAAGTCCCATGGAGAGACAGTCACCAAAAATAAGCAAGAAAATGATAGATACATGTGACTAGTAGAACTAAACTGATGAAATCTGGTATCATGGTACTTGAACAGAGAAATGAAAACAATGAGTATAATTGTAAGCTTGAAGGGATGGTAGGAAATTGTTCATTGTCACCAAAACAGCATGCTAGGCTAACTCACATAGTAGTGAAAAGTGTATGGTTTTGTGTACTTTGAATGGAGTTAAAGAAACATCTTTGTGGGCCTCTTGTGCACAGAGATTCGTAGTATCATGCCAATGGGTAAAAGGGGACCTTCGTAATATATCAGTAAGGGAGCTCATGGAGTTGCATGAGGGAGATCAAGGCCTGAGGCTCACAGTTACTAAAGGCACCTCTATTCCTTGTGACCGGCGAGTTTAAATACAGTTTCATCTGCTAAATGGTGGGAAGGTGCTAACAGTCCTCATTCTGGTCACTGCTCACAAGGTGGAAAGTCATAAGGTGATAACATTGGGTACAATGTCATTGAAGATGTTATTCAACAGTATTGTCTGGAATGGCCAGATGACACAGTACCCACAACCCTCCATAGTTATTTGTCAGTGGTTTCTCCCCATGTTCAGCAAACAAAAAACAAATGTGTTGGTACACTTTCTAAAGGCCAGAAAGTCTGGGGAACCTTGGTATGGTACAAATAGGAAAATAGTCTATGTCGAGTTACATGAAAATATGGGTCACCTAGATGCTGACTGAGTTATTGACCTTGCTAGAGATTGTTTCTATTGCCCGAAATGAAGGAGAATGTTGAGCAATGTGTAACTCAGGTTTGTCTATGACTGTCACATAGATTGTACCAACATACCAAAGCCCTGTTACATCCTATTAGTACCACAGAACCATTTGAACAAGTCTCAATAGATTTTCTCGTAAGCAACCCTGTATCATTCCCAGGGAAATGGAAGACCAGAAATCTAATTGGTAAGTCTTTAAACCAGCCCGTGCGTGCTTATAATACACACACAATGAAACAGGATTTTCTCTATTTTACTTTTTGTATGGGAGAGTCCCTACTTATATTTGGTTGTCGGCCTTTATTTGGTTTAACAGGGAATCAGGATGATGGAGAACTGGGATGATTATGTGAACAATTGGAAAGCACGGCTGTAGAGACTTTTGAATTAGTGAATAAAAACTCCAGAAAATCAGTTGCCAGAAACAAGAGTTTCTGTGATTGCAGAGGTCACCCCAGGAGATCGGGTACTTATCCTGCATTTGTCAGAAGATGGGCTATGTGCAAAATTAAAAACCTACTGGGATAAGCAGAGTTACATTGTTTCCAAAAAGACAACGGATCATATGATATGCAAAGCAGTTCCAGAGGATCAACAGGGAAGGGCAACGGTATTACCTCGCAGTCTCTTACTGTCTTGTGATTACTTGCCTACAGATAGTCCAACAACAAGAAGAAACCCAAGAAAAGTGAGAATAGGAACACTTTCCTCAGTTATTGAGGAACAGACTCCTCTGACAGGTCAGAAGATGACTTGCAGGTTCAATACCTTAAACCTCAAGGTCAGAATAAACCTGTACCTGTTAACATTGGCGCACAGCAGCAAGAGGAAAATCCCAGCATTGCAAATGAATCCCAGCCTGTGGGTAATTCTGATGGAAGTGCTGAGGTATCACACAAAAATGGCCATACTACATCAGATCAATGGTTAACCTAGCCCAGCCCTGATCATCTTGTCTAATAGCCACTGATGGACCTATTCTCCATGAACGTATCTAATTCTTTTTTAACCCAGTTATACTTTCGGCCTTCACAAAATCCCCTGGCAATGAGTTCCACAGGTTGAGTCTGCGTTGTGTGAAGAAGTACTTCCTTATGTTTGTTTTAAACGTCTTGTCTATTTATTTCATTTGGTGACCCCTGGTTCTTGTGTTATGTAAAGGGGTAACTAACACTTTTTTATTCACTTTTTCCACACCATTCATGATTTTATAGGCTTCTGGCATGCCACTCACCCCTCCTTAGTCATCTCATGTCTAAACTGAACAGTCCCAGTCTTTTTGATCTCTCCTCATATGGAAGCTGTTCCATACCCCTAACCATTTTTGTTGCCCTTCTTTGTACTTTTTCCAATTCTAATTTATCTTTTTTTTTGACATGGGGTGGTCAGAACTGCACACAATATTCAAGGTGTGGGCATACCATGAATTTATGTAGTGGTATTATAATATTCTTTATCTTATCTATCCCTTTCTTAATGGTTCCTAACATTCTGTTAGCTTTGTTGACAGCCACTGCACATTGAGCAGATGCCTTCAAATAATGATCCATGATGACTCCAAAATCTTTCTTGACTGCTAATTTAGAACCCATAATTTTGTGTGTATAGTTGGGATTGTTTCCCAAGAAGCATTACTTTGCAATAATTAAAAATCCGTGATTTTTTTTGCTCAGTCTCCCAGTTTTGTGAGATCCCTTTATAACTCTTCACAGTCAGTTTTAGACTTAGCTATCTTGAGTAGATTAGTATGATCTGCAAACTTTGCCACCTCACAGTTTACCCTCATTTCTAGATCATTCATGAATATGTTGAACAGCACAGGTCCTGCTACAGATCCTTGGGGGTCTCAGTTATTTACCACTTTCCACTGTGAAAACTGACCATTTCTTCCTATCCTTTGTATCCCATATTTTAATCGGATAACGATTAATCTCTCTTTTCTCACGACTCCTTAGTTTGCTTAAGATCTGTTGGTGAGAGACCTTGTCAAAGGCTTTCTGTTATGGATCAAAGGAATCAGTTCCAGCACAGAAACAGGCTAACACTAACAGTCATGGACACACTAGGATGAGAAAAGAACAGAGGATATTCACATTGATGAGCTTGGGACCCTAAGTCATTATAGGAACCTACATATCAATTTGGCAAGACCAGGGATCAGCAGCCTTTGGCACATGGCCTGCAAGGGTAAGCACCCTGGTGGGCCAGACCGGTTTCTTTACTTGCTGAGTTCACAGGTTCCGCTGATTGCGACTCCCAGTAGCGTGATTCGCCACTCCAGGCCAATGGGGGTGGCGGGAAGCGGCAGCCAGCACATCCCTTGGCCCACGCCGCTTCCTGCAGCCCCCCTTGGCCTGTGACGGCGAACTGCAGCCAGTGGGAGCTGCAATCAGCCGAACCTGCGGATGCAGCAGGTCAACAAACTGGCCCAACCCACCAGGGCCACGTGCCAAAGGTTGCCGATCCCTGGACTAGACCCTTGGGGTTATGGCTCCAACATACCAGGTACTAAGTATTTAGTGTCAGTGAATTTATGTCCAACAATGTATATATACTATATTTAAATGGTTAATTTGAATTATAGGGTTATCTCTGTCATTACAAAAAAAGTTTGATGCCATAGCTCTACTCTCTTTGTGCTATGATCGCACATTGATAACTGACGTTTTAACAAGGGGTGAACTTTTTGGACAACCCTCCACTGTTTCCCAGAGGCTGTAATTTCTAGACATTCCCTATCCTTGCTGGCTGGGGTTGTTGTGGCATAGGGGCACATATTTTAGTTTGAACCCAGTTCCATGCAGACCCCTGAATTTCTCTCTGCTCTGCATTATGGGCATGTGCTAAAAGTTTGTGTTTTGAAGACTTTGAAAACATTTATTGCCTAAATATAAAATGACTCAAAGTACTAGAAATATGTGTCAAGTATCAGGGTGTAGCCGTGTTAGTCTGTATCCACAAAAACAACAAAGAACCTTAAAGACTAACAGATTTATTTGGGCATAAGCTTTTGTGAGTAAAACACCACTTCTTCAGATGCATGCAGTGAAAATTACAGATGCAGGTATTATATAATGACACATGAAAGGAAAGGAGTTACCTCATAAGTGGAGAACCAGTGTTGACGGGGCCAATTCAATCAGGGTGGATGTAGTCCACTCCCAGTAATAGATGAGGAGGTGTCAATTCCAGGAGAGGCAAAGCTGGTTCTGCAATGAGCCAGCCACTCCCAGTCCCTAGTCAAACCCAAATTAATGGTGTTAAAATTGCAAATGAATTTTAGTTCTGCTGTTGCTCTTTGAAGTCTGTTTCTGAAGTTTTTTTGTTCAAGTATAGCTACTTTTAAATCTGTTATAGAATGTCCATGAAGACTGAAGTGTTCTCCTACTGGCTTTTGTATGTTACCATTCCTGATGTCCGATTTCTGTCCATTTATTCTTTTACGTATGGGCTGTCCGGTTTGGCCAATGTACATGGCAGAGGGGCATTGCTGGCACATGATGGCATATATAATATTAATAGACATGCAGGTGAATGAGCCTCTGATGGTGTGGCTGATGTGGTTGGGTCCTCTGATGGTGTCACTAGAGTAGGTATGGGAATAGAGTCGGCAATGAGTTTGCTACAGGGATTGGTTCCTGGGTTAGTGTTTCTGTGGTGTGGTGTGTAGTTGCTGGTAAGTATTTGCTTCAAGCCTGCATCTGTAATTTTCACTCCATGTGTACCTATTGGGTTTCCGGGAACTTTCCGCCCGCCCATTGCTAACGGATCCCCCCTCCCAGCCTAAGGGGAGGATCTACAGGACTTCAAAAACCCAACTGATTTCGGGGGACAACTAATAAAAGAAAGGAACAGGAGTGCGGTCCAAGGGTCATAAGAAGGGAGCCTGATGGGTTCACTCCATGTGTACCTATTGGGTTCTGGGAACTGGGCAGGCGGAAGCCCGTCCATTGCTAATGGATCCCCTCCCCCTCCAGCCTAAGGGGAAGATCTACAGGACCTCAGAACCCAACTGATTCCAGAGGGCAACTAATAAAAGAACAGGGACAGGAGTGCGGTCAAAGGGTCATAAGAAAGGAGCCTGACGGGATCACTTCACATGTATCTATTGGGTTTCTGGGAAGTGGGCGGGCGGAAGCCTGCCCACTGCTAAAGGATCCTCCCCCAGCCTAAGGGGAGGAACCACAGGACCACAGAACCCACTGAGTGCGGGGGACAACTAATAAAAGAACAGGGACAGGAGTGAGGTCAAAGGGTCAGAAGAAGGGAGCCTGACGGGTTCACTTCATGTGTAGCAGGGTGGTCCCCTGCTCCTGCTCAAAAGCGCTTAAAACAGCCCAGGAGAGGCTGTGGCTGGGGCAAGAAGCCTGGGCTGATTGGGGAAAGTAGGCTCAGCTGTGGCCATGCCCCAATCAGGCCCAGCTGGCATCTATAAGAGGCAGTGAGCCAGAAGCCCAGGCAGTCTCCCTCTGCCTGTAGAGGGAGATGGGCCTGGCTGCAGGGAGCTGGAGACAGGGTACCTGAGTGGAGCAGGGCTGGGGAAAGGCAGAGGAACTGGGGAGCTCCAGCCTGGAAAGCCCCAGGCTGCAGCCTAGCATTGGGCTAACAGGTTCTGGGGGTTGCAGAGGGCAGCCCGGGGTAGGCAAAGGCAGCAGGCCCAAACCCCACCCTTGCCAGTGGTGAGTAGGCTGATACTGCAGTCTGCCCCAGGGCGTGGGGGCTAGACAATGACTGGCAGTAGCCTGATACTGAGGCAAGGTGGGGATAGTGGGTGGGGGTTCCCTGGGGAGGGGAGACCCTGAGAGAAAGGGGTTACTGCCAGGGGGCAGCACTCCAGATAAAAGGGCACTGGGTCCAGGGAGGGACACGGGGGCCAGAGGATAAGTGGATCACCAACTTGCAGAGAGTGCTCCAGGCTGGAACGAGCTAATTCCCTAGGACAACCAGTAGGAGGTGCCACAGGGGTGAGTCCACTTGTCTACACCATGCATCTGAAGAAGTGGTGTTTTACCCACAAAAGCTTATGCCCAAATAAATCTGTTAGTCTTTAAAGTGTCACCAGACTCCTTGTTGTTTTTGTAGAAATATGTGATTACACAAAAGAAATTGAGTTTGTTTTATTGTGTGTTGAGCCAGGCTATGGATGCTAAGTACAGTAAAGAAACAGAAAAGCTTTAAACCACGTGGCTTACTGTTATGAGGCTATTGAATCAAGTTAAACTGCATCTGAGACATTTTAAATTGAGCCCTGTCCCATACAGACCTGCAAGTCTCTCTCTGCCTTGGAAGAATAGAATCTGAGTTTGAAGCATGTTACAAAAGCATGCATAAGAGACAAACATAGCAACACCAACAGGAAGAATTAGGATAAGGGAGATCATTTCACAGAAGAAAGTTGTATGCTCCAAATATTTGTGCTTTGTGTGACATCTGCTTTTCTTTTCTACAGCTGCTTTTCTACAGCAACACAGAGAAATGTTGGATTCAGATTCTCAGCTGAGATCCATTCCTCTGTGCCACTCATGTACGGGAAGGGGTTCACCGCTATCAGCCAACATGTCAAAATACCACTTGTCATGTCTACTCTAGAGTTTTAAAACATGTTAGTTGAAACATGTTATCTGACATATTTGAAAATACACCTTTTATATTAAGCTAGACAATCTCAGTCTGGCCCTTAATTTTTAAAATATTGGTTCAACAGAATGTTTGCTGATCTATTTAGTTTTTTTTCTTATGGGGTTGTTGCTAGAATCATTGATGTTTAAGAAATTAACAATAACCCCCTTACCCTAACTTTATGTATCTTCCCAGGGTGGGCGTGGCAGGGACAGATATGATCATTTCCTCCTACAAATATTATTTGGTTATTACCTGCACTTTTGTGGTTTAAATCAACTTCCTGGACTGAAAAAAAAAAAAGAAAAAAAGATCCTCTGGTTTAAGAACAGGCAATCAAGGCAATCTATTTTCCTTGACATGTTGTGGATTTTAACTAATGCAGAGCACACATGCGTTGCAGTCAAAATTAATAATGGTTCAGGGCATTTAATCACGTCCAAAGTTGCGGAAGGCAAACAAGTATTTACAGAAATGTGTGCTTTAAACGCGAGAATGAACTTACCACACCTATTTCTCTATCCTGGTTCCCAAGGATTCTCAAGAAATTGGATTCAACCACTGTGCTGCTGAATGCTCTGCCAGAGCAGCTTCCTTCAATATGACATTTAAAAGGCAAACATTGGTATTACATGCTTTGTAACTTCAGGCAGGATTTGTTAAACTATATTTTTTCTCTAAATATTAGTAAATTCTAAGCTGTAAATAGACTTAAAGCTTTTTGATGCTTAAAGGTGAACTGAAATTTACTTTAGATGATTGGTTTTGATGCTTGGATGACTTACATATATAGTATTATTATTTTTTCTTTTAAAATAAATTAGAATGTTTTTAGAGATAACTTTAAAGGTCATTTACTAATCACCCACACAACACCTTCAAATGACAGGTCACATTTCAAAGCTAGGCATTAGCTAGTAGAATAGCTGTTGGAATCATTGTACTTTGTTAAGAATCATTAAATTACATGGCAAACCAGAAAAACTTAATTTGAAAGAAAATGAACAACATGTGACAACACAAATGAATGTCTTTTTTTTTTCACCACAAGAACTGGTGGGTTATTTGTGCATACAAATTTTCTTTTTTAGCACTTTTTTTTAAAAGGATATGTGTGAATTTCATGGATAGTGGGACTAACATCACTAGTTTGAGCCAACTTAATACTAGCAGGAACAGTGCAGGTGTAAATCCCACACAGAAATAATGATACACCTTAGTCTTGGTGTGACGTATACACACAGAAATACTATTCTACTTCACTTCGGCTTCTCTTGACTAGAGGCTGCCAGTTGTGGTCGTCTGTATGGCTCTTTTGTGATAAGACCAAAAGAGGGGAATAAGATCAAATACTTTTCCACTTGTGTTCTGACCTACAAGACAAAATTTGAATCCTTCTATCTGGGAAAGAGAGGCTAATTCAGTTATGCTCCACTTTCCAAAAATGTTCACTATTTTTGAAGTACCTAACTTAAGGTATCTAAGATTCACAAGTGGAGAACCCAAGAGTGGAGGTACCCAAAATTAGTGGACACATATGAAAATCTGAGCCTCATACACTATGGCTTTTCCATCCAAATAGCTTTAATGCCATGTCTACTGATTTTTATTTTCTTTGTGACATTTCAGTATAATGCATCCCACTTTTTCTCTTAAGTTTAACCATTCATACCTGCTTGTTGGTTGAAGTGAAGTAACAATCACCTAGTAAAAAAGTTGGTTTGTTATAGCCAATAATTATTTGATGGTGTTAACTGTGTTTTAACTTTTGGATGTTTACCACAATTCATGGTCTTTGAACGATTTGCAAAAATAAAATTCAAAATGTAAGACTAGATTGTGCCATCAAGGCCCAGCCGTGTTTTGGCTGCAGAGTTGCTCTGCTTCAGATGGAGCACCTGGAGATCTGTGTGAGTTCCCCAGTGAGTTGGTGGAGTACACTGGACAGACACCTTCAGCTGCCAACACAACAGGAATTGAACTGGTGACTTCTAGAGCTAAATGCATGATCTGTTTTGGATGAGCTAAAGAATTAGAGTGACTGTAACAACTCGTGTTCTCTGTGATGTGACATAACAGGGGACTTGTAACATACATCCACCAATAGATAACACGTACACTGCTACACACTTTCAAAAGGCACAGCATATCCCCACCAGGTGGCTGACCAGTTCTGTTGATTAACTTGTAGGTAGGGCAGAGCTATGGCCCTCCCCACCAACTTTGAGGTCCTCTACCCAGCAGAGTAGTCCTTGCACTCAGTAGAGTGTAGGAGTTGCAATTTTGTCTTGTCCTTATGTAAGCTGTATAAAGGGAGGGAGCCTTCTTACTCCTTCCCTTAGCCCTATGCACACACACGAGGGACATGCAGAACCCTTATCTGGTGAATGTAGCCTTATTACTGTTCATACGTTGTCTGCAAACATACTGCAGGGTTTTAAATAAGTTTATGAATATTGATTTGCAAATAGAATTGTTCATTAACCAGTTGCATCGAGTAGTCCTTTGGGTGACCAATATCTGCAATTTAATATTTGAGAAATGTGGTCAGCTACATTTTGTAGTGTTGTTTCTGTTCCATGAGTGAATGACCTGAGCTTTATAATGTTTACTGTTCCACCAAGAATACATATTGTCTTGTCACAAAATGTATTTTATTGGATGACTAAATGAATCTCAGTTACAGGCCCAAGATTCTGCTTCTGAGATCATTCATAGAGGTAACACTTAGTTCACTTCAGTGTTTGTAGGGGTGCAAACATGGTTGCAGAGACACTTATTGAGTAATTGAAGAAATGATTGGGGAGATTGAGGGTGGTTCTCAAGTTGATCCAACACTATATATTTGCGTAATAATTTATTTCTTCACTTTGTTTGATAAGAATACTAGGTACAGTACTACTGTATACTGGTTAGGAAGTACTGTAAAATGAATTCAGAGGATCAAATGTTAAATATTTAGCAAATCAAAGTCCATTTTGCAGGAGTTGGTGTGGCAATTCCATTCATATCACTTGATAGGCTACTAGAGTGATGACCTAGAAACACTGAATGTCATAGTCACAGATCTTGTTTTTTCCAACCAAATCAGTTCAGATTGTTTTGATCACCTTCTGCTACTGAGAGTTGAAATATTTTAGGCTTCTCCCTTTGTACAGTTTCTGCACTACTGTGTTTGACATTTTAATATGAAACAGATACATGCCACACAGTATCCATTATTACCATATGCATGTGCCTTGTCTTCTAAACACATGCTGTTTGCTGAAATGCCTTTTAACTCCAGCTGAATAAATGAAAACATTGTATAAACAACTTCCATTCAACTTCTGTTGTATCTAAAGTACCAACCTAAGGCGTGGTCTACATAATTTAGATCAGTTTACAGAGGTGTCTACATTACGCTATGTCGATTGGAGACACTCTCCCGTTGACATTGCTTCTGCTTCTTGTTGAGAGGGAGTACAGACGTTGATGGGACAGCATTCTCCCATCAACTTAATGCATCTTCATCAGACCTGCTAAATCAACACAGCAGCTCCGATTTATCACTGTAGTGAAGACATGCCATAAGTCTATCAGTTTTTTCAAACTGAAGAATTTAGCTCTGAAATCTGTAATCATACTATTTCAGATGGTAAATAACACTGGCTCTCTAAAATATATGAAAGCAAATACTTTGAATCTACAATATCAAACACTGAGAAATAATTAAATTTCTCCCCTCCCAAAGAAAAAGAAACTAAATAAAGTACCAAAGAAAGAAATGTTATTCACATCCATGTTCCTTTAGATTCCTAATATATTTGTCTGAAATATATATATATACACTGTACCCTCACTAGAACTTGTGTCTATATAGCACGAATTTGCATATAACACAATCGCAGTCATGGATCCCAACTTTAATTACTCTAATTGCAATTTATTTTAACATGGTCCCTGCTATAACGCGGTCCCCGCATTAATGCAGTACCGCACATGGATCCCAAATCCCGTGTTCTAGCGAGGGTCCAATGTATATCCCAAATATGATTTTTGTTTAATACACATGGTAGCTGTCTTCCTCTGACAAACTATTTATCATGCAGATATCAGAATTAGGACAAGTGAAGTTCAACAACTATAATGATTTGTTTAAATAAAATGTTGATGATAAATTCTTGAAAATAAACCGGCTGGATCACTTGAATTAAGTACCTATATACATGTAAATAGTAAATCTTATATCTGCCTAGTTTATGCTTCTGCATTCTTTGTTGTGCAATTACAAATTTGATCTCTATCCCAAATTTGCCTCTATGGCTTTTCTGCAGCCATGGCCCTGATTCCCAGTTAAGTGGAATAGACTTGTGGATAAAGATGGCTTGAAATATTCCAGACATGGAGGAGCCAGTACATCTCTGTTATCAATTAGAGTAGCCCAGGGCTGCTCTAATTACATAATAATAAATAGGAGATATACCTATCTCCTAGAACTGGAAGGGACCTTGCAAGGTCATTGATGCTAGCCCCCTGCCTTCACTGGCAGGACCAAGTACTGATTTTTGCCCCAGAGCCCCAAGTGGCCACCTGGAGGATTCAACTTATAACCCTGGGTTTAGCAGGCTAATGCTCAAACCACTGAGCTATCCTGCTTCCCCAAATTTATTATTTACTTCTTGCAAAGCAAAGCATCAATGGAGAGCAATCCTTCTGAAACAATCTCTCTTTTCTGCTCCCCATCCCTGACATGCACCCTGTCCTGGGAGTGGAGAAAGTGTAGAGCTGCTCTGCTCTTCTACACCAGTGGGGGAAAGTTTTTATGTAAGGGTGTTCCCTGAGGCTGTTTTTTGGCCCCTTAAAGGGCTCCCTCTTTTGCTGCCAGAAGTGGTATGAACGGTCCTTAGCACAACAGAGAATCGGCTCCATTCAGTCTATGGTGCCCTGGAGAATGTTGTCTATTCTAGAAGTATATTTCTGATTTCAGCATTTTGCAGCTGCATATCCTGCAGGCCTGATTCACCACTACCTTCCATCTGGCATAGTCATTAACATTTGTGCAAATCAAGCCAACATGGGTGTGATATTGCACCCCATATTCTTTGCAGTGATATTATTATGATATGATTATGACATAATTATAGTGTATTTTATTCAAGATAAGTCATATGAGGTGTCATTGGAAAAATTATGATTTGCTGAAGATTATCTTTTTTGTATTCATGTATCATTTTTGAATGAAGTGATGAATATTGACCATGTAGTTACACCTGGGTAATGCCCACTAGACAAGATGCTTTCAGTCTAGATAGTGGGTGGGGAAGGGCTTGTTCGGGGCAAAGGGACATTAGGAAAAAAACAATAGGCCTTAGGAGAAGCATATCTCCCATCTGGGGAGCCTTTCTGAGTACACTGTAGACAGCCTCTGAGTAATGGCTGCTATCACTCTACAAAGATATGTGATCAGACCACATGAAGCTGACCTCCATCTTGGGATGTCAGAGTTTTTTTCCACAGGTTGGTCTGGGAACCAAGCTTTGAAACAAAGGGTTCCTGCCATATGTAAAAGCTATATAAGGCAGGAAATGACATCATCTGGGGTTTTTGACTCCCCACCCAAGAAAAATCCTAGAAACTCCTGAGGAAGAAAGACTGAAGTGGAGGAAATACTGGACCCAGGCTAAAGGGATTTCTAGCCTGTGAATGAAACATCTGGGGATTCCAAGCTGTAAAGCAAGTGCAGCTTGCCCCTTAAGAATCTGCAGCCTGCTTGTACCATCTCTTAGGGTGAGAATCTGCTATTCATGTTTGATCTATGTAGTATATTAAGCTTAGTTTGCATTTTTTGTTTATTTGCTAGGTAATCTGCTTTTATCTGTTTATCACTTATAATCACTTAAAATTTATCTTTTCTAGTTAACAAACATGCTTTTGCTTTATCGGGACAAGTGTGTAGGAATCATAAGTCAGGGACAAAGGCTGTCACATATTCCTCTCCACATTGACGGAGGGGGCAAATTTTTTGAGCCTATGGTGTACGGTTCCATGTGCAGTGCAAGACGATATCATTCTGGGTTTATATTCCAGAGGGGGTACGTGCCTGGGGAGCTGGGAGTTGCCTTAACTGTAGCCTTCCTATGCAGGAGCTGGTCAGAGAGCCTGCACGTAACTGCAGTTGGGTGTGACTCTACCTGTATGTGTGCTGGTGAAAATGCAGGCTGGAGGGTTTTGCAGTTTTGCAGTTTGTCACAGCAGTACAGTGTGAGAGGGAGCCCAGGCTGTTGTGTCAGAGAGCTCAGTGGTGGCACCTCGGGGGGAACCCATCACAATGGGTATTAAGCCATTGTGAGGTAATATTATACACCCACTCTGTATTCACATTGAAGAAGTGTAAATGACAATCCAAGGTACAAGGTTGGGGGACAATGGGTGCCTGTGATGCTACCAGACCTTGTTAATCTGGCTAATTGTGATGAACTGAGCCAGTGTTTCTCAAACTGGGGTTGCCACTTGTGCAGGGAAAGCCCCTGGTGGGCCAGGCCGGTTTGTTTACCTGCCCCATCCGCAGGTCCAGCCAATCGTGGCTCCCACTGGCCGCGATTCACTGCTGCAGGCCAATGGGAGCTGCTGGAAGCCACAGCCAGTAAGTCCCTCAGCCTGTGCCAGTTCCAGCAGCTCCCATTGGCCTGCAGTGGTGAACCGTGGCCAGTGGGAGCCGCGATCGGCTGGACCTGTGGACGGGGCAGGTAAACGAACCTGCCCAGCCCCCCAGGGGCTTTCCCTACACAAGCAGCGACCCCAGTTTGAGAAACACTGCCCTGAACAGACTCAGAATTGCCTCTAACAAAGGGAAAGGGGCTTTTGTATCCTACATGCCAGTTAGGGAATAAGCTGAAGAGGGCCATATGGTCACAGGATGGTCTCCCTAGTGGAGTCCTGTGGCAGGGACCAACCAGATTGAAGAACGGAGCCCACCACACTGTAGACTTTCCTCGCAAGTGGTGACTTGGGGACAGAGGGGGCAGAGAGCCCTTTGCAACTTGCCTAAACTATCTTCTCCTCAGTGACTAATCTTATTTCTAATTTATAACCCCCAAATCATCTTTGCCCATAGTCTATCCTTCTCTGATAGAGTCATTACTCCAGGCCTAAGTTTGTACAGTGGTCTTGTCTGTAGATTGCCTGGGCTGTGGAGGGGGAGGAAATGGAGTTGGACCAGGTATTAGGTAGTAGTAGTATGTGGAAGGCAAAACTCCTTACTGCCAATCCTTCCCCATTTTCTTTTTACTCTATACACTAAACTTGGCAGATTGTACATGGACAGTCAAATCTAGGCTACCTACTTGTCCCTCTGGGAGCTGCAGTACAGTATCATACCTGCTACTCCTGAATGATACCTGCATTGACCCACTTTAAAGAAAGTTGTGTGTCTTTAAATTCTAATAAAACCTGATAAGTGCTTTGTGCTGCTTCAGGGTATTTCAAATTTCATGTGATGCAGCGTGACCTGAAATAACCCACGGCTACATCACATGAGAAAATACAGCTGTAGCCCACAGGGAAAGATGACTTTAATAATTTTGAAAATTGTGGAATTTGTTTAATCAATTCTGTGCTTCTTACTGAAAACATTTTGTGGAGAACCCGGGTAACTGATGCCTAATAAACTAATGAATCAAATGCTCTTTGCAAGTTAGAAAGCGTGTTGGTTTTAATTAAAAACTGTTTTGGGGAAGGGGAGGTTGTTTCAAATAATCTATTTTTCACTTAATTACACCTTTCCTCACATGAGCAAGAGCCATGCTTCCAGCTGCGAGGAATTGGATATGGTTTCCTCCATAGTCAGAGCCTGTCAGAGCTATGCTCCAGAGTCAGATGGAGAGGTTTATATAAAATGTCATGAGGGGCACCCTCTCCTCCAGCAGCTGAGTGTCCTGCCTCCATATTACCCATAGTCCCTGCCAGCCTGTGAGCTGGGTGGGATTTAAACTCTGATCTCCTGGTGGCATAATAAGATGCCAAGACTGCCTGGTTGGCTCCAATTAAAACCTTTCAAAGCTTTTGCACTTTTATAAATGCAGAATGTTCCTCACTCCTATGCAACCATTTTGTCTTCTCAATGATTTCTAGGCATTTTACTTGTCAACCAGCCTGATACAAAATGTGCTGTTTTTACTTGACCTACATATCAATTCAAAGCTACTTGGTTCTTTAATTCACTGCCAAATAAAGCTGTTGTTATCTCAGGATGGATAAAGAGGAACTAGGCCAAATGGCAATAAAGTCTCAGGGATGAAATGAGATTAAACCAGTTCTACCTCACCTTGCTATTTGCTAATTATGTATGCACTGGTCAGCGGTACATATTGTCTGTGTAATAGTCTGCCTAAAGGCCAATTAAAAGGTACTAATGTCAGTAAGTTAATTTCCAGGGAAAAGTGTTAATAGGCATGTTCTTTTTTTTAAGACCCCTCCCCCACTTCTTTTAGGGTATAAAACATAATTTATCAGATTACAATATTATATTAAAATTGAGGAGGATTTCTAGTATTTTACATTCCAAACGGCTTGGCAAAGAGAATAGCAACACAAATAGCCAATCAGCTCAAAGCAATACCCCCAATTTCTTGAAAACATCGCTAAAGAAAAACATGGCATTACACAAAGTCTGATGGCCAAGTTCGCATCAGAAACCTCACAAGGGCATCATGCAATGCTAAGCAGCTGCTTCAGAAAACTTTTTGGAGCAGTTACTCACTTCAATCACTGCATAAACACAGACTCAGCTGTAGAATAACTGTTTTATAATAAAGGAGGATGAGCAGGATTGTGCAGGGGTTGTTTGGAGGGTGAGGTGGGGAAAGGAACTAAAGTTTATAAACCTGTGGGCTGTTTCTAAATAAAAGTAGCTGAGCAATCTGCAGATCAAAGCGCTCTGGATCATTCAGGAAGTATGTACAGTTTCCTTGAAAATACCTCCTTGGATCCTAATACATTCAAGCCCATCATTGACACACTGCCTCTCTTATGGCTAGTCTCCCTTGCCAATCTGGACCCAATTCCTTTTTTCACTTATACCCGTGTATATCAGGAGTAACTCAACTGATATCAGTGGAACAGTGTAAAATTAGTAAAAGAGAAAAGAGGGCCTCTGTCCCTCAGGCTAACTGTCATATTTAAGCAGCTCCTCAGGAGGCAGCATCTGCTGTCCATCAGGTGAAAGAAAGCTCTGCCTGGATGCAGTCTCATAGCACTTCCTTTCACTGATTCAGAAGAGGTACTGAGTCCAACAGAGCTACCTTGGCACACAGAATATACAGAATCAAAAGACAGTGGAAGAGAGAGGGAAATAATGAACAGGGATTGAGAGCTGAGGGTATGTGTACACTGTAATTAAAAACCCATGGCTGGCCTAAGACATCTGACTCGGATTTGCAGGGCTCAGGCTAAGGGGCTATTTAATTGTGGTGTAGACATTCAGGCTCAGGCTGGAGCCCGGGTTGTGGGACCCTGCAAGAGGGGAGTCCAAGCCTGAATGTCTCCACCGCAACTAAACAGCCTCTGAGCCTGAGCCCTGCGAGCCTGTCAGCTGGCACGGGCCAGCCGCGGGTATGTAATTGCAGTGTAGAAATACCCAAAGTGGCCACAATAGAGAGGAAGAAAGCTGAAAGAACAGGAGATAACAAGAACATAGTAGAGAGGTAGTAGAGACAGAAGAAAAAGAGACTGATAAAATTGGAAGAGCTGATTCAGGTGAGAGGAGCTGCAGGGACACCAGAATAATGGCATAGGATGCAGACTGATTGACAACTAAAAAAGAGTAAAGATGTCACCATTCTTTTGACATTAAAATGTTCCAGACTGAGATTTGCAGTGTGAGGGGGATCAAAATAACAGTAGGCACAATCTGAAGATTAGAAATGTGAGCAAAAGCAAGAGTTTGGGGCAGCATTTTTCACTTAGGCAATACACATATGGAATAAGTTGTCATGAAAGCAAAGTTTTAGCAGATAGCTAGCTGGTTTTGTGAGAGGGCAGTGGAGGAAATAGTATGACACAGCAGGGAGGTGGGGCTCATCTTAAATGTGGAGTAGCTTTTTCCATGTGGACATCTTAATAGATCTATACAGAGTTGAGCTGACGTAGCTTGGAATAAAAAAATATTGATGTAACATTTACCTGCAACTATTTCAGATTACTTGGTAAGAGATCTGTTAGCCGACTCACCCTATATGGCTGTCCACATTTTGGTCTTGTAATGGGCTACCTCATCTTCCATGTCAGACCACTCTCCTCCTATCGTATTACCTGCTAACTCATATTACCTACTAATGTTGCCATTTTTTATATACTCTTTTAGGAAATTAGTGCACAGTCCTGTTCAAGTTGAAGTCTGAAGGAACAGAAGTTAAAGTCTGTTCCTTTAGCTACATGTCTGTGGTGCAAAAGTAATGGAACACATCAGCTGGCAAACACCCTCCTGCCTTTGGTGTAGGGGGCATGCTGGAAACAGAGAAGAGTGTGGTGAGATCTAGCAATCTCCATGTGTTGTGCAGTTCCTTGGCTGGAGCTGGTGCAGACTGGCCCAGAGAAGGGGACAATAACTAGCTCCTTGATGGCTGCTGCATGGATCTCAGAGAGAATGTTAGCTATGATGTGTGAGGGATTGCAGGCCTTGAACCCTGGGCCCACAGCCACCATCCAGCAATTCATCTAAACAACTGGAGAAGGGAGCCAGTGAAGTGCTAACTTGCAAAGGACCCCACTAGAGGTGATGTGGGGGAGAGGAGCACGTGACCCCCACGTTCTCCCTCCGCCCCGATTTTTGCCAGGGTTTGCTGGCCCTGCTCAGTCACATGATGCTGCTGGGCCCTATCCTTGCATGGCAGCTACTGGAGCTGGCAAGCTGAGAGCTGTGGCCATGGGGAGAGGCAGCAGCACACAGCCAGGAGCTGCAGTGCGAGCTACTGCTTTTGTGGCTGCCTCTCCACACTGAGCTCACGTGGCCCCTCCCTGCAGTTCCCAGCTGTTTGCTGCTGCCTCTCCACATGAAGCTAATGCCTGGGAGCTGCAGGGAGGTGCCATTGAGGGTAAGAGAGGGCCATGCTTGGGGTGTTTGTGACTCAGGGTATTGGGGCGTGAACCTTTAAATTGTGCCTCCTCACTCAGCAGGCACTTATTGTCTCTGGGCCCCACTCATGAAACTCCTGTTTGGGGGGAAAATCCAGTATCACTGATTGGTTGGAGAGCTCTATTTAAACCAGAAAAAGAGACAGGAAGTTGTCTGAGCAACTAGAGGAATTGCTGCTGGCATGGACCCTGCCTGCTTACCTGACTCTTGGGTACTGCTGTCCTGCCTGTTCTGTGTTCCTGTCATTATCCCAGACCTCTGTCTTTTCTTTGTTTTTGCCTCACTCCAAGCCCCTGCTCCTGTGCCTTACCCCAGATGCTGTCTCTGGCACCTGACTTTAACCATCAGGCATGACTGCCTCTGCCCCAATCACTACATAATGTTATTGTCAGAGGTAATAAAAAGGGTTCTTCTTCGAGTGCTTGCTCATATCCATTCCAATTAGGTGTGTGCGTGCCGCGTGCACGTTCGTCGGAGACTTTTTACCCTAGCAACACTCGGTAGGCCAGCAGGTCGCCCCCTGGAGTGGCGCCGGCATGGCGCCTGATATATACCCCTGCTGGCCCGCCCGCTCCTCAGTTCCTTCTTACCGCCCGTGTCGGTCGTTGGAACTGTGGAGCATGGCTAGCCGTTCTCCACCTCCCTAGCGTTTCACTCTTCTACAGTATAGTGTATATAGTTCTGTAATTATAATAATAGTTGTAGTTATAAAGTTAGTTAAGTGTAGTTTGTAAATAGTTATACAGAGGATCGGGGGTTCGCCCCCTTTTCCTCCCCGCGGTGCCGGGGCCCATGCCCGGTTCACCCGGGTTTAAGCCTTGTGCGGCCTGTCATTGGCCGATGCCCACAGGAGATCCGCACGACTCCTGTCTGAGGTGCCTAGGCGAGTCCCACCTTGCGGACAAGTGCCGGATCTGCAAGGCGTTCAAGCCCCGAACAAAGAAGGAGCGGGACAGTTGCCTGAAGCAGATCTTGATGGAGGCAGCGCTGACTCCCCCACCGTCGGCACCGACTCCAGCACCGGGACCAAGTGTCGCCTCCGCTCCGGACCGCCTGGCACCGGCAAAGGCTTCAACTTCCCGCTCGGCACCAGCCCGGCACCCTAGCCAGCACCGCTCCCTCTCCCCGAGGAGCAAGAAGCACAGGGCTCCTGCGGTACCTACAACTGCACCGCAGTCAGAGCATGCCTCCAAACCTGACCGCCCGGCACCGTCATCCGCCGCGGCACCGAGCGTCGTCACACCGTCGACTCCAGCTCCTCAGGGACCGTTGAGTCCGGTGACTCTCAGCTCCCCAGTGAGAACAGCGGTTGAGCTTGTCGCGCCCTCCACGCCGGAGACCTTCTCCGTTGCACACGACCTCATCGCCTTGACGGAGCCCGAGCTGCCCCAACCCCCGGCACCGCCGGTGCGGGTTAGCCAATAGATGGGCAAGCCCGCCATGGTGCGGCCGCATTCGCCAGGCATTACTGAGCATCGGTCCCGTTCCAAATCGAGGGACCACTCTCAGCATCGCCGCTCGAGATCCAGACGCCGCTCGCAGTCCCGGGACCGCTCCCTGCGGCACCGGTCGTACTCGCGGCACCGATCAAGATCCAGGTTGCCGTCGTATTACTCTCGGCACCGGTCTAGATCGTGGCACGGACGTTCCTACCGCAGCCAATCCTGGCACGGCAGCGTACGGCACCGGTCAACCTCCCAGCACCGAGCTGATAGCAGGTCCCGGTCCAGATCGAGGTACTGCCATGACTCCCGGTACCGCTCGCCGGCACCACGCAGAGACGACATCGGGATGCGCAGAGGCCTGCTGCAGTGATCGATGGCTCCTCCATGGCCTTCAAGGCACTCATCCGCTTCTTCCCGTATGGACAGTGCCTCTTACGGGGGTTCGGATGTTCAGGCCCGCCCGGACCAGGGACCACCTCAATGGTCCTTTTGGACGCCCTGGGCATACCACCAAGCCCAGGGCGAACCTTCGGGCCCAGCTCTCTCCAGTCAATAGGAGCATCGTGCACCAGAGGCCACACTCAGCCGGCCTCCCCCCTCAGGTATGGAGGAAGACCCTGCGGATCCCCTGGCGCAGCAGGATGCCCCGGAAGTGGAGGTCCCTCTGGACGAGGCGTCCGTTCAGGAACCACTCCTCCCTGGGGTGTCTTCTTCCTCGTCCCCAGATGAGGCGGTAGCGGGCACATCTTCATCAGGGCCCCCGCCGATTGATCTCTGGGCATAGCAAGACTTTCTGAGGCGAGTTGCCCAGAACATAAACCTTCCTGTAGAGGAAGTCCCGGAAGTGGAGGACCCAGTGGTAAGCATCCTCTCTGCGGAGGCACCGACCAGGGTAGCCCTCCCCTTCATCAAGTCGATCCAGGCGAAGGCGGACACCATATGGCAGTCTCTGGCCTCCATTCCACCCACGGCCTGCGGAGTGGAAAGGAAATATATGGTACCATCCAAGGGGTATGAGTACCTCTATGTACACCCCGCTCCCTGCTCCTTAGTGGTACAATCAGTTAACGAGTGGGAACGCCACGGCCAGCAAGCTCCTGTGCCAAAATCCAGGGAAGCCAGGCACATGGACTTGCTGGGCCGCAAGATTTATTCTGCGGGAGGCCTTCAGCTCCATGTGGCGAACCAGCAAGCCCTCCTGAGCCGTTACAGCCACAACACCTGGGAGGCTGTCGGCAAATTTACAGAGCTGCTTCCCCAGAACTCACGCCAGGAATATTCATCTCTCCTGGAAGAGGGAAGGAGGGTCGCCAGGACCTCGCTACAAGTGTCCTTAGATGCCGCAGATTCGGCAGCAAGAACACTGGCGTCGGGCGTAGCCATGCGCCGTATATCGTGGCTGCAGTCTTCCGGACTACCGCCGGAGCTACAGTACACGATCCAGGACCTGCCATTCGACGGGCAGGGCCTCTTCTCTGAGAAGATGGATCCCAGGCTACAGAGCCTGAAGGATAACCGGGTCATCATGCGTTCACTGGGAATGCACACGCCCCAGACTCAGAGAAGGCCATTCCGCCCCTACCATCAGCGCACTTAGCCCCTGCCTCGCCCCAGACAAGATTTTAACTGGAGGCGAGGCCAGCTGAATCATAGACGCCAGTCAGGTCCTCAAAGGGGTAACACTTCTGGGTCCGACAAGCCACCGCAGGGACCCAAGATGAACTTTTGAAGGTGCGCCCGAGAGCAGCTTAGCAATCCCTTCCCTGGATCCTCTTCATTTCCTCAACCACCTCCACCCCTTCCTGCCGTCATGGTCCCAGCTAACTTCGGATCGTTGGGTCCTGCGCACGGTGGAGTTTGATTACCATCTTCAGTTTATTTCTCCACCCCCCTCCCATCCTCCCTCCTCGTCCCTCTTCAGGGACCTCTCTCATGAGCAACTTATTGTCCAGGAGATTCGCAAGCTCCTGCTCATCGGAGCTATAGAGGAGGTGCCAAGGGAGCTAAGGGGCAAGAGGTTTTATTCCCGGTACTTCTTAATCCCCAAGTCAAAAGGGGGCCTTCGATCCATCCTGGACCTGCGGGGCCTGAACAAATTCATCAAAAGGTTCAAGTTCCGCATAGTAACCTTAGGAACCATCATTCCTTCCCTGGATCCCGGAGATTGGTACCCCGCTCTCGACATGAAGGACGCTTACTTCCACATTGCGATCTTTCCCCCGCACAGGCGGTATCTTCGCTTTGTGGTAAATCAGGACCACTACCAATTCACGGTCCTCCCCTTTGGGCTCTCCTTGTCCCCTCGGGTATTCACCAAGTGTATGGCGGTCGTCGCCACTGCCCTGCGCCGTCGTCGTATCCATGTCTTCCCTTACCTTGACGACTGGCTCATTCGAGGCACGTCGGAGGCGCAGGTGACCGGGCACATCACCATCATCAGGGAGCTGTTTGCGAGTCTAGGCTTGACCATCAACCCGGACAAGTCCACTCTGGTGCTTACGCAGAGCATAGAGTTCATCGGGGCAATGCTGGACTCCAACCTCGCGACGGCCAGCCTCCCCCCGGCACCGATTCCAAGCCATAGTGTCCATGGTCACAAGCCTACAGGCCTTCCCGACCACATCTGCTCGAACGTGCCTCGCTCTCCTGGGGCACATGGCCGCATGCACCTTCGTCACCAAGCATGCAAGACTCCGCATGCGCCCGCTGCAGACCTGGCTCGCGTCGGTCTATCGACCAGGCAGGGACGCCATAGACACAATTGTAACGATTCCACCGAACGTTCTAGGTTTCCTAGGCTGGTGGACAACGCCCTCCCAAGTGTGTGCGGGCCTACCGTTTCACGCCCCTCAGCCCTCAGTGTCCTTGACAACGGACGCTTCATCGCTGGGCTGGGGTGCGCACCTGGGGACCCTGCGTACACAGGGTCTATGGTCACAGAGAGAGCTGACTCTCCACATCAATGTGTGGGAGCTGCGGGCAGTTCGCCTAGCATGCCAGACATTTCAACGCCATTTACACAGCCGTTGTGTCGCAGTAGTCACGGACAACACAACGGCCATGTATTACATCAACAAGCAGGGCGGGACTTGATCCTCCCCGCTGTGTCAGGAAGCAATACGTCTGTGGGACTTTTGCATAGCCCACTATATTCATCTAGTGGCCTCTTTTCTCCCGGGAGTGCGGAACACCCTTGCGGATCACCTGAGCAGATCCTTTCTGTCCCATGAATGGTCCATCTGTCCGGACGTCCTCTATTTCGTTTTCTGGAGGTGGGGGTTTCCCCAGATAGATCTGTTCACCTCCAGATCGAACAGGAAATGCCAGGTGTTCTGCTCCCTACAGGGTCGCTCCCCGGGCTCCCTGTCAACGCGTTCCTCATTCCGTGGACTGGACGTCTTTGCTATGCCTTTCCACCCTTCCCTCTCGTCCACCGAGTCCTGATCAAGGTCCGGAGAGACAAGGCCCGCCTCATCCTGATCGCTCTGGATTGGCCGCGGCAGCCTTGGTACACCATGCTGCTCGATCTGTCTCTGGCGAATCCAATTGCCCTACCTCCTTGGCCGGATCTGATCACACAGGACTTCGGCAGGATGTGCCATCCGGATCTACAGTCCCTCCATCTGTCTGCATGGCTCCTGGCTTGTTAAGCCAGTCTGAGTTGCGCTGTTCTAATGCAGTACAACAAGTGTTGTTGGGCAGCAGGAAGCCTTCCACGCGTTCAACCTACCTAGCGAAATGGAAACGCTTCTGCTGCTGGTGCAACCAGCATGGCCACGACCCACTCTCCGTGCTAGTCCCCACCATTTTGGACTACGTGTGGTCTCTCAAGCAGCAGGGCTTCGCGATCTCCTCTCTGCGCGTCCATCTTGCGGCTATATCCGCCTTCCATCCAGGCGAGGCTGGCAAGTCCGTGTTTTCCCACCCTATGGTGTCAAGATTCATCAAGGGCCTGGAGCGACTATACCCTCAGGTCAAACGGCCTACCCCTACTTGGGACCTGAACCTTGTCTTGACCAGGCTCATGGCGCCCCCCTTCGAACCCTTAGCCACATGCTCGCTGCTGTACCTGTCCTGGAAAGTGGCCTTCCTAGTCGCTATCACATCGGCTCGGCGAGTCTCGGAGCTTCGGGCTCTGACTGTCGACCCCCGTACACTGTCTTCCACAAGGACAAGGTACAGCTGCGACCGCACCCGGCGTTCCTCCCTAAGGTCGTCTCCGCCTTCCATATTAACCAAGACGTCTTCCTGCCAGTCTTTTACCCAAAGCCGCATTCATCCCGACGAGAGCAACAGCTCCATTCCTTGGATGTCCGAAGGGCTCTCGCGTTCTACATTGAGAGAACTAAAACCTTCCGACGTTCACCACAATTGTTTGTGGCAGTAGCGGAACGCATGAGGGGCATGGCAATCTCCTCCCAGCGTATCACATCCTGGGTCACGTCCTGCATCAGGACATGTTACGGCTTGGCCCACGTGCCAACAGGGGCCCTTACCTCCCATTCTACCAGGGCTCAGGCTTCGTCTGCCGAGTTTTTGGCTCATGTCCCCATACAGGAAATCTGCCGTGCGGCCACCTGGTCTTCTGTGCACACCTTTGCATCACACTATGCACTGGTCCAGCAAGCTAGAGACGATGCCGCTTTCGGCGCAGCGGTTTTACAGTCCGCAACGTCTCGCTCCGACCCCACCGCCTAGGTAAGGCTTGGGAATCACCTAATTGGAATGGATATGAGCAAGCACTCGAAGAAGAAAAAACAGTTACTCACTTTTGTAACTGTTGTTCTTCGAGATGTGTTGCTCATATCCATTCCACACCCGCCCTCCTTCCCCACTGTCGGAGTAGCCGGCAAAAAGGAACTGAGGAGCGGGCGGGCCAGCAGGGGTATATATCAGGCGCCATGCCGGCGCCACTCCAGGGGGCGACCTGCTGGCCCACCGAGTGTTGCAAGGGTAAAAAGTCTCCGACGAACGTGCACGCGGCGCGCGCACACCTAATTGGAATGGATATGAGCAACACATCTCAAAGAACAACAGTTACAAAGGTGAGTAACCGTCTTATCTCTGGTATCAAGGTATTATTAGATTTTTGCCTTGGATCGTACAGCCCAAGTAACTTTCTGTATAATGTGAGGACACCATGGCTGAAGCATGCTGCCACAATAACAGTATGGGCAACTAACACTAGTGTTAGTTTAGTTTGTCTTACTCCCAGGTAAGCATACTTAGATGCCTAATAGGGCTACATTTGGACTCAGAACAGTCTGAACCCATAATTAATTTGCATCATTTGGAATTTGAAGATAACTTTATTCAGGGAAAGTGCTGTTACTGGAATGTAGGATAGAAGAGTATGGGTGAAATCTTTGCCCCATTGAACTTAATGGAAGTTTTCCCCTTGACTTCAGTGGGGCCAGGAATTCACCCAGTATACATTGCAATCAAACCAAAAATAGGACAAGGAGTCACCCTGAAAATTCAGTATGTCTGTTTATTGTCAGTTTGTACAGTATTAACGTAGCTGAAGAAACTGTAGAGAAAAACAAAAAACTTCCATAGAAAAACAGAACCAAAAGCAACAAAGAACAGCACAGGTTTATAAAGAACAAAGCTTGATAAACTTTTTTTTATTACAAAATTTTGTCTCAATTCTATTTCAGCCATTTCTTTTGTAATTAATCTTCACTCATGTAATAAGGACTGCTTGTATGAGTAAGGGTTGGATAATCAGACCCCTTACTAGATGAAAGGAATGCAGTTGATAGAATGTTTTAATTTTATTAAAATATTTGATTCCCTGTCTTTAAAAAGATATTTCCCTAAAATTAATTCAAAACAACCGGTATTACAAATTTTGTTGTCTTGATTAAAAACTAGCTGAAAGTCTATTAACAAATGTAAGTGATAAATGGCAACATATTGAATTGGGAAGAAGCATCTGTAGGGCACCACATGAATCAATGTTAGGTCCTGTAGCAGTTAACATCTTCATTAATGATCTGGAAAGGGAATTAATAGCATGTTAATGAAATCCACAAATGATTCTAAATTGGAATGAGGGAGGAGTTGCAAAGACAGCAATAAAACAAAGCCACATAAAAGCATAGAAGTGTGTGCCAAAAGCACCACAGTCAATTGTGGAAATTGCAAGCTATTATTTCTGGAGAAAATACTAAAATATGCACCTATTTAAAGGGTGTGGAACTGTGGAAAAAGCAGTAATGCTAAGAGACATAGGGACGATAGTGGAGAGCAAATAGACCTGGGTTTTCAGAGATATGGCAGTATAAAAAGCCAGTGCAGTTTTGGATTGCATATTAGAACTGGTTGAGAATTATTCAGCAAAACCAAGGTTCAAGTCTCTACTTTGCCTGATTGACTTGAATATATATCTCCCATATCCCAGTTGAGTGCCCTAATCACTAGCTATTGGTATTCTGGGGTGGAGGGTGTCTCTCTTTCCTCTCTAGCAATTTTTACACTTAAAAAAATTAAACGGTCTCATTTTTGTTCTGATGTGGAATGAAACATTTTAAAACCTCAATTTGTCACAGAACAGTATCCTGTTTTCTGGCTTCCCTACTGCATAGCTATCTGTCTTTGGTATAGATATGCCCCCAGTACCATAGTATCTGAGCTTCTTGTGATCTTTAGTGTATTTATCCTCACAAGTCTGATGAGATAGGTATTATCCCGATTTTACAGATAAGGTACTGAGGAACAGAGAGACTAAATTACTTGCCCAGGGTCACATGGGCCATTTGCGGTGGAGCTGGCACCTAAACCACTGCACCACCCTTTCTCTAGAAGCATCATGCAGTGAGTTAATAGTTCTTCTCTGTATGTCTTTACAGTGCACACATCTGAAATACTGCACTGAATTCTGGCACTCTGTTATGAGAAAGATTTTGAGAAAATAGAGGAAGTTCAGAAAAGAGCTATAAAAATGATAAAAGGACCAGAGGGAATGACATATGGGGAACAAAATAATATTTAGCTTGTTTAGCATGCTTAAGCAACAAGAAGTAGGGGACACAATAAGCGTTTACAAATATTTACAAGA
Source organism: Gopherus flavomarginatus (assembly GCF_025201925.1). Taxonomy (NCBI): domain Eukaryota; kingdom Metazoa; phylum Chordata; order Testudines; family Testudinidae; genus Gopherus; species Gopherus flavomarginatus. Next base: position 39,840,645 of record NC_066617.1, read on the forward strand.
TGCAAAGAGGGAGATGAATTATTGTAGAGTGGGGAAAAGTGTATGGGAATAAAGTAAAGTGCAAATTCCCCAGACATCTTCCTGAGAATGGGCTATGTTGTGAAAGAGATTTTTAAGTAGAACATTTCTGCTTAAAATTGTACAATATGGCTCAATGTTATCTTATCAAACTGTGGAATCATCTCCCAGGGATGATGGGGACACTCTGTTGCTTTGAAATTTAAATCTAGACTGAACAAAGCATTGGAAAATTTAATATGCTGCTCTAGCAGAGAAATGGACTAGATAACTTATTTGGCCTTGTCGGCTCCTAAAGTCTGCAGTTTCCAGGTGATCAAAGGAAGTTTTCTGTGTGTAGCCTCCCTCGCACTAAACATTGGATGGCCTGCCCAATTTAATCACCTTGAGACAAATTACATGTATATCTGCTCAACCCATAGGAAGCAGCTAATGCTGAGGTTCCTCTGAGAATGCTGCTCCCATAATCATTCATTCCAAATGAGCCATGGTTTGTCCCACCCTGGAATGAACCAGATGTCTGCCCACAAACTCCATTGTTTTATGAGGACGGGAAGGAGATGAGGTCCAGAGGCTTTGTGCTTTTGCATTTGTTTTGTGTCTCTCAGGTTGCTTCCTCCTCCTTACTTGCCCTTCCAACCCATGATCTTGGCCCACCAAATCACCACACACCTGGCCTTGTGTGGATCATCCTTACATAATGGTAGTCTCCCTGCAGGCTCCTAGGAAGGTGGAGATACTGATTCAAGGAACCTGTCCTCTCACCATCCCCATTCCCCATGAAAAAACTGAGATCCATACACAGAAGACACCCTAATCCTCTCCCCAGCCCCATCAATGCCCAGGTCTCATGATTTCAGGTATATTAGACCCTTTAGAAACAATTAGTACTAATAAACTTGAAGCTAGTTGTATCTAATATTCCACTTGTTGCTTTTAGGTAAAATAAGTGGTTGTAAACTTTATTTTTATGACAACATCAATGAAACAATCCTTGTAACAAAAACAAACAAACAAAAAGAAGTGAGGTATTGAGAACACAGAATCTGCAAGGAAAGTAGGAAGGTTCAGAGAATAATACCAAAAAAAAGCCTTAATTCTTTGAAAATGTTACATAAAATAAGCATAAAACTTTACAAAAAAATGTATCACCAATAATTTACTTTATATATTCAGGCTTCTCCTCCTTGGTTAGACTTTTAAACTGGCTTGAAAAGGAGAACTGGCAGGATGACAGCATATATTTTTGGTGTCCATTTTACAATGGTATACAAGCAGCCTGGTCCTTTAGACATTACTGGGAAAACCTTACATCAACTTCAACAACAGAAGATGCAAGGTTAAGGCTCATGGTCTAGCAGAATAGGCTTCAGGAACAGGAGTCAGGGCACCTGGGTCTTAGTCCTGGCTCTGCCATTTTCCTGCTCTGTGATGTGACCTTGGGCAAGTCAATTTCCCTCTTTTGTTCTTGTTTCCTGCACCTTTGCATTGTCAATTTAGATTGTAAGCTTGTCAGGGCATGGACTGTCTTGCTATGGCCAGATCCTGAGCTGGTGTAAAATGTCATAGCTCCTTTGACTTCAGTTGAGCTACAGAGATTTACAAAAGTTGAGGATCTGGCCCCAGCACAATGGGGCCCCAATCTCACTTGGGGTTTCTAGACACTACTGGAATACAACTAAATAATAAAGTTAAGTCCAGAGCAGATATACGAAAACAACAGGGCAGTAAATGAAAGACTGAGGATTCTAGGCTATCCTGTGGTGCTGAGCAAAGGCCATAAACAGTGTGGTCTCCACCTCCCTTTCACTTCCTACTTACCATCCATAGAGAGAGTGGGAGCTTCTCATCACTCTTCACCTTTAGTTAGGCAGCCTCTAGAAAAGAAAATATCTCTTGTATATAGTTGTAGTTAATTTGAGTGTAAGTATTGTATAGTTTAGTTAGGTAGTTTATTATGCAAGAATCCCCAGTGTTCAAACAATGTGCCACTGTTAGTGATAAGCACAAAAACTACCTAATTTGTTTGGATGAGGAATTTGTGAGAGGCAAATTTCCTGTTTGTACCTCCTTTCCAATGAGGACAAAAAAGCAGAGGAATTTCTGCGTTAAGGTGCATCTCCTGGAAAAGGTGATGAGTCCCTCTTCAGAGACTGACCCTTACCACAAGAGCACCGACAGTTTAGCCGTAAGGAATGGCCCTCTGGCTGTCCTAGTTTCAAAGCCCAAATTGAGTGAGAAACACCACTTATATTTTGGTAGCCTCTTTGATGCAGCCAAAGTCATTTTCATCCTCTGAGACTGACAGACCATCAAAATTTCATTCTTTGCTCCACAGAAAATCTGAAAAATCCTCTGGTGCCAAGTAGAGGTCTGGTGGCAGGCACTGACACTCACCAGCACCTTTGCTTGTGGCTGTAATGGGTCTATTGAGACTGGTGTCTTTGCTGTTATCAGATAGACCCTTTACCCCAGCACTGCCAGTCCAGTGCCACAAGCATTGGCACTGTAACGCTTGCCTCTGATTTCGATGCCATCCAAACTGCGGTAGTGAAGTACCTTTTATGTCTCCTTCTGTCGGATTTTCCTTTATTCTATCTCCCCGCACTGATCAGGTTAGCCTTGACCACATCAGCACTGTCAACATCTACTACCACTGCACCGGCAGAGGCAAGCGTTACAGAGTCAATGTCAACTCTGCTGGCACCATCAGCGTTGACCTACCCTTCAGCCTTCAACTGCCTTGCCTGCTTCCACCAGCTCTGCCACATCGTTAGCATCAGTACTTTTAGATCAGCACTGTGTACTGCTGATGTGGAGACTTTCACCAATGCCTGCGGGAACTGTTCCTCCATTCACTGACAAGAGCTAAATTTCCTCCTCTTCACACTCTCACAATGATAAATATATCTCTCCTCCTAGGTCTTTCAGGTCTCTGTACACCTGGTGCACTAGGGACACCGGGACCATAAAACAAGATCAATATTCTTACCAGGAGGCCCCAGTGGGTGTCCACCATCGTGGGCAGTACAAAGACTGGAATATACTCTTTCAGCTTCTTGGACATCTTGAACTGCTTCAAAAGCATCTAGGCCCCATCTGAGACTTAGTCTAGGAGGAGATTACCTTCTCCAGCACTGGTTGCTACTAGGGAAGATCCTCTTGAAGTCTCTCATCATCCTCCTTTATTAGACCGCACAGAAGAGGAGGCAAGGGAGGAACCTCTAGATGCCCCCACCTATATTTCTTTCTTTTCCCTGGATGAGGCCATAACTCTAGAATCAGCATCTCCTCACCCTTAGGTTTTTTTTAAGTATTTCAGGACCTTATGATGACGGTGCATACATCTCTAGATGTGCAGGCAAAACTTATGCAAAACAATCTAGACAAACTGTTAGATATCTTGCAAACTCCTGTTCTGGGAAGGGTTCTCCTTCCCATTAGAAGTCTCTCTGGAACCTGCCAAGACCTTCTGGCAGATACTGGCCTCTATTCCACGCACTGCAAAACAGGTAGGCGGGCGTTACCAGATCCCCTAGTAGGAATTTGGTTATTCCTTTACTCACCCCCTCTCAAACTCATTAATGGTCTCAGCAGCCAAATGAGCGATTGGTGCTATCTTCCTTAAAGCTACTCCAAAAGATAAGGAGTATAAAAGACTAGACATATATGGCAGAAAGGCCTATACCACTGCAAGTCTTCAAATAACAGTGTCAAATTATCAGGTATCATTGTCCCATAATACCTTTATTAATGTGTCAGAAATCTTGAAATTTGTAGACAAATTGTCCAAACAATGCAATAAAGGACACCTCACTGCCTAGACATCTCTTCAAATAGCTATCAACGTAACTGACACTGCTTCATGTTCCATGGCCACAGCCATCGCAATGAGATACTCTTCTTGGCTGCTAGCCTCTGGCATTCCAAGAGAGCAAGAAAACACAATAAAAAGAATCACTGTTTGAAGGATCCAGACTGGTTCAAAAGAACAATGACTCTATGTGGACGTTAAGACTCCTGTACAACTCGCCATTCACTAAGCGTCTGCAACCTAGTAACAAAGAAGAAACGCTTTGCGCTTCCAGCATAACAGAGATTATTTGATCAATTGAGACCTTAGGATATATACAAGGAGATCTAAGCCTCCTAGATGTCACCAATTGGCATAATCCACAGCAGGCCCTTCTCATCCGACCTCATCAGCTTTGAAGCAGTCATTTTGACATCTTAATCAAAGACAGTATACCAACCGTATCTCACCTTCCACCATTTGAAAGGGACCACTCTCTTTTACCGTGCATAGACAGAGATTACATTGTACAAGTGGATGCTCAGCACAGTAAAGGAGCGATACGTCCTTTCCTGAACCCACCTTCCCCATTCTTTTTCAGGGACCATCTCACGAGACTGTTTTACTTCAGGAAGTACAGTCTCTTTTGTAATTGGGAGTGATAGAAGAATTTCTTTACCAGCAGAGAGGGAACGTTTCTAGTCCTGGTACTTCCCTATTACCAAATAGAGAGATAGGCTTTGACCTGTTCTGGACCTAAGAAAGCTGAACCAATTATAAAAAAAAACAAGTTCAGGATGGTCAGCATTGTGTCTGTTATCCCTTCCTTAGATACTAGAGATTGGTATGCTGCCCTTGATTTGCAGGACTCCAACCCAAGGGCAGCATTGGAGTATCTTCTGAGCAGACATTTGCTGGACATGCTGACTTGCATACCTCCATGAGTGCTTCAGTCCCTGGACTGATGATAGGACACTTAGAATGTATGCAAAGCAGTTCCTTTCATGCCACCAGAACCAGGTCTGACTCTTGTAACTGATGCATCCACCTGGGTTGGGGAGCCCATCTGGGTCAACTTCAGGCATTGTACACCTCCAGAGGTTTCACTCCATATAAATGTTCTGGAACGTCAAGCTATTCACTGGGCTTGCATTGCCATCATTAGGTGTCAGGTGGTTCAAGGTTTCACCAATGATATCACTCCTATGTTTTATCTGAACAAACAGTATGGTGCAAGGTCAATTCAGCTGTGCGAGGAAGTGATCCACATGTGGTACTTCTGTGTAAAGAACAATATTTCTCTAAAAGCCTTTCACCTTCCAGAAGTGAGTAACACTATTGTGGATTCCTTCAGCAGCAACATCATCAACCATCATAAGCGGTCAATAAGGATAGACATTCTGCAGCAGAATTTTCATCAATGGAAATGGACTTCTTTGCAACCAACCTGAACAACAAATGCAGAAGATTTCTGCTCCAGGGTTGGTCACAGCTCAGCTTGCATGACAGATGCTTTTCTTCTTTCCTGGTCAAACCGTTCGCTGCATGTATTCCCCCCAGTTCCTTTGATTCCAAGAGTCATCAGGAAGCTAAAAAAGGACAAGGCTCCCTTAATTCTGGTGCCTGCCTGCCAAGACAGTCCTAGTAAACAGACCTACATCAACTATCAGTTCCAGCATCCATAGTTGCACCCTGGTCAAGGACCTCTTGTCTCAAAACTAAGGCAAGTCCCTGCACCCCAGTCTACTATCTTGCCATCTCATGTCATGGATGATTTCCAGCTGAGCAATGAGACGAGACTCTGCTCCCAAGATGTCCAGGTCATTTTGGTGAGCAGCAGAAAGGATTCTACCAGAGCCATGTATGCAGCAAAATGAAAATAAATAAATAAATAAATAATTCAATCTTCGAAGAATCTCACCAGTTATCACCAAATACCATAGAGTTTAAACATTCTGTTTGCTCCACCTGAAATCTTCTGGTCTCTGTCAGTTCAGTGACAGTTCATCTAGCATCCATCTCTGTAGAACAACCTCCCATGGATGGCTTTTCTAACTTTTTGCAGTCCTTGAAATCCCAAATTTTACACGTAGCCTCCTGTATCCAATCAAGTGCCTTCATGACATCTGAACTTAGTACTGTCTCACTTGATGGGTTTCCCCTTTGAACCTTTGGCAACAACATCTCTGTTGTGGCTATCAATGAAAACAGCTTTTTTGGTAACAATTACTTCTGTGAGAAGGGTGCCAAACTACAAGCATTTTTAGCACAAAGACAAGGTCACTCTTTAGCCTCATTCTGTTTATGCCTAAGGTGAGATCAGCATTCCACCTCAACCAGACTATTCATCTTCCAGGGTTCTTTCTGAAGCCTCATTCTTCCAAGGCTGAAGAAATGCTTCATACCTTGGATATTCAGAGCATTCTGGCATTTTACCTGGGCCACACACATTCTTTCGGGTCCTCTCCGAGACTTTCTGTAGCTTTATAGTGAAAGGATTAGGGGGCAACCTCTTCCAGTCCAGTGTTTCTTGATTTCTGCCTCTATCTAACTGTGCTACAATCAGGCAAATGTCTTTCCACACCTAGGATAACAGCCCACTCCACTGAGGCTCATTCCATTGTAGCCTTTTGGAGCAACATTCCTATAACAGAAATTTGCAAAGCAGCAACATGGTCATCTGTACATAACTTCGCCAAACACTATGCTATTATTCAAGCTTCCTGAGACAATGCCAATTTCAGCAAGTCAGTATTGCAATCTCTTCAAGTAGTCTGAAGTCCCACCATCGGCAGTCACCTACAGTGGAATGTATATGTGCACAATAACTCCAAGGAGTAAAAAAATGGCTACTTAACTGTACAGTAACCATTCTTCAGGATGTTTTGTGTACAAATACATTCCACCTTCCCTTCTAATTCAGGTATTTGATTCCAGTGATGTGAAAGAACAGAGATAGACATGGTGACCACGCCTTCTTATTCTCTCAGCGGGGCACATGAGGATAGTGGGAGCACATGTGCAGCCAGCTAGCATTGCTGCTGGCAAGTCTCCAATTCAACTTGTGCACAGATACACCTACAGTGGAATGTGCAGGTGCACAAAACATTTTGAAAATTACTATCTAGGTAAGTAGCTTTCACCAAAGAAAGCTGAAACTAGTGAGTATGGAGACCTGCAATGGGGTAGGTATTCTACAATGATCCCTGACGTCCAGAGGTTTGGAGGTTTGTTTTGGAAAGCCACCCATGTGCCTATTAAACAGGAGTTTGACATTTAGAGAGCAATTTATAATGTTTAAACTCTTATGTTTTAGGACAGTTGTTCTCAACCAGGAGTCTAGGGGGGCTGTAAGGAGGTTTCAGGGGGTCCGCTAAGCAGAGGTAGTGTTAGACTCATTGGGGCCCAGGGAAGAAATGTGATGTCCTACCGCATGAGTCTGAAGCCCAGAGCCCTGGGCACTTCCACCTGGGGCTGAAGCCGAAGCCTGAGCAACTTAGCTTCCTGGGGACCCCTGTGGCATGGCGCCCCAGGCAATTGCATTGCTTGCTACCCCCTAATGCCAATCCTTGCTTTTATATGCTGAAAACTAGTTGTTATGGCACAGGTGGACCATGGAGTTTTTATGGCATGGGAGGGGAGGGACTCAGAAAGAAAAAGGATGAGAACCCCGTTTTAGGATACACGTTATGGATTGTTAGATATAAAAAGCAAAGAAGTAACCAAACAGCTAGAAACTTATAAGAGGAGAAAAATAAATGGAAGGGACAGAAGTAACTGGAAACTCCTAACTGGGACATTTGAAAGTGACAAAGCTATGTAATACAGTTTTGATTTTTTTTTCAAGTTTATGTATTAAAATGAAATGGACTAACTCAGTTCCTTTAAAAAATGGATTGACTAACTAGGTAAGCGTCATGGCATGCCTTTTTTCCCCCCCTCTTTCCCCCCTTTTTAAGAAAAAAATAAAAAATCCTAAGTTATGACAGTGACAAAATGAAAGTTCTGGTTTATTACCACATTAAAGAGATAATGCACCTGGGAAAATAAAATGTAGCTCATTACTCACCATTAGTAATAGCTGAAATATCTCTGCCTTGTCTCACCTCCTTACAGGGTGGATGGTGGGAAAGTAAGAAATAAGAGCTTTTGTGATAGACTTAATTGCAGAGCTGAAGTAAAGGTATCATGATGTAACCAGTCATATAAACTAACCTTAGATATGAAAGCTTAATTGCCTCTTGTGGATATGGAATCCAGTAATTATCTGCAGGAATTCCAGATTGTTTGTATCATTATTATCTATCGTTGGTTTTACAGTCATTTTAAAGTAATGCCCGGAGGCCCCAGTCAGGCTCAAAGTCCCAGTGTACTGGTCACTCTACAGATCAGTGCCTGTATATTTACCCTTACTGTAAGCATCTTGTGTATTTGATAGGGTTGTAGCTCTAAAAACTACAAGGAACTCTTTTAGGAGGAGAAATACATGCTGTGTCAATTAGTCTACATTATGTCAATACAGTTTGATTTTTTCCATAGCCTCAAGCACAGTCAGTCAACTCCTCAAGCCCCTTTCATCAGAAGGGCTGTTGCCAGGAAATCTCCACAAAGGGAAGGTTGCAGAAGTTTTCCTTCTACCTCTTGCCTCCACTACTTTGCCTTCTCCTGTGGTTTTTTCTGAGGGAGGGTGTAATCTGGCCAGCAGTTACCAAATATAGGGGAAAAGTAATGTGTTTTCAAGTATCAGAGCTCTGCAAAGTGGTTTTCCAAATGCTGTGCTGGGGTTGTCCTGTTAACTCCTGATTACATGAGATTTATTTTAACCTGGGTGGAGAGACACCTAACCAAACACTTACCACTAAGAAGCAAAAATCAATGTTTCCACGGGGAAAAGAATCTTCTCTGCTTTTTGAATACCAGGACTTTTCAGAGGCGGTGTATCATGTTGAAATACACCAGCTAACTTACTGATGACCAGGATGAATGAGGCAATTGCTCTTTCAAACAGGCCTGCTCGCCATAGAAATTTGAGATGCCTTCAATGCAATGTTATCTTATATTTATCTGAAAAGAAATGGCAATAAAGCATAAGTAAAGCAACATCCATCAATGTAAAGGACTGAATGCACTATTGGTCTCATTCCGCTCCCATTGAAGTAATAGGAAAAGTTCCATTGATTTCAATGATGCAGGCTCAACTCCTGAAAGAATTAGTGATCCAAGCCGGAAATTTCTGTTCAAACTTTCTCAGTGTTTCAGAGTGTTCAGATCCTGGGCTTTGGTTTGGTTCCAACTCAAGGAAAAAAAAGACAGTGCTGGACTGAATTACCTGATTCAGTGGAGTGTCTGCACCACATTCTTTCCTGACATTTTCAGAAGTGGCATGATTAGTAGGCAATACTTCCAAGAAGTACATGAGCACTGGCTAGAGCTCTTATGCCATTGTTAGGGACAGACTAACTGGTTTTGATAAAATAAGATCTATGGAAACTTTCACCGAGAATTTGAACTAAATTCAGTGAAGGTTTTGTTGTTGTTATTTTGGGTTGTTTCTTTGTTTAAGTTCAGAAAGCTGGTAAACTCTTCCTTGTGATTAGTTTTCATTTTCATATCGTTCGTTCATTCTTGGTTCTGGCATGAATGTTGAAATAACATCAGAGAGGCAGTTTCTGTAAGATTTCTGCTAAGGTTTATATAGTCATCTATCTGAACTTGCAGTAACTTGTCTGAACTGATCTTTTTGAACTTTGCTTAATACTAGCCATTTCTGGTCATACTACTAGGCATCTATCTGACTTGCTGACTGCTCTGATGAGTGTGGCTAACTTTACCATATATTCACCCTCCTGCAGTTATTATGAATACTTATGGGGCTGGGCATATGTTGTATGATACCTTAGGAAAGGAAATCGGTGCAAAAAGTATTTCAGAGAAGGCTAGCATAAGTTAAGCTAGCTTCATTGCTTTCCCTTCCCTTTCAAGGGTTTTACAGTTGGTAAGGGGCATTCTGGCTCTTACTGCTTAAATGATCAATTAGATGGTTATGTCATTCTTGGATGCTTCTATTGGGGCAGTTATCGTTACAGAAAGGCATAATTCCTGTAGTGACAGTTACTGTCTTGCAAGTAAAACTGACTGGACAAAACAGCCTGATGATGTCCCTTGAGGTATGTCTACACTACGGAATTACTCCAATTTTACAGAATTCGATTTTTGGCACCAGATTGTATAATGTCGAGTGCATGCATCCACAGTAAGCACACTAATTTGACGGTGTGTATCCATAGTACGGAGGCTAGCGTCGACTTCCAGAGAGTTGCACTCTGGGTAGCTATCCCATAGCTATCCCATAGTTCCCACAGTCTCCCCCGTCCATTGGTATTCTGGGTCGAGATCCCAATGCCTGATGGGGCAAAAAACATTGTCACGGGTGGTTCTGGGTACATGTCATCAGCCCCACCCCCTCCTCCATGAAAGCAATGGCAGACAATCGTTTCGCGCCTTTTTTCCTGGGTTACCTGTGCAGACGCCATACCACGGCAAGCATGGAGCCCGCTCAGCTGACCATCACCGCATGTCTCCTGAGTGCTGGCAGACATGGGACTGCATTGCTACACAGCAGCAGATCATTGCCTTTTGGCAGCAGACAGTGCATTATGACTGGTATCTGTCATCATCATACTCCTGGGTGCTCTTTTAGCCGACCTCGATGAGTTTAGTCCGGGGTGCCTGGGCAGACTTGGGAGTGACTCAGCCAGGTCATTCCCGTCTACTGCCGAGCACCCAGAAGATGACAATGGCTAGTAGTGGTACTGCACCATCTCCTGGTAAGCACTCAGGAGATGATGATGGTTAGCAGTCGTAATGCAGCATCTTCTGCCAAGCACCCACCATCTGCTACCAGCCTAAGATGTAAAAGATAGATGGAGTGGATCAAAACAAGAAATAGACCGGATTTGTTTTGTATTCATTTGCTCCCCCCCTCCCTCCATGAAATCAACGGCCCGCTAAACCCAGGGTTTTGAGTTCAATCCTTGAGGGGGCCATTCCATGTGACAGTTGTTTGTGTTTCTCCTTGATGCAAAGCCACTCCCTTTGTTGATTTTAATTCCCTGTAAGCCATGTGATCAGTCACCCCTCCCCAGAGCAATGGCAGACAATCGTTTCACACCTTTTTTCAGTGCAGATGCCATATCACAGCAAGCATGGAGCCCGCTCATCTCAGTGCAGCAGTCATGAACATTGTAAACACCTCACGCATTATCGTGCAGTTTATGCAGAACCAGAACATGAAAAACCAGGCGAGGAGGAGGCGATGGCAGTGCGGTGATGAGAGTGATGAGGACATGGACACAGAATTTTCTCAAAGTGCAGGCTTTGGCGCTTTGGAGATCATGGTGTTAATGGGGAAGGTTCATGCCATGGAACACCGATTCTAGGCCCGGGAAACAAGCACAGACTGGTGGGACCGCATAGTGTTGCAGGTGTGGGACAATTCCCAGTGGCTGCGAAACTTTCGCATGCATAAGGGCACTTTCATGGAACTTTGTGACTTGCTTTCCCCTGCCCTGAAGCACCAGAATACCAAGATGAGAGCAGCCCTCACAGTTGAGAAACAAGTGGCAATAGCCCTGTGGAAGTTTGCAATGCTAGACAACTACCGGTCAGTTGGGAACCAATTTGGAGTGGGCAAATCTGCTGTGGGGGCTGCTGTGATGTAAGTAGCCAAAGCAATCACTGAGCTGCTGATATCAAGGGCAGTGACTCTGGGAAATGTGCAGGTCATAGTGGATGGCTTTGCTGCAATGGGATTCCCTAACTGTGATGGCACAATAGATGGAACCTATATCCCTATCTTGGGACTGGACCACCAGGGCAGCCAGTACATAAACCACAAGGGATACTTTTCAATGGTGATGCAAGCACTGGTGGATCACAAGGGAAGTTTCACCATCATCAACGTGGGATGGCCGGGAAGGGTTAATAACATTCGCGTCTTCAGGAACTCTAGTCTGTTTAAACGGCCGCAGCAAGGGATTTACTTCGCAGACCAGAAAATAGCTGTTGGGGTTGTTGACATGCCTATAGTTATCCTTGGGGACCCAGCCTACCCCTTAATGCCATGGCTTATGAAGCCATACACAGGCAGCCTGGACAGTAGTCAGGAGCTGTTCAACTATAGGCTGAGCAAGTGCAGAATGGTGGTAGAATGTACATTTGGATGTTTAAAGGGTTGCTGGTGCACTTTACTCAGACCTCAGCCAAACCAATATTCCCATTGTTATTTCTGTTTGTTGTGTGCTCCACAATCTCTGAAAGAGTAAGGGGGAGATGTTTATGGCGGTGTGGGAGGTTGAGGCAAATCGCCTGGCCGCTGATTACGTGCAGCCAGACACCAGGGCAATTAGAAGAGCACAACAGGAAGTGCTGCACATCAGAGAAGCTTTGAAAACCAGTTTCATGACTGGCCAGGCTACGGTGTGACAGTTCTGTTTTTCTCCTTGATGAAAACCCACCCCCATGTTTGACTCATTCCCTGTAAGCCGCTCACCCTCCCCCCTTCGATCACAGATTGTTTGCAAAGGAAATAAAGTCACTATTGTTTAAAAACAATGTATTCTTTATTAATTGATTATAAAAATAGGGAGATAACTGACAAGGTAGCCTGGGTGGAGTGTGGGAGGAGGGGGGAGGGGAGGAAAAGGCCACTTCAAAACTTGTTGAATGCCAGTCTTCTGTTGCTTGGGCTGTCCACTGGGGTGGAGTGGTTGGGTCCCCGCGTTCTTGGGCATCTGGGTGAGGAGGCTATGGAACTTGGGGAGTATCCCCTCCTCAGAATCCACGGTTGGGGTGGGGTAGTGGTGCCCCCACCCCAAATTGCCTTCAGCTCAGCATAGAAGTGGCATGTCTGTGGCTCTGCCCTGGAGCATCCGTTTGATTCTTTGGTTTTCTGGTATGCTTGTCTGAGCTCCTTAACTTTCATGCGGCACTGTACTGAGTCCCTGGTGTGGCCTTTCTCCATCATGCATGCCCTTGGAGATTTTTTCAAATGTTTTGGCATTTCATCTTTTGGAACGTAGTTCTGATAGCATGGAATCATCTCCCCATATAGCGATCAGATCCAGTACCTCCCGTTCGGTCCATGCTGGAGCTCTTTTTCAGTTCTCGGATTGCATGGTCACCTCTGCTGATGAGCTCAACTGGCCAAACAGGTAATGAGATTCAAAAGTTCTCAGGGCTTTTCCTGTACACCTAGCCAGTTCATCTGAGTTGAAAGTGATGTCCAGATCAGTCACAATGGTGCACTGTGGGATAGCTCCCGGAGGCCAATACTGTCCAATTGCATCCAAACTAACCCTAATTTGAACCAGCGATATTGATTTCAGCGCTAATCCCCTCGTCAGGGAAGAGTACAGAAATCGATTTTAAGAGCCCTTTATGTCCAAGTAAATGGCTTCATTGTGTGGACGGATGCAGGGTTAATTTGATTTAACGCTGCTAAATTTGACATAAACTCGTAGTGTAGACCACTAGACCAGGCCTCAGAAACTGCCTATGTTTGAAAGGTGGGCAAATTTTTCTGAATCATTCTGGTCTACTAGTAAACACTGAAGGACACATTTAAGATTCCATAGCAAATTCCTGTCATGATGGAAATTTAAATTAGCAAACCAAGTAAAGTACATGAAATCATATTTGCAACCAGTGCTGTACTAATTCAAATCAAGTTATTTTTCCAATATTACAAAGAGTCCTGGTGACACCTTATAAACTAACAGATGTATTGGAGCATAAGCTTTCTTGGGTGAATACCCACATGTGTCTGATGAAGTGGGTATTCACCCACGAAAGCTTATGCTCCAATACAACTGTTAGTTTATAAGGTGCCACAGGACTCTTCGGTGCTTTTTACAGATCCAGACTAACACGGCTACCCCTCTGATACTTTTCCATTGTTATTTACATATTGCAGTTTCTGAGCTGTGAACTTGGAAGGATAATATTGCCTGGACTTGCTGGGGTTTTGCCATCATTCTGTGCTAATGAATGGAGTAAGATAGTGTATTCCTAAGATGCACTGCAGCCTCTTGTTCTTCTCTTTCACATTTTTCACAACAAATCACATATGAAATAATAAATGCTTCAGAGTACTGTTAAATCATTGCTTGTTGCTATAGCTACCAATAAAACCACTGTAAACTCATTCTCATTTTTAAAGAACCTCAAATGGCTTCAAAATTCCCTGCAGTCTTTTCAGATTGCAAATTAGAGGAGGTTGGGAGAAAACACTCTCAAGCAGAAATATTCAATAGGAAGGAGAAAGCTAAAGATAGTAGAAGAAGACCTTGATGTAAAGTGAGCCAGAAAGTAGGTAAGAGTCTGTGAGGCCAGTTAATTTAGAGTTACACATAAGAGACAGAACCAAGGCAAACAAGTCACAAAGAATGCAAGAGATAGTCTTCTATATAGACCTGGTAAGACTTGAAATATTCTGTCTAGTACTCAGTGCCTCAGTATATATAAGACATTGACAGATTGGAGAGAGTTCAGAGAAGAGCAAAAATGATGGGAGTACTAGTAAGATTGACTTATGAATAAAGATTTTTCAGCAGGTTTACCAGTATGTTCCAGCTGCAGGGCTGCCTGGTGGCGGGGGGGGGGGGGGAGGGCAAGTGGGGCAATTTGCCGCAGCCCCGGGCCCCACAAGGACCCCCAGGAGAATATAGCATTCTATAGTATTGCAACTTTTTTTATGGAAGGGGCCCCCAAAATTGCTTTGCCCCAGGCCCCCTGAATCCTCTGCGAAGCCCTGTCCAGCTGCCTTGTACTGCAGAAGCAATGAAAAATAGCTGTTAGCCCATCTAAATGCACAAGTGAAGCCAGACTTTTACCTGCTTTATATTGATGAAACAGTGCAAAGAAGCTGCAGTGTATTGTTGAGTCTGGCTGTGAAAAAGAGAAATGTAAGGTGTAATTTTACACAAGAGGCCTACTCACTTTTACATAGAGCAATGATTTCTGAAACAACTAAGAAACAAGTAAATGCTCTGTCGGATTAATGATGAATCAAAACATTTTATTTGATAAACATCATCAGAGAAACTGCTTCTGATTTTTTTGAGTTGACTTTGCAGAGCTCAGTGCAAATCCAGAAGTGGGGGTATGTGCAAAGGTGGCTTTAAGTAACAGCTTCCAATCTGGTGAATTTATTCAAAGTCAACTCTTTCTGTATCATGGCCCTGATTCACTAGCTCATTTGGACTGCTGTATGCCACTCCACTGGGGTAAATCAGTCTTGAACCCAGAGCACTTTTCCCCTAGCAAGGACTCTCCTATTTTAACCATTTTGTGGCTGGAAGCTTAGAGGATGGTTCTGAGGAAAAGGGAATGTGGCCAGGAAAGCCTTAAGCTGAGCGGTTGGTGACCAGGGTGTGGGCAGTAAGGCCTAATGGTTTAAGCAGCAGCAGTGAGAGCCAGACTCAGGAACTGAGCAAGACTGGACAGCGCTGGGAACAAGGCAGAGAACAGGAGTGATTTGAACTGCAGGTATAAGCTTTGAGTATCCAGCAACTTGCTGCTGATGATGATTTTAAGAGTATATCTTCTGGTTCCCCTCAGCCAATCAGGTACATTAGTTAATCGGTCAGTTTTGCTGTAGCTCATGTGTTCATTAGTCTGCCTGGAAATTGGAGACTCAGTGGCAGGCCTTTGTTTCTGACGTGGGCTGGTCAATGGCTACCATAAGGGCCCCTGGGATCCACTGGCAGCCATCATAAATACAAGGCTGTTAGTTGGTGTAATTAAAGGAGCCCGAAGGTTACTTTAACTTTAATTGTCTGCGAATTAATTTCAATGGTCCTTATGGCAGCCAGGAACCAACTGGGTGTACAGATGCCCCAACATATCCTCTTTATTCATCTTTCTGCACTGGCAGTAGCATAGGATCCACTTTGGTGGCTTTGCCCCACACACAGTTCCCCTTTTCTGGGGGAATCTGCCAGCAGCTGGATGCACCAGGTTTAGTTACTGAGTGGCACAAAGCAGCCGGAACATACAGGAAATCAGGGTCACAATATAGAAAGGGTAGTCTGAATGGATTGCTCCGTTTGAGTTACCTTGGGCGGTAACTTTGAGGCAGTAACTTCCAGTTGTGCTGGCCCTTGAATTTTATTCATGGTCCAAAGTAGATGGAAAGAGGTAGAAACAGGGCCGGTGCAACCATTTAGGCGAACTAGGTGGTTGCCTAGGGCGCCAAGATTTGAGGGTGCCAAAAAGCGGCGCCCCCAAGAATTTTTTTAAATGGTTGCAGCCGCTGCTGCTGAAGAGGTAGTCTGAGCTGCCTGTCGCCAGCAGCCCGGGGCGCCCCGGGGGTCAGCGCGCCACCGCCGTGGCAGCCCGGCGGCCCAGGGCGCCCTTGGGGTCAGCGCGCCGCCGCACGGCAGCCCGGGGCACCCCCGGGGTCAGCGTGTCGCCGCCGCGGCAGCCCGGCAGCCCAGGGTGCCCCCGGAGTCAGCGTTCTGCCGCCGCGGCAGCCCAGCAGCCCGGGGCACCCCCGGTGTCAGGGAGCCACTGCGGCAGCCCGGCAGCCCAGGGCGCCCCCAGGGTCAGGGCGGCAGCCCAGCAGCCCAGGGCGCCCCCAGGGTCAGGGAGCCGCCGCGGCAGCCCGGCAGCCCAAGGCGCCCCCGGAGTCAGCGCGCCGCCGCGGCAGCTCAGAGGTACGGGCTGACGGCGGCTGCGCTGACCCAGGGGAATCCCTGAGCTGCAGGCAGAGGCTCAGAATCCCTCTCTCTCCCAGGGCAGGGGCTCCAGCCTCTGCAATTTTTCTAGTTGCCGGCGAGGGCGCCGGCGGCTGGGCAGAGCTGTGCAGCTCTGCTTAGGGCACGTGGCAGGGGCCCTGCGACAGCGGCGCAACACCAGGGCTTTGCTTCTGGAGGAAAGCCGTGGCTGCCCTCTGGCTCAGCTTCCACGTCAGCCCTAGCGAAGGGCACGGAGAAGAAAAGAGCCTCAGCAGTGGTCTGGTGGAGCGGAGGAAGAAAGAGGACCCCAGCGCTCATGCATTGGGCAAGGTAAGCAAGTGCCTCCCCACAGGTAGGCCTCAGGTGCCTGTGCTCCTGCCCCCTTTGTCCTTGGCTGGTCCCTGCTCCTGCTCCCCTTGTGCCTGGACGGCTGGAGAGAACAGCAGCCTGCAGAGCTGAGCTGCCCCAGTGCACCTAGGCACCCCCCTGACCCCATCCCCCCCCACAGCCCTGACCCCCAGCTCCGAGCCCAGTCCCTCTGAGCTGGAAACCCCCGAACCCATCCCCCCCACAGCCCTGACCTCCAGCTCCGAGCCCAGTCCCTCTGAGCTGGAAACCCCCGAACCCATCCCCCCAACAGCCCTGACCCCCAGCTGTGAGCCCAGCCACTCTGAGCTGGACATCCCCTGACCCTATCTCCCCACATCCCTGAGCCCAGCCCCTGTGAGCTGGGCACCCCTGAACTCAGAGCCCAGCTCCCCACCCAGCCATGGGCAACAACAGCACCACCCCCAAGCAATGACAGCCCATTGGTACCAACTATCGCAATCACCCAGCAACTGCCCATTATGTAATTGCAAATGTATACATACCATTGTAGCTTTTAATGTTTTTAAATAATGTATTTAGTTTATTTTCAAATTATTACAAATTAATTTTTGAATGTATTTCACTAGTTATTTTTTACATTTCCTAATACATGTTACTATAGTATTGCAAATGTTTTATGGAAGGGGCCCCCGATTTTGCTTTGCCCAAGGCCCCCTGAGTCCTCTGGGCAGCCCTGTCTGAGTTTTAAGCCCTGCTGCTGTGTTTTGCCTGCAACAGGCAGGCCTAAGCCTGTGAGTGACCCCCATAGCAGCTGCCTGAAGAAGTGCTTGGGGGAATCATGCAGAAGGAGCGTGATATTTATTTGAGTTCTCTCCTCATGGAGGCTGTGCTCCACTTGGTGCAGGACAGCAGTCTCAGCAGGACTCTAGGCCCAGCAACTTGCCTCAGTTTGTAGATTTGTAGTGCACCCATCACTGGGCTCAGTCTGGCACCGCTACCCCTCACCAGTGCCTAAGAAGCAGTCAAAAAAGTTGGATGGACTGGTTAGGTTAGTTGTCATGCTGTTGCTTGGCCAGTGTAGAGACCACTGAATGCATAGTATTCCTCTATGATGTTCTGTCCTGAGCAAAATTGGCATGTTATGAGGTAGTGCCTGTGAGGGACAGGTGTCTGTTTATGTATCCAGCCATCATGTCTTAGGCCTTCTTGGGGGGGAGCTTTTCCATCCTGCTTTCATTGGTGACATCTGTGATGCTCTGGTAGACATCTATGAAGACAATACTCTGACAGGATCATCTGGCAATACATCACGAGTTGATGCAAAGGCTCTTACAAAAGCCATTTCTAGTTTCAAGTTTCTTGTTTCTCTTGTTTTGTGGTATGACATATTGTTTGAGATCAACATAACTAGCAAACAACTTCAGGCAAAAGAATTTGGTATATGTGATTCCATTAATCAACTTGGAGAAACTAAGAAGTTTCTTATGGGCTGCAGAAGTGACGCAGCCTTTGAGAAAACATTGGTAGATGCAGGTGAACTTGCGGAGGAGTTGGATGTACCAGCACTTTTTGAACCAGATCCAATCCATATTAGAAAGAAGAGGAAGCAGTTCACATATGAAGCAGATGACGAACCTATTATGATCTGAAAGAAAAATTCAAAGTGAACTTTTACTTTGCAGTCATTGACACAGCAATACATTCGGTTGAAGAAAGATTCACAATGATGCAGCAAATTAGTTCAGTATTTGGCTTCATATATGATGTTTACAGTTTGCAAAATAAAACACCAAAGCAAATTATGGAACATTGCTTGAATCTGGAGAAAGCTTTGCAACATGGTGAATCCAAAGATATTGATGCCTTTGACTTGTGCAGTGAATTGCAAGCTATTGCAAGACGAGTCCAAAGGAGTTCATCACCGCAAGATGTATTGAACTTCATATGGGAAAATAAGCTGACAGATAGTGTCCCTAACACAGTTATTGCTCTTCGCATCCTCTTGACTCTCCCAGTTTCTGTGGCCAGTGGTGAGCGAAGCTTCTCGAAGCTCAAGTTGATAAAAACATATATGCGAACATCAATGTTGCAACAAAGACTTGTTGGGCTATCTACCTTGTCAATAGAACATGACATTGCTCACAGCATTGACTTGGAGGAACTTGTTTCTAACTTTGCTAAACTTTAAGCGCGGAAACATAAATTCTAAATTATAACATGTTACTCTGTGACATGTTACTCTGTGACCGTGTATTGTGTATAATGTATGTGATTTGGGGGGGGGGGGCGGCGCAAGATGGAAGTTTCGCCTAGGGTGCAAAATATCCTTGCACCGGCCCTGGGTAGAAAGGTCGTCAGTAAAACTGCTAAAAGAAATCACAGTATGGAGTCAGAGAAATAGCGTGAAATGAATTGGTTTGGACTAATGCTCTGGTGATTATGGGCTTTTGAAGAGTTTGGTGAAGACACAAAATTATTATAGCTATACACCATTACCTCCTTCAGAGGGGAGGGAACACCAGAAACTTGTTCTGACTGGAGAACTCTGATGGGACATCCAACTTCGTCTCTTGGAATGTCTCTCTTCTCCTTTCTCTTGCCTTTCTGATCAGCAGTGTCTGCCCATAGCTCCTACTCAGTGATTTGCCATTACATGCCACTGGGGCCAAGCATCTTCCAACTTCCCACTCTCCCACTGGTCCAATCCAAAAGCATTTCAGACTTGGGTTCTTCAGCTCCTGTATCTCATAAAATGCCAATGAGACGTATTGGTGTTAAGGCAAAAAGCCATTAGCTGTCTCAAAGGCCAGTGATATTCCGTAGGAAGGCAGGTTATCTTCTGGTCTGGTCTTGCTCCCATTGAAGTTAATTGGAGCTTTACATGGGAAGAGGATTAGGTCTTTAGATACCTCAGGGGACAAGGGAAAAACCAATACAGCCCATTTTAATACAAATACATTTAAAAAGCACATTCTACCTATTTGCAGAGGAAGTGTGTAAAACTTGTTTGAACATAAATGACAGAACTCTGTGTTCTCCTCCACCTTACAATTATCTCCATTTAGCAATTTCCAGCAAAAGCTCCATCCTTTCCCACCTCTAGCATGGCTAATTACTTAACCAGTGTATCCTTGAGGAGAAGTCCAAAAGATCTCTGAGATTATCACAGACTGAGATCACATAACTAAAGATATATTTTCATCTCTTTGATCAAATACTGTAATGAGGGAATCAAATTATAGTTCTTTTTCTTGCAAAAGCAGGAAGTAGAGAGGAATTACATTGCTGACATCCAAAATGCTTTCCAAATGCTCTAGGATATGTGTAGTATTGTGGGGAGGAGAGATATGTATAATTGGATATTCAGGGAACTGGGTGCAGAATGCCTGTTAATGGATGAGGTGCACCTAACAATGCAAAGAAAGGTCTAAATAACCCAAGGCCAATATTTAAAGAAATCCTTTATACTTGGCTTCTAGACAAAGAGAAGTAATGGTATTTTTGTCTTTAGAATATTTTCTCTTATGTTAAATATTCTTTTTATGTATTAACCTTCTTATTAAGTAAAATCATCCCAGCCACATATTTAAGATAAGTCAATATTCTTACTGCAGAATAGACTGTTTAGTGACATTTAAACTAGCGGTGACATAATCTAACTCAGTGGTTCTCAATCTTTTCTATGTAGTGGTCTGACTTCTTCAGACCCATCCCTCCCATTTAGCCATATGATAATGACCCCGACACTCTTTTGTGATTCCCCGGTGGGAAGCTTGATATTCAAGTTGA
The DNA here is from genome assembly GCF_025201925.1 of Gopherus flavomarginatus. NCBI lineage: Eukaryota > Metazoa > Chordata > Testudines > Testudinidae > Gopherus > Gopherus flavomarginatus. Next base: position 39,861,312 of record NC_066617.1, read on the forward strand.
GAACCCCTGATCTTAATAAGCACTTCCTTTTAGTGTTTTATCTTCTAGAAAGGAAAGGCATCTTCCTCAGTACAAAGAAGTGAAGGGTGAAACTGACTGTTTTACTAAGCTATACTCTAGTAAAAGTAGGCCAGGTCATAAATCCTGTTGTGCTGATTGCAGGGTTTGCAAATGTATCAAAAAATCCACAATAATTTCCATTTTTATTCCTGATGTTTATAAACCAAAATAACAAGTTTGCAAGGATCAGATTTCAGCTGTCACATTATAGTGTTTCCATGACTGTTTTCCAAGCCTCAGTACGTAACAGAGCTGGTAAGTGAGCAGCAAAAATGTTAATGCATTCTGGACAGAAATTACAGCAATCCAAAAATGACACGAAGGGAGTTGATGCAGAACCTTTCACTGTTTATACAGTCAGGCACCGATTTTCAAAAAGGATCAGGACCCAACAAGTGCCACGTAGGCACCTGAATAGTGGCAGGAATTTCCAAAGTGCTCAGCTGCCATTTAGGCTACTAAATGAAATATGTAGGTTTCAAAAGTTGGGGACACTGGGTGCTGAGCACTTCTGAATAGCTGGCCACTTTATTTAGATCCTTAAGTGGGAGCTGAGCTGTTTTGAAAACCCAGTCCCAATAGTGGGAGTTGAGCTCTTTTGAAAATCTGGCCCAAAGAGTGGTACCAAACTGTACTGAGGAATGTTTTCGGACATCTTTATTTGATATGATTTTAAGAATGTCTCTGGAACTTAATCAGAATCAAAAATCTAAATTATCAAGAAATCACTGGATTTCTGTAGTAGCTAAGGCAGCAGTGATAAAATAGAGTCTGTTGTTATTTGTGTTACAGTACCACCTAGCAGGCTATGGCTCAGGAATGTGTTGTGCAAGGCACTGTACAAACGTGGTCCCTGCCGCAAAGAGATCGTGTCTGCACTTGAAACCAATGAGACTATGGAAAGGTGGGAGGGGAGAAAGCAGTATCCACTGCAGTAAGTGTGTGCAGGATCAAGCTTGTTCCCATACTTTCATTTGTGTGTGGGGGGAGGGAGGGAGGAATTAAATGCAGAGGACCAGGATTACGTGTATGACTGTAACTAAATCTGGAACTCAATAAGGAGTAACTTGGGCTCTACATCCCCAATTATGTGTGCATCTTTATAGGTATGTTGGGCTCTTCAATGTGAAAACACTCCTGGATATGACTTTGCACATTCAGTTCTGACAGGATCTGAAAAATAAAGGCTCTCTCTGCCTTTTTTACACAACGTAAGAAACTTCATTTGCAGTACCTAGGTGGTTTGGCAGACCATTAATTACACTTCACTCATAAGTGTTATGAAAAATTAGTGGGTTTGACTGTCTTGTCTTGCACATTTTCATAGGTTATTGTGGTTTTGTGTGTTATTTTGTATGTTCTAAAAGAAATGACATTTATTTAAATCAATGAACAACTGCTTCCCTTATCCTGTCGTCTGGGGATCAGGTCATTATGCAATCATCCACCATCTTTGTCTGTCTAAAGCAGCATTAAGATTCACCTGCTTACCAGTTTCTTTTATGCAATCCATCCATCACTTCCTCAGCTTCTCAGGTTCTCTTTCCTAATGCCCTCTCCTGCCATACTATCTTCACCCAGTCTTCTTCATTCATCCTCTATACGTGTCTGAACTAGTGAAATTGCACTTGCTGGATGTTGTCAGACACATCAGACTTTGACTTCCATCCTAATACTTTTTTGTGCCTTTGTGTAGCTCTTTCTATGGTGCAAAGACATCTCATCTGAAACACTTGTGGATGTTGAAACCGCCACCTCTTTACCACCCATGATTCTGTACATACAGCATTGTGGGGCCCACCACTGTTCTATAAAATTGGACTTTCAGTCCTACACAACTCCTGAGATGTTACCATGGTTTTACTGTCATGTTAAGAGAATGAATAGAATCGTCAGGCTGTGGGAGCTGACAGTGGAAGAAGGCAGCTGGTTTTAGGCTAGACTGATAGATCAACCTGTATCAGGAGTGAAGGATCTGATAAAAGAACTGGAATTAGTTTAAAAAAAAACTGAGGTAAAAATTATGCAGAAGAGGAAACACAAGTCTGAATGAAATAAGTTGGATCACTTAAGATTTCCTACATTTTTAAAATTGTCAAGAAATGCTGCAGACAATTGGAAAAGGTTTAAACAAGAATTTGTTTTATTTTTGAGGGCATTGATATCTACTCATAAGTAAGATGAACAAAAGGTTGCCGTCTTTTTTGAATATTGCAGATACTGAGCAATTTCATTATATAATTCATTTGAGCTTAATGTTAGGGAATGAGCGGACTATAAGTTTCCCTTATTTTATTTATTTACTTTTTTGAGGAATACCATTTACCAAAAAGAAATTAAACAATTGAAAGGTTTCAGTTTCACTCAAGAAATCAAATGGAGGAAAAGATTTTTAAATTAACAGATCTACAGATAAGAAGCCAGACATGTAATTTCCAGAATCTCAGTAAGATCAAACTGTGATGAGTATAAAACAAGGATCAGCAACCTTTGGCACACAACCCATCAGGGAAATCCGCTGGCGGGCCAGGATGGTTTGTTTACCTGCAGCGTCCGGAAGTTTGCCCGATCACAGCCCCACTGGCCGCGGTTCGCTGTTCCAGGCCAAGGGGAGCTGCAGGAAGTAGCATGGGCAGAGAGACGTGCTGGCTGCTGCTTCCCGCAGCTCCCATTGGCTTGGAATGGCACATCACGGCCAGTAGGAGCGCGATCGGCTGAAGCTGCAGACGCTGCACGTAAACAAACCATCCTGGCCCAGCAGCAGATTTTCCTGACAGGCCGCGTGCCAAAGGTTGCAGATCCCTGGTATAAAAGATATCAGTGTAAAAATAAGAATGTTAAAAGAGCCAGCTCTAACTCTGGAAAAAAGCAATGAGTATTTGACAGACTGCTGAACTTAATCACCAACTATTGCATATGTTAGAAAGAAAATACTGATGTGAATATAAACTTAATAAGGAAAAATGGAAAAAAAATACAAGTCTATGGAGGAAAAGGGAATGAAAGTGTTAAAGTTAAAACACATGAGTATATGAAAGAATGTTCTAGATGTGGGCGGAGGCACCAATCTAGACCATTTCCCCTGGAAATTTCCACTACATGTATCCAATGAAGTGGGTATTCACCTATGAAAACTCATGCTCCAATACCTCTGTTAGTCTATAAGGTGCCACAGGACTCTTTGCTGCTTTTACAGATCCAGACTAACATGGCTACCCCTCTGAATCTAGACAATGTCCAGCATATGGTCAAACCTGTCCTATCTGCAAGAAACAGAATCACTTAGCAAACATGTGTAAACAGAGAAATCTGGAAAAACTCAGAAACATACATTTAGTTCAAAATTCAAAAGTCTCAGAGAAGATAGTGAATAAGGAAAACAGAGTTGACATTACAGATGAAGAAAAATTGTTTCTGGTTATTTTGAAACAGAGCCTCTCTGTGAACTACAAGGAGGAATGGATAGTTACACTACCTACTAATGCCTCATTTATTTTGTATGTCATAGATACAGGTACACAAGCTAATGTAATTTCAGAGGAAAATACAAAATGTCTAAAAGTAAAAACTGTAGTCAGAAAAACCACAAAATATAAATATTCATTTATGATCTTATAGTGATGCAAACATTCCTGTTACACGTATTTGTGAATTACAGGTCATAGTTAAAGATAATTTAGAGGACATAAGATTTGTAGTAGTTAAGGGATGAGGAGTTTCTATTTCAGGATTAGAAACATTTTAGCACTAAATCTAATTGGTAAAATTCAGTCTATTCATGATTCTGAAACACTGGAAATAGAACATCAATTTACAGAGTTAACCACTGGCATTAGTAAATTGGATGCAATTTACCAAAAATATAGTTAAGTGAAACAAAGAAACCAGTTATATATGCAACTAGAAAAACACTCTTAGCTTTAATAAATAGAGTACAAAAGGAATTAGAAAGGTTAGTTAATTTAGATATAATTAAAAGACTGAATGACTAAGTTCCTTAATAATAATAGAAAAGAAAGATGGATCTTTACATTTATGTTTTAGATCGAAAAGACTTAAATATGTATGTTAAAAGGGAAAATTTAAAAATACCTACCAGGGTGAAATATTTGGACAAATGTCAAGAGCAAAATACTCCTCTTTTTCAGATGCTTTGAACTGATTTTTGTCAAATCCATTGGTGCAAGAAAGTCAATTGCTGTATACATTTAACACACCTTTTGGACATTAATGTTTTAAAAGATTACCTTTTGGATTATGGTCATCTCCAGAGGTGTTTCACTGAGCAATACTTTTTTAAAAAAAATATAAAAGGCACACAAGTGCACACAGATAATATAACAATATAGGCAAGAACTTTAGAAGACCATGATATAAGATTAAAGCATTATCTAGTGCAAAAGAAGCAAGATTGAAACTTAACAAAAACAAATGTAAAGTTAGATTGCAAGAATGAATGTTTTTCAGAGAAAATCTGACCAGTCAGGGATTATAGATTGATTGACAGTAAACACAAACCATTGATAATACTTACCCAAAAGATAAGGAGTCATTACAGAAATTTTGGGGTATGGTTAATTTTATAGGAAAATATATACCTAACCTAGCAGAAAAAACCTAAGGGGTTTGTTTTGTAAAAATAATCAGTGGAAATGGAACTGTGAAAATCCACAAGAATTTAAGAAGTTTAAGCAACTAATAAAAACAGCCCCAGTATTAAAACTATTTGATAGTAACAGTCTTAATAGTCTTCAGATGTATCCAAACAAGGCCTAGGAAGAGTTCTGTTACAAAGATATGGTGATCTATGGAAATCAGTTGCTTATGCATCTAGAGCTATATCAAAAATGGAATGCCAAATTGCTCAAATCGAGAAGGTGGCTTTGGGATTGGTTTTGGCATGCAAACAAATTTACATGCTTATATATGGTAAGTCTGTACTGGCAGAAACAGATCATGCAGTTAATATTTCAAAGAGGAATATGATACACATACTGCCTCAGTTACAAAGATTATTTTTTCAATTATATTTATATGATTTAAAATTAGAATATCATCAGGCAAATCATTAATTGTTGCTGATACTCTTTCTAAAACTTATGATGTAACCAGTGTAATTGAAGAAGGAGGTGTGGTACATGTAGATGTACTTAAAAAATTTTTCCTATATCAAAGAGAGTATGGGAAGCAATTGTACAGTCAAGTAGACAGGATGAGAATTTACAAAGTGTTTTTATAGCTATTAAAAAGGGATATAAAAATGATACTGAAGCCATATAATCAGTTTATTCAACACTTATCAGTAATTGAAGGAATTTTGCTTAAAGATAATAGTGTAGTAATTCCTTTAGCAGAGATATGATAATAGCGTAGTAATAGTGTAGTAATTCCTAATGGCAGAGATGTGAAAACACATACATGAGGGATATGTGGCATAGAAAATGTAAATATAGAACAAGAGAAGTTCTGTATTGGTCGTAAATGAACCAAAACACAGAGGGCTATAGAAAACAATTTGATATACATCAAAAATATAGAATTGTCCTGTCTAAACAACCTATGACATTCAAGAAAACATAGGACCTTGATTTAAAGTAGGCTTAGATCTATTTGAAAATAAAAGATATGCATATGTTATAGTTCTTGATTATTTTCCATATTCTCCTGAAATATTTATACTAGAAAACACAGGTTCCACACAGTAATTAATAATTTGCAAGGCACGGCATGCCCAATATGGTAATGACTGAACCCCAATTTCATACTCAAGAATTTTAAAGTTTTGCCATAGCATATGATTCCAAACATATTACATCAAGTCCAGGTTTCCCATAATCTAATGGGCTAGTTGAAAATGGTGTTGAAATAGTACAGAAATTACTGTACGAACAAAAGCTAAAGAAACAAATACTGATTTATATTTGGCATTATTAAATTATAGAACATTACCATTACAACAAGATTTATCGCTTGCACAGTTATTTAACAGAAAGTTTAGAAAAAGATTACCTATGTTTTTTCAAGAAAAATATAAGGAAAGGAATAAGTATAAGTATCAGTGGAGTTTGTATCAGAGGAATTATTATGACAGCGAGCTTTATTTGTAACCAAACAATAAATGTATGCTAAGTTCCCTCTAAGCTACATGGCTGTGCAGCAACCTATTAAGCTCTGTGCAGTAGGGAGAGAGCTGCGCTGGAGAGTGATGCTGCTCCCCAGCCCCAACCCAGCCCAGCCCTGGACCTTCCACAGCTGGGGAAGAGGCGCCTATCCTGTGGTCTCAGCTCCAGAGCTGCTGCAGCGGAAAGAGCTGACTCTCCCCACCAGCCCAGTTGTGGGGGGAGAGACCTGGGGGGAGTCCTCTCTCCCCACTGTAGTCTCAGGGCAGCCTGCACCCCAAACTCCTCATTTCTGGCCCCACCCCAGAGCCCACACCCCCAGTTGGAGCCCTCACCCCTCCTCCACCCCCCGCACTCCAACACTCTGCCCTAGTCCTGACCCCCTCCCACACTTTGTATACTTCAGCTCCACTGAAGTATACAAATCCATCACATGAATTTTTTTATGTGCACCAGTGTGGAGGTGATGTGTGACACCACTACCATATTGGTACACATAACAAAATACATTCCGCACATGAGTGGGAAAAATTAGCGGGAACACGGACTGCGTATGTATCTATAGTGGTTGAAATTGGGCTCAGAACACCACTGTAACAAAAGAGGTAGCACCTCAATCTTATGATGTCATGACTAATAACTGTGAAGTAGATAGACAAAACTGGAGACATTTGCAATTGTTACCTGCAAGGCTAGACTCAGTTGAAAGAAGAAATGATATAGTATAGCAACAAGAGCATCAAGAAAATGAAAATGATACCATTCCTCTAAGTAATAACAACTTCAATAATACAGCAAACATAGAAGGTCATTGTGTCAAAGGAGAACTGTTAAAAGACTTATAGAAAGCTCTTAAGATAATTCTGAGATAGATACATAGATAATGTGTGTGTGTGTGTGTGTGTGTGTGTGTGTGTGTGTGTGTGTGTGTGATAAAAAATTAAACGGATAGAGAGATGGTGTTAATGTGGCTTTAAGAGAATGAATAGAAGCTTCAGGGTGTGGGTGCTGACAGTTGGAGGAGGCAGTTGGTATATTAGACTGGTAGATGCACCTGAGTTATATATGTTAACTACATAGCTAATAAAAAATGTCAAATTACTAGCAAAGAATTATTATAAAGATTAGTGGAATACTTAAATATAAAACAACACAAAAAAACATCCCCTAAGATGTTATTCCACACCCTTCCAGTCTGGACCATATTTCTTGTTTAAGCTCACCGTCTTCTGTAATCCACCCTCCCAGGTTCTTGAACTGGTCAGTCTGGTTTAGTAGTACTCCATTGATATCCAGTTCCTCTGAGGCATCTCTACGGGCCCCAGGGCCTCAGTCTTAGTCATGTTCATTTTCATCCCATGCCAGCTTGGTCATCCTGCTGTTTTATTATTACCCTAGGTCTTCTTTTAAAAATGCCCTAATTACTATGATATCTTCATATAACAGCCTCTCATCTTTCCCCATTGGGGTCTTTCTCCTGACATGGTCCATCAATATGATAAACAGCTGCAGACTTGGGCTGACCCTTGATGCACTATGACATTCACTCCAAAGGGGCTTGTAGTTCCAAAAGATGTTTAGATGGTGATCTATGTAATTTTTCACCATAGTTATTAAATCTTCAGACTCTCCATATTTCCTTAGCATTGCTGTGAGCATCCTTCTGTCCACTTTATCTTATGCCTTTTCTAGGTCTATAAAAGACCAGAAGTGATCCTGTTGGTAATCTAGCTGCTTCTCTGCCACTTGCTGAATTACAAACAGGGCATCTGTGGTTCCTCTAAAGCTGAAGTCTTGTTGTTGGAGGAGGGGCCCACCTTTTTCCTAATCCTGGGATCCAAGATGAGTTCCAGTATCTTCATCCCATGTGACAGTAACTTTGTCCCTTGATAGTTTTTGCATTCATGGATGCTTCCCTTCTAATATATTGAGACCAAAATAACTTGCACCAGTCTTTGGGAATGTTCTTGTCTCAACATATGGCTGTAATCTAGGCTGACCTGATAGCAAGTGTGAAAAATCAGGACCGGAGTAGGGGGTAATAGGAGCCTATATAAGAAAGATCCCCAAATATCAGGACTGTCCCTATAAAATCAGGACATCTGGTCACCCTACTTTAATCATTCTCCTCATCCATTTTAAGCCTCTTCATCTACACAATCTACATTATTTTTAGTTGGTTCCATTCCTCTTGAGCTGATACCAGATCTGTTTCCAGATACTTATCCAGATACTATGTGCACAAACTTCTCTTCTGCTCTTGCCCTTAACTTCTATTATTTCAGTAATTTCTTTTGACCTCAGTTCCCACCTTGCCCAATGCTCAACTGCAGTCTTTACCACAAGAGATTTGTACTGCAGAGCTACTGTCTCACTAGGTATCACTTAGAAGACCATAACTTGACTCCACTGCAATTTATCCACTATGATCATATCAATCTGGCTTTTGTTACCACCATCGATGCATGTGATCAAATGACTCACTGTCTTTTTTGAACCATATATTGGCCATCATCCATTGACTGGCAATACACATGGCTACTAATGCTTTCCCTTCCTCATTCATAGTACCTAGGTTGAAATTTCCTAAGCACATTTCATACCCCCTTTTTGCCTGTGTGCATTCACATCAGCCGGCACAACAGCAGGTTCTCTAGCACTGCTAGTTTCTGTAAGTCTTAGCAGAAGCTCTCCTCTTCTTTATAGCATCCTTGCTGAGGTGCTTATGCTGATATGACAAACAGTTCATGATCTTTAACTTGACCTCTCTCACTTACTCTAAAAAATTCAATCACCATCTTCCTCAACTCTTCTCTTACTACCACATTGACTCCATTATGTTCCCTTTTTTCACTTGTATAGAAGAAAGTTTACAATCTAAGCCCAACTCCTTGACTGCTTTCCCCATCCATTGCATTTCCTATATGCACAGAACATTAGTATCTCTCCTTACCATCAGATGAGTTATTTCCATGCTTTACCAGTCAAGCTGGATACATTCAGTGTTTCTACTAGTATGATATGGGGTTTCTTTGGCTGTGTAGGTCATTGCTTTTCATCTGACTCTTTGCTCTGACTACTAGTCTCCCCTGGATCTCTAGAGAAGAGTGCAGATACCAGCTTCTAGAAATCCTATTGGCCTGTGGCTGCCAGGCTTGAGGTGGACGGCCTATTGACATTGGACTGAGATGCCCTCCCACAACTATCAGCAGTCTCTGGTGAAGCATAGAGTCCGGTGTCACCCCTCCTTATTACTGGTATCTACTACTGCTCTTTAGTAAGAAAAAGAAGTTGTTTGCACCATTATAGTCACCATGCCCCAGAAACTATAGTTAATTGGTTGGCATCCCTGACATATACCAGTAAGAGGTTCTTTCCCTCGTTGAACTAAGTACATGCTCACTCTCTCTCCCTACCTTGTTGTCATAGACCAAGCTTCATTTAATCCTTAGATGGGGGGTTGAGCACAGTTTTCCTTCTCCAAGGTAGGCTGCCCTCCCAGATTGAAGAACCCCACCTGCCCTGAGCTGTCCAGTTATTTTCAAAAGATACCTGCCTTTCACACCCTCTTTTAGTACAAACACCTCCCACACATGACTGCAACTGCTGGCTTTTCACAGGTGTTGGGAACTCATGCCCAGCCCTGACCCAGCCATCACAGCCCTTTTGGGAGAACTGAAGAACCGAACAAGTGAAAACTGTATATTACAATGGAAGTGAGGTCCCGTCAGTCTGACAAATCAGTTACCACTACATGGTTGATATTACCAGTGATGTGCTTCCAAATTTTCAGCAGTCTGAGATTTCTTGGCACTTTTTTTGTCAGTATAATTTTGATGGACTAAAGAAGTTTGAGTTTATAGTAGCAAGTGATGATACTGTTAGAGACAACTCATAAGCCAGCTTGAAGACATCTCTTAACTCAAGCCTAAAATAAATTCAAAGATGTTAGTTTCCAGCTGAAAGATTTAGTGATAGATAATTAAATTATTTTTCCCATTCTGAGTGACCATGAGGGGAAGCAGATTGCTTCCAACCCTACCTAACCAATGGTCAATGAGGGATTTGTCAGTGAGTTATAGATTATTGTAATAAACCCTAAATCCACTGTCTCTATTCAGTTCATTTACCATCTTAGAACACTGTAGAATGATCACTTTTAGGAGGGGAGTTTCCATTTGCAGCCCAGACCAAGGAGCAGCTAAGATAACCTACCACCACAAACCTACTACTCCCAGTAAAGCAAACAGGTATGGTGTTAGCTGGCAAAAATAATACCTAGAAATGAAGCCAAACCAGGCCAGAAGATGGAGGTCAAAGTCAGTCAGGGAAGTTAATACTAAACAGGTCAGAGAAGCTCTCCTCTTGCTGAAAGGGAAACAATGGGAAAGAGCCAGTACGCCCGTGGCAACCCCATACAAACTGGCAGAGGCCGAGTAAGATGTACTGGGGCCCTGGGCACAAAGAACATTTGGGCCTCCCACACCTCATTAAAACCCCCACGCCTGCCCACTTTTTAACATGGGCATAGTTTTGCGGGGGCAGGCATCTGCATTGCCACCCCCCGAATCTAAAAGCCTTGGCAGGGGCAGAGTGATGCCAGCAGGGGCTGCATCTCACTTTGGAGGAACTGACAAGGTGATCAGTTCCCCTGCCACAAAGTGCAGCCCCTGTCGGAGGCACCAGCCTTTTCCCGGAGGGGAATTGAGGGGGACCTCAGTGGCCCTCCCCTGCTCCTCCATTTCCCCCCAAGCCCTACCCCCTGGTCAGACTGAATGCTAGAGTTGGGCCATACTAAGAGCCTCCCAGGGAGCCTGGACCATGATGGGGAGCCCCTGACCCTCTACCTGACCTTAGTGATCATTCTCTAGTGTTATGAGATGGTGAATGGATTAAATAGAGACATTGGATTTATGGTTTATTACAATAATTTATAACCCACTATGATTGGAGGAGTGTTAATGGGCTACTTCATCTTGAATGGTCACTGGAAATATGTGTTAACTACTTATGTTAAACAATCTGTTCCATCTTGTATTTAACTATGACTCTCTAAGGATATGTCTACAAAGCAAAGAAAAACCCACAACCAACTCAGGTTCGTGGTGCTAGGGCTGCGAGGCTATTTCAATTCTGTATAGACTTCCACGTTTGGGCTGGAGCCTGAGTTTTGAGACCCACCGACATTGCAGGGTCCTAGAGCCTGGGCTCCAGTCTGAGCCCAGAAGTCTAGACAGCAATGAAACAGCCCCGTAGCTTGAGTCGGCTTTGCTGGGTAGACACATACTAAATTTTCCAGACCTGAAGAAGCACTCTTTGTAAGTTTGCAAGTGTATGTGACATTTCCCTCTGATGTTATCTGGATTGGTGATCTGCTAGGCCACTCCAATCCTTGACTCTGGGAGCCAGCCTTACTCTGCTCTGCTGTGAGAATCCCCACTCCTGGGCTGCTCACACACAACCTCTGGCATATAAGTTGTTCCTTGGATTGTGCAACCAAATGACACTAGCCAATATCTCCAGTCCCAGACACACAACCCTAGGAACCTCCGTCTTGCAATGTCCAGTTATACCCGCTGAACACTGCAAGCTTGTATGAGTTCGTGAATTTAACAAAGAAATTGATAAGTACCAGGCTTATTATCCTAAGGAGAGTCTCTGACACACTTCAAAGCAAACGCATTGCTTCAGGTAAAATAAACAAACAGATTTATTAACTACAAAGATAAATTTTAAGTGATTATAAGTCAAAACATAACAAGTCAGATTTGGTCAAATGAAATAAAAGCAAAATTAATTCTAAGCCGATCTTAACACTTTCAGTGCCCTTACAAACTTAGATGCTTCTCACCACAGGCTGGCTGGTTGCTCTTCAGCCAGGCTGTCCCCTTTGATCAGCTCTTCAGTCACTTGGTGTGGTGTCTGTAACTGTCGGTGGAAGAGAGAGGAAGAGCATGGCAAACATCTCTTCCTTTTATCATATTATTTTTTCCCTCTTGGCTTTGCCCCGTCCCCCTTCAGAGTCAGGTGAGCATTAACTCATTGCAGTCCCAAACTGACCAAAGGAAGGGGGGTGACTCACTTGAGAGTCCAACAGATCCTTTTATTGCTGCCTAGGTCAGTGTCCTTTGTTCCTGTGAGGCTGGGCTGGGTTTGTCCCATACATGCCCTGATGAGGTGTGAACTGCCTCTCTAGCCTTAGAGAGTTTTTGCCTGGGCTTATTTTAAGGCATTTTCAGCCTCACAACTATATACATAGAATTATAACCTTAAACAATACTGCAACAATACTTATAACATCACTATAACAACAATGCTCAGTGCATCATGAGCGTTCCAAAGACACTCAATGTGACAAACTTTGCATTGGATACCACACACTCATTTTACAAGGATGAACATGGGGGTGCTGGGTGTTGCTCCGAGATACAGAGCATCACAGTGTGTCCCTCTCACCAATAGGAATTGGTCCAGTAAAAGATATAACCTCACCCACCTTGTCTCTCTAATATCCTGGGACTGACATGGCTACAGAAACACTGCATACAGATCTACCTAAGCATTCACACCCTTTCCTTTCCTCTTGATTAAGCTTTCATTTTCTATTATGCATGCAAGTGAGTGGTTATTGGGAACCCAACAGATGCTTGAACTCCTAGGGCCTAGTTCTGGAAGTACCCACTGGGGTTTGGTGTCCCTGGGATCTGTGACCTGGAGTGGTAGATACACTAACTACCTGCTGAGCTCCTCCCTAAGAGTCAACACTGATTATGCCTTTATCAAATTATTACACAGAGTGTAAACTTGGGTTGCATGCAAGTATGCATTAGTATATTTGATATGAGTCATCTATCTGCGTAATAAGTCACTAGTCACTGAATCTTAATATTCAGCCTCTAGTGACTGCAAAACTATTCTTCATCTGGAATCCTCAACTAAACACAAACAGAGCGAAGTCAAACCCCATGCAGCATGTTACATTCTGCAAATGGTCTGTCACTCCCTGACATACTCTTTAAAAAAAAAATCTGCTACCAGCTGTGTCTGAGAACACTGCATGTTATCCCTCCTGAAGATTTTACACATGTCTGAATGGAGGTAGATGATTACCATTTTCCCTCTGGAAATTCCTTCTCTCCATGTGGAGTGGGAGAGGTTCACTGAATTTGGCTCATTTTATCACGGTTCCCCTTAAGTAAACAGAATTACTTGTTCTCAATACCAGCAGCAAATTAATCAGAGAATAGCCAAGTTATTTTTTCGCATATAGGGAGTCACACTTTCTGGATCCTGAAACTCACCATTGCCAATTTATAATACTCATTTGATAGACCCTTTGAGGAGGGTCCTGTCTCTCTGGACCAATGGTATGCAAGAAGGATTGTAACAATGTCTTTCCTCATGTTATGTGCAACGGAAGCCAACATCTGTCTTGAAATCAGAAGTGCTGATAAAACACTGATCTACATTTCCTGGCCTTTGTCATAGGATATGCATCATAATTAAGAAAAGATTAAACCCTGTCATACGGCAGGGGTCAGTAATACCTGACTTTACTGGCTACCATTGCATTTCTGACAAAATGGTTTCCAGTTTTTGCCTTATCTAAGCTAATTTTCATATGTGCTGTAAGTAAAACTTAATCCAAGACCTGATTGTGTTCCATCTGACTTTTACAGAGAAGCTGCAAGTACCACAAGAAGTGTCCAAACCAATCCTCCTATCCTTGAAATATTCATTTTGCTCTCTGTGTTTAAGACTGTCATGGTATAAACCCCCATTCTGAACCTTAGCGTCCAAAAGATGGGGTACCAGCATGAATTCCTCTAAGCTCAATTACCAGCTTAGTACTTGTAGCACTGCCACCAACCAGGAATTCCGGTGCCTGATACACTCCAGTCCCCACCAAAAGCTTGCCCAGGGACCCCCAAGACCCAGTCCCTCTGGATCTTAACACAAGGAAAGTAAACCCTTTCCCCCACCATTGCCTCTCCCAGGCTTCCCCTCCCTGGGTTACTCTGGAAGATCACTGTGATTCAAACTCCTTGAATCTTTAAACAGAGAGGAAAATTCACCTTCCCCCCTCCTCCTCTCTCCTCCTCCCAGACTCTCCCTGAGAGAGAAAGTAATCGTAACACAGAGAGAAAATTAACCTTTCTCTCCCCCTTCCCTCCTTTCTCCCCACCAATTCCCTGGTGGATCCAGACCCAGTCCCCTGGGGTCTCACCAGAATAAAAAAACAATCAGGTTTTTAAACAAGAAAAGCTTTTAACTAAAGAAAGAACTAACAGTAAAAATTATCTTTGTAAATTTAAGATGGAATATGTTACAGGGTCTTTCAGCTATAGACACGGGGAATACCTCCCAGCCTAAGTATACAAGTACGAATTAAAATCCTTTCAGCAAAATACAAATTTGAACTCCTTCCAGCCAAATACACATTTGAACTCCTCCCAGCCAAATACACATTTGCAAATAAAGAAAACAAATATAAGCCTAACTCGCCTTATCACCTAGTACTTACCATTTTGAATCTATAAGAACCTGTAACAGGGAGATTGGAGAGAAACCTGGTTGCACGTCTGGTCACTCTCAGAACCCAGGGAGAACAACAAAGAAAAACTAACAGCACACATAAAGACTTCCCTCCCTCAAGATTTGAAAATATCCTGTCCCCTGATTGGTCCTCTGGTCAGGTGACAGCCAGGCTCACTGATCTTGTTAACCCTTTACAGACAAAAGAGACATGAAGTTCTTCTGTTCTATTAACTCTTACTTATCTGTTTATGACAAAGAGAGAGGGAACAATCACTCCTAGTCCTTTCTCATCCAAGATCATGCACTGCAAAAACAGAATTATAGTTAATCTGGATTTTGGACCCAAGGGACTCATAGTTTTTAGTATATTCTTCCTTCAAAGCTTCTTTGTGTTACACAGAGAAATTATATAAAAATAGTGACAAAGAGTCCTGTGGCACCTTATAGATTAACAGATGTATTGTGGCATAAGACTAACAGATGTATTGGAGCATAAGCTTTTGTGGGTGAATACCCACTTCGTCAGACAGATGCATCTGACAAAGTGGGTATTCACCCACGAAAGGTTATGCTCCAATACATCTGTTAGTCTATAAGGTGCCACAGGACTCTTTGTCGCTTTTTACAGATCCAGACTAACACAGCTAACCTTTTGATATATTAAAAACTAATACTTTTGCTGGAAGGTTGCAAAGTAACACTACTGTATTTCTTGGAATTCAGAACAATAACACACAAGAACCCCAAAATAGAGACAAAGCAGCCTGCTCCCTAAAACAGAGAGCTACAACTCAACCCTCCGTACTGTAGGCTGATTTTCTGCAGACTGACTCAGAAGATGATCACATGCCCCAAGTCCTGCAAGCAGGACCAGGAAGCCCCTGAGCATTTAAAGTGAGAAGTTACAATTGTAATACCATATACCAAACTTTGGTTTTCCGCAGGGCCAGCTCTACAGTTTTCGCGGCCCCAAGCAGTGCACCAAATTGCCGCCTCAAACAGCGGGGGCAGTCCGTGTGCCCTTAGGGTGGCAGGCACATTTCCACAGTGGTGGCAATTCAGTGGCAGCTTCTATGTTTAACTGAAGCTGCCATGGACAGCTAAACATAGAAGCTGCTGCCAAATTGCCCTCACCGTGGAAACGTGCCTGCCGCCCTAAGGGCACACGGACTGCCCCCACTGTCCGCGGTGGCAATTTGGCCGCTGCTTGGTGGCAAAACAATAGGGACCGCTTCCTCTTCCAGATTGCCGCCCCAAGCACTAGCTTGGAATGCAGTCCCTGGAGCGAGCCCTGGTTTTCAGGAGGGCCAGCTCACACAATCTAGTTACCCAAAAAGACAGCTAACAAACACTCCAGTTTTGCAACTATATCTCTCAAGGTACAAGATGAATTGACAACCACAATGTATTTTACCAGTTTTGCTTAGGAAGCAGCCCTAAGTATGGTGTTGTATTCTCTCATCCTTTTCACACCTGAGGAAACTGAAGCTAAGGTATAATGAATAATGATTCCTGTGAATTTAGCATATACTATTCTTGATAGTCAGTGTTCAGGAATTTAACTCCTTCAAGGACATTTTTACATCTCCTTTCTGTCCTGGCACAGAAAACAAAGTCTTCTAGATGTTGTCATTTGATTGTTGATGATTATTCTATTCAATTCAGTTGTACAGCTAGTCAAGCAGTATTTGATGAACAACCTATTGGCAGATTTTACCCATACTTGTCAAATAAATTATTCAACAAATCATTTTTGCTTTATTTGATCATCTGTAACAGCATTTCTGACTCTTCTGTGATCAGGATACTCTCTAAATAAATAAACATTCTTGTCCCCAGACACTTTAGGAATTGAACAGTTGGTTTCCATCATCATAGTAAAAGACCTCTGTGTAGCTCTGAATGAATACCATTATTCTTCGTGGGTACACGCCTGGGTTCAAAGAGAACGTGAGAACCCTTTGTAATTTGTGTGCATAGGGATACTCCATAATGCAGGTTGCATATCTACCCTTGGTTGGAAAGGTGGCAAGACACTGAATCCAGGTTGAACATGTAGTGATGTGCTACAACAGACTTTGTTTCCTGGATGGGTAAAACTGGTGAGGTGTGTGGGAACCAGTGGGAGATGAAGCAACATCGACTGTGTCTTCAGGGAGGGAGGAGGACTCAAGATAGACATTAGTCAAAACCAATCAGTGAAGAAGGGAATGTAAATTGTATTTATAGGGCACTCAAATGGCTTCTTTTTGGGTGTGAGCCATAGCCCCCACCCTCTGATATTGGGGTTTCGCACGGAACCTAAGGCTTGTTTACAGTTTATCTTTAATCATGGTGACCTGCTTCACTATTTTGTTATAGGATGGGTGATTAAAATATGCAGTTCTGATCTGCAGGCATTGATGCTCAAAATTATTTAAGCTCAGTATGGTTCCCACAGTGTGATTTGCTTCTAACAGCTCACCTGCATGAAGGAGTGGATTTTCTACCACCGCAATCTGTGCGAAGCAGCTAGCTGCAAATGAGAGTATCATCATTATCTAACAGTCTTGAAGGAACCCTAGTTGAAATAATAATGTTTTACAATTGTTCTATCTAAATTACAATTAAAATAGTCATTTTCTTAATAGGAAATTTGAATGAACTGAGGAAAATGTCTTTCTGAGTTAGGACAGGTTATGGCAAACCTTGGAAGTCATATTGTATATTAAGGATAAATGTATAAATAGTTTATAAAGGATTTGTAAATTATTAATAGATGTTAGAAGCATGTTACAGATGTGAGTAGTATGTGTTATAGATGGTTATTAACGCAAGAGTAAAAGATATTATATTCAGTTATAAACTATGATTATTAAACTATGAATAACCAATTGACCCATCAGACTCTAACAATTAATCTTTTAATAAAACATCTATTAATCACATATTAAACTTTTATAAACTATTTATAAATGTACCCTTAATATAAAATGGGACCCAAATTATGAGGGGACAAATACCAATTGAAAGTTGCCATGTACATGTCAATTATATATTTATGTTTAATTTTATTATTATTTTGTTTATTACTACTGCTTCCATAGAAACAACATCACTTTGGGGATTATTATGGTTTCACATTGTCACTTAGTGCAGGGTTCTCAACCTTTTTTCTATGTGAGGCCCCCCCACATTCTATAAAAACTCCTTGACCTACCTGTGCCACAACTGGTTTTCTGCATATCATAGAATCATAGACTTTAAGGTCAGAATGATCATCTAGTCCGGTCTGACCTCCTGCACAATGCAGACCACAGAATCTCACCCACTCACTCCTATCAAACCCCTAACCTATGTCTGAGCTATTGAAGTCCTCAAATTGTGGTTTAAAGACTTCAAGGTGCAGAGAATCCTCCAGCAAGTGACCCGTGCCCCATGCTGCAGAGGAAGGCAAAACCGCCCCCAGGGCCTCTGCCAATCTGCTCTGGAGGAAATTTCCTTCCCGATCTCAGATATGGCCATCAGCTAAACACTGTGTATATAAAAAGTCAAAACTTTCATTAGGGGGTAATAAGCTGGGCAATTGCCCATGGCCCTACACCTGCAAAGATGAGTTGCTCAGGCTTCTTCTTCAGCCTTGGGTGGCAGGGCTCAGGCCCCTGGACTTCATCCCAGGGTGGGGCTTCGGCTTTCTGCCCTGGGCCCCATTAAGAATAATGCCAGCCCTGCTTGGCAGACCCCCTGAAACCTGATCGCGGCTCCCCAGTGGGCCCTGGACTCCTGGTTGAGAACCACTGATTTACTTCACTGCACAATACCAGTAAGTAATTTTTATAAATTAATTGGGAGTGGATGTTTTGAATTTAATCAACTTTCTACATGTGTCCTTCTGTAGGCATCAAAAGTACACATCCCTAGCTCTGTACAGTCAAGACATAGTAACACAAATATAATTTACCTGTAACATAGTGAGTTGTCCTCCAATTGCATACCCTTAAACAAAGCAAAGACAAATAGCTAGACCAGATAGCTATGTGTGTTCTCTTAGCCAGGAGAGGTGGCCCTTGATGGAAATTTCTTTACAGAAAAGATTGTGTGCAAAAAATTGCTTTATGTTAAGCAGATTCCAGTGGCTGTCTGTGTATGTATATTTGCATGTGCAAAAGGCAGAGTGTAACTCAATCATAGTTGTCATTGTTTTGAACACAAAAGACCAGGCTCATCCCTGGTGAAACGTCATTGAATTTGGTCCAAAGGCTTCACAGTCTGCAACATTTCATATATCAGGAAAAGGTGAGGAGCACCAAGGAGCTGTGTAGACATTGGGGCTTGGGTTGCAGTCCAAGCTCTGAGACCCTCCCACCTCACAGAGTCCTAGAGTCTGGGCTCCATTGGAGCCCAAACATCTACACTGCAATTAAACAGCCCCTTAGTCCGAGCCTCGCTGGACTGAGCCAGCTGGCATAGGCCAACCATGGGCTTTTAATTGCAGTGTAGACATACCCAGAGAGACTCCAGGTTTAGCAATCCTCTTTTATTTTCCTGATAGCTCCAACTAAGGTCAGTGAGGATAGCTGCTGGGAGAAAATCATATAAATGGTTAATTGCTTGGGCAATTCAGCATAACGTCCCTAACGTTTAAATGTTGTTGCATTAAACAAAAGCAGGGCTTTGTATTTCAGAACTGAAATGGTGAGTTAGGAACTTAGACCCCCTCATAAATCAGTGAATACACCAGCTACTGGTGAGCAAGAAACTTGGCCTGGGTGGTCAGGTCCTGCAAGGCAGAGTGGGAGGGAATGACAAAGGTTGCTTTCAGACACCTTTGAACTTCACTGACTCTGTGCTGGACCAGAGTGCCCCAGCGTAAATTAAAACAAACACTGGGCTGCTCTAATTTACACTGGCTGGTAACAACCTCAGAGGTTATTATGCAACTGGGGATGACAGGAGCACAAGGTGAATCCCCAGCTGTCCTTTTAGGGCAGCTTTATATCCCCTTTGTACCACAGACGCTGTGGATCTAGCCCAGTTTTCTCATTGTTCTTTGCCTTTACAGAATACAGACTTAAGATGGCTGTTTTTATGCCTTACACGCTGAAATCTATGATGACTTTATTTTGTCAAACTGTTTAGAAGAAACTTCACTGTAGACTCAAGGCATGGTGACACAAATCTAACAGTGAGTTGTCAGTGATCAGGATGTGGGCAATTGTGCCTAGTGGTTAGAGCAGAGGTCAGGCAAAGTGGCTAGAGCAGGATTCAGACAGTAGAGCCAAGGATCAAAACTGGAGTTAAGGGATGGAAGCCAGAGCTCAGGGTCAGTGCCAAAGTCAAAAATCAGAACCAATTAAACAACAATAGATTATCTGATCCAGGAGTAACCCTATTTTGGTTTTGAAGGAAAAACTTCCACTGACGAGCATACAAATTTGTTCATAAAAGGAGTTATTAGATTTAGCTCTGAATATAACTTTTCTAGCAGCTTCAACTTTGGTTCCCTTTGTAATCTTCATTTTTACTTTGTGGGGCAAGTAAAACAAAACAAACAAAAAACCTTTCCCCTTGGATTACTTTCCACTTTTGCAAGTGTAAGTGAAAAAGGCATGTCAATAAAATATGACCTCTCTAGCAACCTAACTTAAAACAGTTGTCCTGGAGAGAATTCTGAGTCCACCAAATTCATTTTGTAATCCTGTACAGGAATTCAATGTTTATGTACCGTGTGTCAAACTTACAATCTAATACGCATGCAACCGGAGAAAGAGAGAGGGGGAAAGCATTTGTGGAAGTTTCAAAAAGGGAAAAGTCAATATTTTGTTTTCAATTTAATATGACGTACTATTCAGCCTACAAATTAAAGCAATGGAAAAAAATGTGAGAGTGTGGTGTTCGCTTGTGATTTTCAGATAAAGTAATGCTAAAGTATTTCTCAAAGGTATAGATTAAATGTTCATTACCTAAATGTACTTCCCCATCAATCTATCCTTTGTTCATTTAGATAATGTCACACTGTTTCCATGTCAAACAACTCCTGATTACAAATAAATAATTCAGCACTGAGATACACTGTCCGCAGAGCATGAAAAAGGGAAACAAACTGGAAAAGAACGTCAATACATTTACACTACTAAATTTCAATCGGCTCATTCTGATTGGATAATTAAGCTCCAAAATCAACAACAACAAAAAACTGCTTCCAAAAGGGGAGGGATTAAAAAGACTGTGACTGCTCAGTTTAGAAAAGAGACAACTAAGGCCTGGTCTACACTACACGTTTAAACCGATTTTAGCAGCGTTAAACCAATTTAACGCTGTACCCGTCCACACTACGAGGCCCTTTATAGCGATATAAAGGGCTCTTTAAATCGGTTTCTGTACTCCTCCCCGACGAGAGGAGTAGCGCTAAAATCGGTATTACCATATCGGATTAGGGTAAGTGTGGCCGCAAATCGACAGTATTGGCCTCCGGGCGGTATCCCAAAGTGCACCACTGTGACCGCTCTGGACAGCAATCTCAGCTTGGATGCAGTGGCCAGGTAAACAGGAAAAGCCCTGTGAAATTTTGATTTTCATTTCCTGTTTGCCCAGCGTGGAGCTCTGATCACCATGGGTGGCAATGCAGTCCCAAATCCAAAAAGAGCTCCAGCATGGACCGTACAGGAGATACTGAATCTGATTACTGTATGGGGAGACAAATCTGTTCTATCAAAGCTCCATTACAGAAGACGAAATGCCAAAGCGTTTGAAAAAAAAAATCTACAGGCTACACAGTGCTGCTTGACAAGCGTAACGGGAAGCTAGAGACTCAAATGGACGCTCATGGAGGAAGGGAGGGGGTACTGAGGACTCCAGCTATCCCACAGTCCCCAGCAGTCTCCGAAAAGAATTTGCATTCTTGGCTGAGCTCCCAATGCCTGTAGGTTCAAACACATTGTCCGGCGTGGTTCAGGGAATAGCTCGTCAATTTACTCCCCCCCCACGTGAAAGAAAAGGAAAAGAAATCATTTCTTGACTTCTTTCAATGTCACCCTATGTCTACTGAATGCTGCTGGTAGACGCGATGCTGCAGCAGTGAAGAGCAGTATTCGCTCCGCTCCTCTCCCCTTCCCGGTGGCAGACGGTGCAGTAGGACTGGTAACCATCCTTCTTATCAACCCATGAGTGCTCCTGGCTGGCTTCAGATGAGGCTGGCCGGGGGTGCCTGGGTGAAAATAGGAATGACTCCCAGTCATTCCCAGTAGATGGTACAGAATGGCTGGTAACTGTCTTCATCATAGCAACTGGGGGCTGAGCTTCAATCAGCCCGCTCCTTTTCATGTGAAAAGAAAAGATTCTGTACTGCCCGGACTATCATAGCAGTGGGATGCTGGGCTCCTCTCCCTCACACTGCTTAATGTCTTGCCTGGACTATCATAGCACTGGGAGGCTGCCTCCTCCTCATTTTATGTCACTAAAAACTCAGTGTTTCTTATTCCTGCATTCTTTATTACTTCATGACACAAATGGGGGGGACACTGCCACGGTAGCCCAGGAAGGTTGGGGGAGAAGGGAAGCAATTGGTGGGGTTGTTGCAGGGGCACCCCCCGTGAATGGCATGTAGTTCATCATTTCTGTGGGATCTGACACAGAGCAGCTGTACTCTCTGATAGACTGCTTCTCTAGTACATTTGCCCCATATTCTAGGCAGGACTGACTCTATTTTTAGAAACCATAAAGGAGGATTTGACTCGGGGAGTCGTTCCCAGTTTTGCTTTTGCGCCCTCGGCCAATCTCAGCCAGGGGCACCCATGATAGCAGCAGACAGCACAGAAGGACAGATAACTGTCATCTCATTGCCAAATTACACTGGCAGCAGACGGTACAGAACAACTGGTAACCATCTCTGCTATCATGCAAAAGCAAATGAATACTGCTGTGTAGCGCTGGAGTATCGCCTCCGTCCGCGGCATCCAGTACACATATGGTGACTGTAAAAAAAAAGGTGAACGGGCTCCATGGTTGCCGTGCTATGGCGTCTGCCAGGGCAATCCAGGGTAAAAGGGCGCGAAATGATTGTCTACCGTTGCTTTCCCGGAGGAAGGAATGACTGACGACATTTACCCAGAACCACCTGCAACAATGATTTTTGCCCCATCAGCCACTGGGCTCTCAACCCAGAATTCTAAGGGACGGGGGAGACTGCGGGAACTATGGGATAGCTATGGAATAGCTACCCACAGTGCAATGCTCCGGAAATCGACGCTAGCCTCAGACCATGGACTCACACCACCGAATTAATGTGCTTAGTGTGGCCGCGTGCACTCGACTTTGTACAATCTGTTTTATAAAATCGGTTTATGTAAAATCGGAATAATCCCGTAGTGTAGACGTACCCTAAGAGAGGGGTATGATAGAGGGCTACAAAATCATGAATGGTGTGGTGAAAATGAATAAGGCACTGTTGTTTACCCCTTCACATAACACAAGAACCAGGAGTCGCCCAATGAAATCAGTAGGTATTAAAACAAATATAAGGAAGTACTTCTTCACGCACCACACAATCAGCCTGAGGAACTCATTGCCAGGGGGATGTTGTGAAGGCCAAAAATATAACTAGCTTCAAAAAAGAATTACCGGTAGATAAATTCATGGAGGATAGGTCCATTAATGGTTATTAGCCAGCATGGTCAGAGATGCAACCCCATCATCTGAATTTCCCTAAACTTGTGACTGCCAGAAGCTAAGACTGGACAACAGAGGATGGATCACTTGATGAGTCTCTGTTATGTTCATTCCCTCTGAAGCATCTGGCATCAGCCGCAGCTGGAAGACAGGATACCAGGCAAGATGGACCATTGGTCCGACCCTCATGGCACTTCTTCTGTTCTTATGGTATGTTCTGTCTTTTGTTGTGGGAGCAAAAAAGGAAAGGAAACAACTAAGGGAGTTTGCTAAGAGCCAACTCATTGCAGTTAAAGGGGAAATCTGAGGGCAAACCAAACCAACTGAGTCTAAGAAAAAAGTCCCAAAAATGCATTACAGAAAGGGCTGAGTCATTTCAGCCATATCATGAACCAGTAAGGAACCCAAGAGTGCATTTATTAAAGTATTATTTTTGCTTTATTATTAAATAACACAGGTAGTTTGTCTTCTCTAAAAAATAGATCTACATTTAAATGATATAATACAAAAATTAAGATTCCTTTTGTTATGGGATCAGATTCATGGTCTGTCTGCTTCAGTATCCTGTGGTCAATAGCAGCTCCTTTAGAAGAAGGAGAAAGAATTCCTGTAACAGAAAATTATGGAATAAGTTGCCTAGAGGGGAAGTTTCTGCCTAACCCTTGATCCCTTAATGGTTGGCTTATGACCTGAAACATGAGCGTTTATTTCTTTTATATCTTTTATCCTTTCTCATGTAACTGCAGATGTTCTTATGATTCATATAAATTTCCTCATTATTCTTTTCTTAATCATGCTAGGCTCTTGCCCTCTATAATATAGTAAAGGAAGGGTCACTAGGTGGCATTGTTATACATCACCTTACAAGTTATTTTTCTTAGCATGGGAGCAGTGTACAATCTTTGAAGAAATGCTACATTGTTGTTAGTTTTGTGATGCAGGTTCTTTTGGAGGAGCTGTTGTAAATAACAAGAGAATTTTCCCTTTGGGTTAACCTCTTACAACAATCCCTAGAGCAGAGTTGCTTCCTAGGAACCAGCCATTGGTGTTTGGGCTGAGCTTTCTGGAAGAGGGGAGTACTTGCATGCTG
The DNA here is from genome assembly GCF_025201925.1 of Gopherus flavomarginatus. Lineage (NCBI taxonomy): Eukaryota > Metazoa > Chordata > Testudines > Testudinidae > Gopherus > Gopherus flavomarginatus. The sequence continues at coordinate 39,885,765 of NC_066617.1, forward strand.
TTTGTGACCACCTTTGTTCAAAGACTGGTTGTTCAAGCACATTAACGAATGTAAATTACAAATGATTTGTGTCATAACATAGAGTAAATCTGAAACTGAAATCAATGTTTCCATGATACAGAATCTAGGAATGGTTGCTAATAATGAGTTTAACAATAGTACTCAGGAAGTCAGTGATTGTCTGATCAAGGAACAAGCTATGCTATGTATTAAGTATCCAGAAACATTAAGGCATTAAAGTTAGCCCTCAGTTGATATTTAAAATAATGCTACATATTTCCAGATATGTTCTTTATTGTTATTTATTTATTTGATTTTATTAGTGCCATTGTTAATAATTTTTGATCTCGTAACACAGATTTTGTTCAGTAATTCTAAACATGCATAAGTATTTATTAGACAACTGCTAATTAAGCTGGAGTTAATCTATAACAGCACAAATTACAGTACATTACACATTTAGAAATAGGATATGAATATTTTGTGTTTTCATTAGTTAACTGAATAAAGAAAGTATTACAACTTTAACAGGCAATTAAATCAGTGATCCAAATTTGCCATAGTTCACCAGGAAACTAACAAATTTATATCTGGATTAATGATGTGTGGCATCTAAGTAAATATTGGAAACCAAACCATCTTTATTCAGAACTAGATCTTCCCATATGTGGAAGGGGAAACAGACAGAAAGAAAGAGAGACGTATGCAACTAATGGGAATGGAAACCACACAGATCTGACTTGGAGTTCATGGAAATGGGGCATATTGCGTCTGTAGAATCATTCTTCCTACCATCACTCAAGGGTATGGGTTTCTGCCAGTAGTTTGCAGAGTTTAGGATTGGAGGGTAGGCAGGCTGTGGGCCGAGGTTTGGAGGTGGTACATATCCATGAGGTTAGGAAGTCTAGGTCTTGCCGCGGTTGGATTTTTGGAAATCCTCAGGTCAAATCACCTGTCAGTCTAATGAGGGAGAATTCCCTATACATCTCACAGAATGATATTAAGGAAATTCAGTGAATGCAAACAAGCAAATATACCAGTGCAGGATTAATTTGATATGGGATATGGCTCTTTGGTAGTATGTAATGGAACAAAATATTACAAAACTTAAAAGAAAAATGGTGTTTGGTAGAAGACATGTAATGAGTGCAGGTAGTAATTAATGTTATTCAGTGTTAAATGTTCTGTTTCCTGGTCAAGAGAGGAGCACAGGGAAAGGATTACGAACCAAAATATTAACAACTGATAGAGGTTTCAAACCACACCTAGAGCTTGGAATAACCATTGTTATGTCAACAGCATACCTAAAATAAATCTCCACTTGCTCTAAGAATCTCTTTTAATAGACAACCTTCTGTTCAAAGTGAGCTCTTCAAAGTAACCCCCAAGCTTTCGAACTGGCCTTGTAAAACTTCTCATTAAAGGACACTTGTACTAAGCAACCAAGTTCTGTTCCTTTGGCTGGTTGCTTAAAACACGTTTCAGTGTGCACAGGCTCATGTTGGGACAAATCTTCCCTCCTGTTAGGATCCATCCCATTGGGTGTGGCAAAATTAACCGCTGTTCAGATTAAGCTGGGGTCTGGAGATTTGGGGGAAATTCAATAGACCTGAAAACAAAGTGAGCTGTCTCTTCACTACTCCCCAGATCTCCTCTCTTGGAACAGCTGGCTGTGCTGGGACACACACATAGGACATTAGCAGCTGGGCCACCTTCCTAACCTTCCAGGATATCACAACAACAAGAGTTAATGCCACATAGACTCCAATACCCTTCTTCCCACTCACAAAAAATTAGCTTTATTTCTGTGAAAATGCCATAATTTTCCACACTCTGCAGATTTCTCCAAGAGTCGCAAACTGTCCTCTTGTCATTCACAAAGAATTAAAGTACATTAGTCAGTGGCAAAAAAGCTGAGGGCAGCACAATGGCAAGCAGAGGGCAAAAGATGCTGGGATTGAAACCTCTTTCACCTGGTGTAGTTGTTCAGCTCAGCTACCTAAAAGTAATTAAACTCTTTCCCCCAAACAAAATTATTACCAAAAGCTAAAATTCTTTCATTTTTATTTTCCTTCAGAGAGTGAGTACAGCTGTTGTCCATCCCTGTTCAGCAAAATATTTAACCATGTGTTAAACTAAAGGCACTTGCTTCAGTTCCATTGACTTCAATAAGACTCAGGTACGTGCCTGAAGTTAAGAACATACCTAAGTGCTGCTTTGAACAGGGATGGACTTAGGGATGTGCTTAAATGCTTTGCTGAATTGAGGCCCAGGTGAGCAGAATGTTGCTGAAGGCCAAATAATTCAGCAAATTTAAGGAAAGAGTCAGTAAATCTCACCCAGGTAAAATGTCCATAGATTCCAGTAGGAGTTTTGCTTATGTACAGATTTCTGGACTGCCCTTTTAATCTGAATGTTCACTTTCCAATCTCTCAACTATGCCATACTTCTATTTATTTATTTATTTATTTATTTGCTAGTTGAAAAGCAGGATGGGATGGGGGTTGTTACTCTAAAAATTGTCAGTATTATCAGGAGAAAAATGTTCACCTTCTCAAAAACTGAGAGAAACTTTAGTCTGTGTTTTGTCACCTTTCTGCAAATACATATCTGACTAGGTATGTCTGGCAACCACATTCCTTTCCAGTTGCATAAAGAGACCGTAAGGAGATACAGTATTAATGACTATTAGCAAGGGAAACTGGGTTAGTGAAACTCCCATCAAAGACTAGCAGCCATTTGTGTATTACTACAAGTGTCTGATCTTTCACACTTATTTTCCATAAGAGCAGGGAAGTTAATGATTTTTCATATATAGGCTAATTGGGCCTATCTAAAACATAGTGATCATATTTGTTAGCGGGAGCAGTTTGAAGCAGATAGGATCAGTCTCTATTAGTCAGAGAAGATGTCCCTGTTCTGTCATATAAAATCAAATTATTAACATCTGAAAAGGTGCTATGTCATATTTGGAGTTGCTGTGAGCTATTCACCAGCACTGCCACTGCTGTGGCAAACAAACATTCATAGGATTATGTGAAACAAGTGGGCTTTATCACAAGAAGATAATATCATAGTAAAACATGATTGTCTTCAATTCTGTGGTAGAACTATATGTAATAACTAAGATCTGTGAGGGTTCTGATGTGCTGTAGCTGGATAAATATCAGTCAATCACCATAACACGATGGTATCACTAGTGGTGATTTGCTGTATTATTGTAATTATAATTTGGCATGTATGATGAGTCGGATTGGAACTCCTAGACTATTAGAGTAAAAGTTTGTGCCCTATGTCATCCGAAAAGAAATTTCCCCTGGATTTTCTTGAAGGTCTTGAATTGACCGTATTACTCAAAATATACATTGGGAAGAGAAGGGGGAATGTCATGCAGCTGGAATGGGAGAACAAAATGAAAACATGTTTGTAGTCATCCCCTTAAAATAATCCCCAGAGGCTCTTAAAGACACCCCATAAAGCAAACTCAAAACTGGAGTGAACATAATTTAGTGTAAATGTGACTACAGTTATTTTTCTTCAGTGAATTTACTGATCATGAAAAGTGCCTGAGAAGTGACTGAACACGGAGAAACCCTTCACTCTGGTCAGTGATTCTACACACAGTGAGTAAGGATAGCTCTCCTCCCTCAAGCAATAACAAAGAGGTTTGGGGCCAAATCATTCTAAGTTTCCTGTTTGCCTGAAAGTAAAGCTAGGTAGGTGAAAATTTTGCTAGTTATAAATTGAATTTTGACTTACCACATTCCTAACTTTTATTTTTATTTGCTTTTCATGGATATTTCCATCGGCAGATGTGTCTTATTTAAATGAATGCTTGTGGAAAGTTGATTTATAGCAGGAAGCCAAAATTATTTTGTGACTAAATGGAATGTGTTTGTTATGAAGTAAGCTTCATGTTTTCTTCAGTACAGTAAATTTGTCTGGAAAATACTTTGTATTTGCAGCAGGTTACTATGATCTGCCACTAGTGGAAATGCTAGCTTCTGATGACTAAGCTATGCTGGTGGTGCCCATTTTTGGATTGCCCCCAGGACCCTGCATGGGGTCAAGCATGTTTTTTTGACAGACCATTCTCCTGTGCTGTGCTCCTCTTGCCACAGTGTGTTCTGATGATTAATAAAGACAGTTTCAAATAGAGCACAATAGAAGAATAGACATATTGAAATGTTTCTCAAACCGTCCTGTGTAGGGCCCTGTTCTGGGATCTAACGGCTCCCTTCCAAACTAAGATGTAACATGTATACAGTACTTGCATCACAAATACGAATTCATTTGTGGCAATGGCTGTGGTGAACAGTGAAAGGTGACAGAAAATTGGAGACTAAGGAGTTCCCTAATTTCATTTGGAAGCTATATGAAATATTTCTGAAAAGTGCTTAATAACAAGACAGCATGATGGGGAAGAATGGTGTTCCAAATCCCCAGACTAGAGATTTGGCACTAATGCAGATAAGAAAAATAAATAAACGTGACCCTGGCTAATACTATTACAGTAGCGTCTTCTTTTTTCTCTAGCAGTGCTGTCTCAGGCAAGGTCTAACTCAATTCTCAGTTCTTAAGCGTTTTCCACGCATTCATCACACCTATAAGCAATACAATTTATGGGATACAATTCCTTGTCTGTGTTCTTTTAATCAAGAATCTCAAATGGCATTGGTCCTAAACACCTTCTTTCACTACTTCTCCAAGATGACGTATAAAAGAACCAACCAGTCTAAGACTGAAGTAGACTAATTTAAAATAAAATATAGGAAGAACAGAGCTTAAATTCAGATTAAAACAAAAGAAAATATCTGTGTAACATATTCAGCTCAACACTCTTATGTAGATGGATTCACTGTAGGCTTGCTTAGAATGAATAGTGAGAGCAAACTTAAATTTGTAGAAAAGTCATCCTTTCTCCCTTCTGACCCTTTTAGCCAAGCAGTATCTCAGAGATTCGGCCTCTGGTTTTATATGGCTCAGTCCCTCTTCCCTCCCCAACTTGTATCTCAGTCCTTTATAGTCTGTGAACCTGATCCTTTTTTGAGGTTAAAGGTATGACAGAATTTATTATTGTATCAGGCATTCAGGTGTAGGTTACACCAGCATTTCCTACAATCTAATGCATTATACTGTGTATCATCCAGGGGAATGTAATAATCTTTTTTCTTGTACAATAGTGGTTGTCTTCTAAATTGTATAGCATCCCTTCCCTACCCCTCTCCCTACTCCCCAGCTGCGGAGGTCAACCTCCTCTTTCAGAACCCAAAATTTCAATTGCCCAGTGGATTTTCAGTCAACCTAAAGGGTCAAGGTGACTGGCCCTAGTTTTGCATGCCAGTTATTTCTAGTTAGAGGTTAGATTGAGTCAAGTTCAGTTTGACTTTAAAGTAACTATATATATATAGTATATATATATATATATATATATAGTTACTTTAAAGTCAAACTGCTGTGAGTGTAACATATTAAATAAATCTATCAATAATTCATTCTTGATATACAGTAAAAATACTGGCACAAGGCAACTTCACCAAATATATATACATTTTTACTGTATATCAATTATTTTTACCGTATATGTGCCAGTATTTTTACTGTATATCAAGAATGAATTATTGATAGATTTATTTAATATGTTACACTCACAGCAGTAACAAATACAGGTAGTGAAGATAGTTTACAAATATTTACATTTTGCAGTTGGTTCATATGAAACATGTTTGAACGATTTTGAAAAAGGAAATATGTAAGAATCTGAGTCTGGGCATGAAAAATTTACCAATGGAAAAATGGGTGAAATGTATGCAGATAAAATGCTGTATAGGCTTTAAAAATATGACTAATTTGATTTTCCACACATATCGACAAATATTTATTAGATATTTAGAAAAACTTACAGCAGCATACAAATCAATACTCATACGTGCCCCCCAAAAGTAAGATTTTGAGAGTCCCCAGTTATGAAATTCCACTGGTGTTAAAACTGGAGTAATACAGTGGTAAAGCAGGCCCTAAAGGGAAATTTGCAAAGGTATGAAGGATAGTTAGGCTCCCAGTTCCCATTAACTTTGATTTTCCGTGGCAGCTGGGGGCCTAACAAACTGTTGAGCCTTTGAAAATCTCTTTAGTGATTACATATGACTGCAAATGAGGATACTTAATTTGTATTTTCTGTAGATATTTGCAAATCAGTTATCCAGTTTTACATCCTATTCTAGTTTTTTTTTTTTTTTTAGGATGCATGATTTCGAGGCACATCTAATTGATGATGATTCATTTAAAATGATAGCAGTAGTCAACAGCAAGTGGAAAAAAAAGCTTGTGAATATGTTGGCATTAAGAGCTGATGGAGATGTTGATTTTTGCAATTTTGAACCATTCAGACTTAAGTCCAGGCTCTCCATCAAAATATGAATATGGTAGATGCTCTGAATCTCAAATGGTTGAGAGAGGTCTCTCTTCTGTCTCAGTTGTGTGCTTTGGTTATATTATTGATTATTGTGTGAAGTTCTTTCAGAGGGTGACCCTTGCACTTTCAGAGGAAGAAGAGCCTGTGCAACTGTGGCTCTCAGTTCATTCCAGCTGGGTTTAAAAGAGGGCACTTGGACTCCGTGAGAGGGAAACCTGGTGAGTCAGGGATCCCTGACAGCACAAACTGGAGGAGCAAGAAATAGGGCAGGTGACAGCTGCCTTGGAGAGAGTGTGTAGGGAGGGGAAAAGCCTAGGAATGGGGAGGAATTGGCTAAAAGACCAGCAGAGGGGCTAGTTTGCTGATTGCTGTGAGCTAGCGAGACAGTTCCTGAAGGTAGAAAAGGGCTGAGTTGATGGAGTATGTTTTAGGCAGAAAAATCATGGGACAAGTCACTCCCTGGAGATTGAGGCCCTGAAACAAGAACAGAAAGGAACTGGGAACTGAGTGCTGCTGGTGGACTCACAGGTGAGTAGCTTAGAAAAACACTGTACATTTCAATGTTGCACTGTGGGAATTGGGAGAACTGGTTTCCCCCTGAGGTTTCTATGGATCGTGGTATGTGTGTCTGAATAAATAATGTGGAAAGGTGAGATTTTGAATGGACACTAGGAGACACTGTGTTCTTTTGTATAGCTGGACCAAGAGAAAACTGAGGTAGGCACACTGGTCATGCTCCAGGAGGGTGCTCCAGGCGGGGCTGCCCTATGATAGTTCGGTATTCTGATCATGCTGCTGTCAGTAAACTGTAGATCAGTGTTCATTGCAGCCTAGACATCTAATGCTTTATTATGAGAGTTCGCTCTCCTTCTATATTTAGAAATCTATCCTTCAGTTGAGGCATTTTAATATGAGTCTGAAGTAGTCAACTAAGATTGGCTTGTAATAATTGGTGATGTATACTAAGGCTCCAGCCTTGTAGTACAGGGAGTCCTCGGACTTACGTTGGACGCCACTTACGATGCTTTTCAATTGACTGCCCGTTTTGCCCCTACAATGCTTGTTTCACCCTTATGACACTCGATTTGCATAACATTCGTTTGAAATCACTTCTTGGTTGCATTATACTGGGATGGAACTGGAAGGGGAAGCTTGTTGCCGGGTAGGGTTGCCGCTTGTTTTTGATTGGTTCATGGCCCCGGGCTCAGCCAGTCAGAAAGCTTGAACAGTGATTGGCTGAGGCTCAGAATGCATGCCAGTCTCCCTGGCTTTCTGAGTCTGTGTTGCCAGCATTCTGAGAAGCATATGTGAGTTTATATGTTTATTTGAATACGGTTTACAAAATATAATGTGTAGTAAATACATTGATGTTGCAACATTAGTCATCAATAATTCACTTAGTACAAAAATCTGGGTTATTGTTGTGAAAATCGTGTATCAAGCCTTGGTTCAGAAACCAATTCCCACTTCATACCATTGATTCTTATGGGAAAAATGGTTTCGATTTACAACATTTCAACTTACAACACAATTCCGAGGAGCAAATTGTGTCATAAGTCTGAGGACTCACTGTAGTTAAAATTTGTATTGACTCGATTTAAATGGGAATTCTCTGTATGAAGACTGGCCCCAGGTATCCCCAAACTGATTAATCCAAAGTAACCGAACTTTCACTGCAGGATCTGACGTTTATAGAAATGAACATTCTTAGTTAAGTCAGAGAAGGAAATTCTCAGTATATACAAGAAACGAAATCCTGGCCCCACTGAAGTCAATGGGAGTCTTGTCAGAAAGGCTAATTTCTGTAGGAAGTGGCAGAAAGATATTATTTCAGAAGCATTCAGGAAGCTGTATTAATTTAAAGATTTAAGAACAAGCTTTGGAAACTGGTGGCAGATGGAATGAATCCTGGAGGAAATCCACTCTGAAATAGTTTACTGAGCAGTGGTGAACTAGATTCAGTTACATCAGGATTTAGTCACTTGAAATTGAATGCATAAAATTGCGTTAAGAATTATTTGTATTACTGTAGCACCTAGGAACCTCATTTATAAACCGGGGCCCCATTGTACTTGGTGCTGTACACACATTCTGCTCTTATTTTTTAACAGTTTTAGGATCTGATCCAATGTCTATTGATGTCAATGGGAGTCTTTCAAGTGATTAATGAAGGGCACTGCTTTACGTTCCACTGCTTTACATTCCCAGCTCTGATATAGTATGGGTATTAACTAGAAACCTTTTTATTTTAACCAGGAGAACTGCAGCTTAAGTATCATGTTTAATGAGCCTCTTGCTTCACTAGAATTTTGATAGGGGGCAGAGTAGATTGTCTCCTCAGAATTTGTGCTGGCAGCACATGGCCAGTGATCCCTCCTTCCACCACAAAGTAGTTGTTAGTCTATTCAGGTGTTAATGCAGCATGAGGCTCATTAATGCCTTTCACCCTCCATTCTGTAGAACCTTCTTAAAACAGGTCCCAAGGGACAGCAGAATGTAGCAGTAGCCAAGGGCCATTAAAGGACTGTCTACACAGCAAAGAAAAACCAGCAGCTGGGCCATACCAGCCGACTTGGTCTTGCAGGCTTGGGCTGCGGGGCTGTTTCATTGCTTTGTAGACTGCCAGAGGCCAGTAGTCTACACAGCAATGAAACAGCCGTATAGCCCGAGCCCCGCAAGCCCAAGTCGGGGCCAACCATGCATCTTTGCTGTGTAGAAATATCCTAAGCTAAGGGTATGTCTACACTGCAGCTGGCAGATGTGATTCCTAGATTGGGTAGACAGACTCTCACTAGCTTTGCTTGAGCTAAAACATAGCAGAGTGGACATTGTGGCATGGACAGTGGCTCAGACTAGCCAAACTAATCCAAGTCATCCTGACCTTCTAGATCCTAGCCTGGGTGCCTATCCTGAGCCACTACCCATGCCACAAGGTCCACATGGCTATTTTTAGCATGTTTTCTCAAGCACAGCTAGAGCAAGTTTGTCTACCTGTGCTGGTAATCTCAGCTCCCAGCTGCAAAGTAGAACATACCCTAATGGTCCTGCAGTGTCTACGGGTCTTGGAAGCCAAATTTCTGCCCAGTTTTCAGGGGGGCTGGAATGGAGAGCTTTATTATGCCCTGTTTCCCTCTGGCATAAGTTAAAGCTGCCCCCTTGCAGCCACTCATTATGCTAGCCATTCAGACACAGGACTCTGAATCTCTAAGTATTTGTTAGCTTAGTTAAAACTGCACTAGCGAAAAGTACCCCATATGGTTAATATCCCATATTTTCTGATTGGAATGCTCGATGATAACTGCAAATAAACAGAATGAAATAATTAACAAGAGCATTGTTCCACTGCAGTGTCTCAACAGATAGTTGTTCCAGTGGGAGAGGACAGCAAGACCTTTAAGCAGCTGCAATGAAAGAACAGCTGACAACCTTTGTTGGGTGTAAATGCGAAATGTACATTCAGTGTACTTGTTTTATCTTTTGTTCTAACATCTGTGACTTATTCTATATGCCACTAGCAATTACTTGTGGAATTCTGGTAAAGAAAATAAAATATGATTACAAGTAGGAAAGCAAATATGATGAGTTATCATGGCCATTATAGCATGAGAATACTGATCTGGCATTCTTGAAATGGCTTAACTGCAGTACGAATGCAATCAATCAGTTTTATTTGTGTAATATACTAACTCCCTTTTAAATATATATCTTTAATCTCCTAACAAAATATGTCCTTTATTATATCCATTCACATTGTATACCTCTCTCTCTGTCTCTCTCTCTTTTTCAGCCTTGTTTCCAGAAGAGCTCTTATAAATGTTGCCCCAAGCTGTTACCACTTCATGGATCATCTGGCAGGAAATGAAACTTCAATTGGAAGGGAGAATATAGATTTTCATGAATACCGCTCACAAATGAGTATCAAAATGATACTATTCTTTACTCTGTTCTCATTTTCAGCATAATTAAATTGGGGCAAAGCGTGGAAAGTATGTGGGCTGTTATTCTCCAAATGTATTAGACTCCACGTCGTGACAAGGATCTCTTAGAACTGCCTCTCTACTTTACCTTGCTCCCATTTGCAATAACCCTTTCTGCCACTGAAATTGCTCTCATCATTACCCTCTCTAATATGCCAAGTGTTAGAATGCTCTAAGGGGAGTGGGGCAGTTTCAGTTCCCAAATGTGACATATAGCAACGCTGATGATAGTAAATAAGAGAGGTGTTTTCTATGCTGACGTGTGCCCTGTTAAATAAGAATGGAAAAAAAGGTCGGGGGTGTGCCCAGGAAGTTCTAAGTGCATGTACAATTACACAATTGCTGCTCTGAGCCATGCATGTACGTAGTCACCTGAAGTTAAAGGGAAAAAAAAAGAATGCTTTTCTTTTTAAACTTGTTTAACGTGTTTTGATAATGCGAGGGTTTGTACGTCAGCAGTAATTCATATTTAATTTCACTTTTCATTAGCTTGGCTCACTGCCAGTTTTGATAAAGCTACTCTCTCGGCAAAACTCCTTAAATGCAGCAAGCTGTTTTTTTCTCTTCCTCCAGCTTCCCTAGCTGAGAGATTGCCTCAGAAAGGGGCTTTTGTAGCAGAATGCCACCATAAGTGGCTTGCCGTAGGAGTTCAACTGTGATACTCAAAGAATAAACATGAGATATCAAACTTCTTAATGACTTACATAAGATGTAATGTTTCCCTTATACTGTAGCTGTCTGCCAGCCTTCTGAGTTAACATTGCCAATTTGGGAGTTAAAAGAGAAGACAGGATTTGTAAACCTGTTAAAACTTCCTAAATACATAGTTTTTTTAAAGAGAAGATACTTGGCATATAAAAATATTGACACTTATGTAATGTAACTGGAATATGCCATTCGTTTTACTCCTGTGAAACACAATAACACAATCTTGCCCCTTGAACTCTCTCCCCAACAAGACAAAGGTCATAAAAATGTAATGTACATGAACTACAGACCTCAAAAGTATTTAGGCTCCTATCTTCCACTGAAATCTTGGAATGGTCCAGTTCTACCACCCTTATTCATGCTGAGTAGTAGATTTCCCCAGGCCTAGTCCCATTGATTCCACTGGGTCTTCTTGTGGAGTGACACAGCAATGAGTCTGACAAATGACAGCAACATATGGAATATGTTTGGAGTATCTCATCTTTGGAATATCTCATTCATTTAGTGCCCAATCCTTCCGCACTCATTCAAACTGAATAATACCATATTTCCAATGAAACAAATAAAGGGGAACACAATTAAAAGATCCCATGTGGATAGTGTTTAGGGTGACCAGATGTCCCAATTTTATAGGGAGAGTCCCTATTTTGGGGGCTTTTTCTTATATAGGCACCTATTACCTCCCACACTCTGTCCTGATTTTTTACACTTGCTATCTGGTCACCATAACTGTGTTGAAATAAAGTTGTTTGTGTATCATGGATTTTAATTATGGAGATAATTAAAACTTTCCAGGCAGAAGGACACCTATGCTAATACCAGCAATGTAAAGCCTCCTGTTTTAGTACTGGTGTGACACACCAACATTTGGGGAATCTCAATTCTTGAGAACTGAAAGACAGAGTTACTTTGTGAGTCCACTAAATATTTTGTCATGTGTAAGCTTCAGCTGCTTGGCATTATGTGGGTGCTGAGAATAGCACTGTGCTTTATCAGAGTACATAGTGCAAGGAGGGATTTGGGGCTATGTGTGGGAAGAAAGAGTTCCTTTTCTACATTGATGTCAAGTGCTAATTTGTAAAACTTATGAGAAGGCACAGAAAGTACAGAAAAATAGCTGTGGTGTGACTGAAGAGCTGCAGGGTGACAGAATTGATTCCAATTGGTAGAGTATAATGCAAAAACAGTGGGATTGTGTGCAGGAAATCCAAATGGAAGACTGACTGCAGGAGTTGACTGGAAGTAGTGTGATGTCCATAATGGATATGCAGGTTTGCAAAAACAACTGACCCACCTGTACATTATGACTAGGATTTTCAAAGGATCCTAAGGGAATTAGGTTCCCAATTCCCATTGAATCTAACTCTCCTGGGGCCTTTTGAAATCTCAGCCTACATTCAGTACAAGGAATGTAGCTTCTGAGAGTGTCTCCATTCTTATACTGGTTTTCTGTCTGTATTTGCCAGCTGCTTGAGAACTTTCAGGAAAATGTTAAATAGCAACAATAGTCTGTACCCCTCATCTGCAGTTTTAGACTTTATGTAATTATCTTTTCCTAGTATTTATTTATTTATTACAATAGTTCTTATTGGTCATCAACAAGGTGAGGGGCCCATCTTGTCCCTGCTTCAAAGACAAGAAATAATAAATGGATGAAACAAATAAGTAGATAGAGAAGGTGGAGGGAGGACATGGTAACATAAATAATAAGATGTTTTTGCATAGTTTAGCTGACTACAGAATACTGCAGTGCGTCTCCTCAGCACCCTGGGCTACCACAAGCACATCATGCCTGTCCTTCACTCTCTACAGTAGCTCCTCATACATATCAAGTCAAGTCTTGGTCCTTATCTTCAAGGTGTTGAGTGGCTGTGCCCAGGATAGCAAAAAGGTCACCTAAAGCTCTTGGATGAGGACTGTGGTAGACAAATCTGATCCATAGCACCATGGAAATTTCCATGGTAAAGCTCATGTGTGCAGCTGATAGTCTGAAACTGTGGACTGACCTCCTCCAGGAGTGAAGAACCAATACAAACCTCACCATCTTCCACTGCAAGTGCAAGGCACACTTCTTCAGCCTTGCTTCCTCTGATATAAACACATAGCAACTTCATGGAGAATGAGGTAGTTATTTGTACCAGGCACACTTCAGTTTGTCTGTTTGCTGTTATCCTTCCTGAATGGAAGGAGTTAAACTAAAGCTGGCTGGGGGCTTTTCTAAGGTCGGGGGGACAGGACTGGAGCAGGGTAGAGGGAACATGGGAAACAAAGAGGAAAGGAAACAATGAGAAAGACAAGGTACAGTGGCAGAAAATACCTTGGGCCCTTGAGGAAACACTGGGGAAACTATTTATTGGGAAATATCCTTGCCTGGCTCCAACAAGACTAGCAAGGTTTATCTTCTCTGGCCAAAACCTGAGATTATGAGGCAAATTAAATCATTAAAGTCCCCAGCCGAGGAAGAAAGAGGGGTTGAGACAGCAACTGGAGATGAGTCTCTGACAGAGATGCAGGGGCTACTACAGGGGCTGTTTGTCACTCCCAGCCGAGTAGGAGATATGTTTGGGCTGAGAGGAACTTACCCAAGTCTGGCAAGGAAAGAACAAAGTGTAGGTAAGAACCCAGGTGTATAGGCATTTTATTGTTTTATTTCTATTCCCTGCTTGCTTTGGCCTAATAAACAAATCGTTCTGAGTCCTTTAATCAGCTGCTGGTCACAGACTCCTGAAGAGCCTCTTTCTTGCAGATGCCAAGTACAGTTAGGCCTGCCATGTTTACATGATGAGGAAACAAGGGGGCTGCAGCCCAGAAATCCAGTCCAAGAGTGGTTGGACCACGGGATTCCACCCTTGGGAGAGCAAAGGAAGCCAAGCCTGCCATCTGAAGAGTGCACTCAGGGGACTAAAGGAGGGCTAAAGCACAGCTTGCCCTGTGACCATGACATGCATATATCTATATTTATAACAAACCCTCTTGCCAATCTGCAACACTACACTGCACACAAAATTCTCCCTTAGGGGAGAGGCTGAGAGAAACAACAAACCACATGTGACAGATGTTAGTCAAATGTGCTACTGGAAGGTGCTCAAATACTATGATGATGAGGGCAGTATAAGAACCTACATAGTGTTATGAGCTGGGTGAAACCCTGGTATAGGCTGTGCTGAAACCCACCAGTGAGGTTGATAGGAGTGAAAACAGCCTTTCATTAACAGGACTGTAAAGATAAGTTAATTGTGAAACACCCACCCATGCCTAAGACAAAAAGATTATGTGCACCTGCCCAGAGGTTTTAGACTAAGTAGATGGAGGAGCTTTTGCTGTGTAGTGTTTGTGTGTGAGGGAATGGATAACAGAAAATGAGGCCAGGTCTACACTACACAAATCCACATCCTCTAGCAATGTAGTTATACCTACCTTAACCCCCCCGTGCAGGATCCATTCCTGCAGACTGAAGAGGCAGAGCATCCAGTACACATACCATTGAAAGATGGCTTTGCTGGGATGCGAAGTAATGCATCACGGGGTTTTGGGCCAGGACCCAGGGTGCCCTGCGATCCACTCTGCCTTTCCACAACTCTTCGCAGCAGAAGAGGAAGAGATACTCTGTGGAATAGCTGCCCAGAGTGCACCACTCTGAATATAGATGCAAGTGCCACAAGTGTGAACACGCTATCACGCTGGCAGCTGACAATGTGACCACACGACAGCAGTTTCCCTTTAGCGTTCTCTGAGCGGTGATGTAACAGCTGGTGATGTAACTCTGCCAGTGTAGACATACCCTGAGTTACTGTGGCCTAGATTTTTAAAGGTGTTTCGGCATTGGTGCACTCTGCATTGCAACACCTAACTAATTTAGGAGACTACATCTCATTTTCAAAAGGGATTTAGGCTCTTCAGAGCCAAAACCCCATTGACAGTTGATGGGATTTAGGCATTGCTCAGGGTTGTAAAAAATGTCATGTCCTTTGTGTCAACCTAACGCTCAGGTGTCCCCTCTCCCATCATTGTGCATTATACCATGTGCCTGTTGTCTTCCTGAGTGCTGCCTCCACCCAAGAGATGTCTCCAGTTTATGGATATAGTTTATGAAGAAATCTTTGACCTTCAGAATGGACAGTGATGCATAAAACTCAGATATTGTTGAGATACTTCTGTTAAATTCAACTCCCATAGAGGTCTGGCATTCTCCCACCCAACAGACCTTTCTTTTCCTCAAGACTCCTTGTCCCATTCTGCAATAGCCCTCTTATTCTCCACACATCAGGAGATCCCCAACCCACCCACCTATTTATTCAGTTGTCCCTAGGTACATAGTTCAAGGCCTTGTGACCTCCATGGCAAGATGGACCCAAATCCATGGTCAAGTCCCTGAATTCTCTGGGACTGTTGTGATAGAATGGAGAATCTATAGCAGCAGCATTTAAATTATAAAAATGTTTAGAATTTGATTGAATTAAATATTCAAATAAATAACATAGTCAACCCAGTAACCCTGAGATTATTTGTTTGGATATTAAATGCAATTTGTTTTATGCTGTCCCCACATCTTTTAGTTCTTTTCAAAATGCTACAGATTTTTATAGGCAATATATTACAACACTAGAGAAGCTGTTATAGTAGGTAGGGAAAAGAACTAGAGGCTTTTTGCCAGGAAGAAAAGATACTTTATAATTAGAGATGTGGACCAGAGAACTAGAACCCAGGTCTACAGAGCATAGAGTAGCTGTTATTCCTACAGTGCCACTGGGAGGTCATGTAAAAATACAGGCAGGGAGCACTGTGGAGAGTAGGTGTGACAGGACGTACCGCCCATGAGATTCAGAGTGACAGTCCTCTGTGGCCCTCTGATTGGCCAAATGCCCCTATTGAGCCCCAGGGGTTGCCCCAGGAAGTTGTTTGGGCAATCATGTAGACGTTGGCCTGCTGCAATGCCAGACTTTGCTTTGTGTCCTGCACTCTGATTCCAGTCTCTCGATTCTAACCTGGTACTGTCTCTGATCCTGACTCTTTTTTGGGGACTTGGCCTTGTGATTTCTCCAACTCAAGCCCAGTGACTTCTGTCCATGATGGGGCAAACGTCAACCTATCTATGACTACTAGGCAAGTCTGCCTATGACCTGGTCCCTTACAGTGTGGAACAAGTACATTTAGCTGTATGTTTTCTGATAAAATCGCCAGTAGTGAAATAGATGACATTTAAAATGTCGTGGTTGCTGCAAGTGTCCAAGTTGGTAAGTGCGTGGGGGCAGGAACAGTCTCTCTGTGTGCGTAGGTACAGCACCAAACACAACAGAGCCCAGTTTCAGTTAGTCTCCTCCAGCTATTAGTGTAACACACGTATCAATAATAGTAACAAGTGACTGAGATGAACAGAACATTTCACACCTCTCCCAGTTATTGTTTCAGACTGTTAGCAGACTCAGGCCCCATTCCTGCAATGAGCTCTGTTCAGCAGACTCCTTCCTATGTCAATGCAGAGAGCATTGCAGCATCAGGCTTTACTAACACAGCCCTGTCTTAGTTTACATTTGGTGATTATTATTCATTGTTGTAATACTTTTTCATTTTTTTTAATGGAAGTTTAGATTCTGCAGCACAATTCTACCACAAAGGACAGGCAAGGGGGTGGATTCCAACAGCAAATTCTGAGGCTGCAGAATACATATGGCCCTGAGTATAGCTGCTGCTTTTGTTTATCACCACTGCTTTTGGACTAAATTCAGGAACAATCAGCTGCAGGGTGCTTTTGAAATCACAATGCATCTGCGAACTACTAAGTTCATTTAATAAAGCTGCAGCAACAGCTGCTGCTGCATTAATCAATATTTAAAACTTATTTTTGTATTCACAATTTTTCTTTTTTGCAGAATTTTAACTTGCCTCACATCCCTGTTTGCAAAATTCCTATCCCTGTGTGGGGACTTCTGCTGAGGACTACTATATGGCGTGGTCCAAAGCCTGTTGAAGTCAAGACTGCCATTAATTTCAACAGGCTTTAGATCAGGCCCTTAGTGCAAGAGACATGAATCCCTTGTGGTGCCTGGGAGGAATGATCAGGCATCACAAACCCTTCTAATCCAAGCTCAGCCATTTTCTGAGCCAGTGAACCCACTGTAAATCAAAGAAGCCTAATTTACAGTGCTTGCCAGTCACCTCAAGTGGCTGTTCTATAGCAGCCTGGCTTGACTCAGCTATGCTCTCTTTGCCCCCCGGTAATTCCTCCATGCCAGCTGGTCTGTTGGAGGAGATATAATTCTGGCTCTATGCCACAGAAGTGGCTCCATTCACTCGGAGGTTAACTTCCTGTGGCTGGCTACATCTGGGAAAATCTGAGCCATGCTTTTTAACCTGACAATGTGCCCTTTCATTGTTGTTTATTTTTAGCATAAGATTCTCTCAAACATGCAGTAAGTGAGTTCACGCCAGTGTGGAATGACAGAGCACGGTGAGTGAGGCATTGAGAATTAAAGAAAGAAGGAAGCAGGTAAAGTGGCTTAGCAGACTAATGCTTTTATCCATAAGACCCTTCAAGCAGCATGATGCTCCCAGTTGTTCTCAAGAAACTCTCTAATCCTGAGCAAGAACTGACAATACAAAGGTAAAGTACAGAGAACAGAAACACTCAAATAAAACTGAAAAATTATTTCCAAGGCATCTCTGATTGGTGAGGAGGAGAGAGCAGAGACATGCCCCAGACTCTTAACAATCTCACCATGCGGAAGCAGTGTAATTATTGTTTACTCTCCATCTTTATTTGCCACATAGGCACAAAAGATGTCATGCTATTATAGCTTACTTTGTGGGTAAACAATAGTGAGGGCCGTGGATACACCCATTCTTTCAATCTGCCATTGAACTTTTGACATTTTTGCTCCCTGCTATTTGTTCAGTCTCATGTTAACAAACATGGTTGTGATGACAACATACCGTAGGCAAATCACAGTTGGAGGATCATATGCAAATGTTTTGTTTGCAAACAAACTGATGGTCCTTGCAGTGAAGAAAATTCTACATCATTTCACTTTCCTCCAGGAAACTGGCAATGCACTGACGCGGATATGGGAGTCAAATCTAATTTGTAAACACTTATGCCTGTTGCTATGTGCATTCTAGTAAAATAACCCCAATGGGTTCAATGCTAGAGCACTTCTGACCAAGGTAAATTGTTTGGACAAAAATGCAGTGACTTCCTGAGTTATATTCTGAAAATTATCCAAAGCCCATTGAAATATATTGAACATTCCCTATTGATTACTATGACCTTCCAATCGTTCCTTAGTGGTCCAGTGGATGTAGTGGGGAGCTGAGCTTTCCTCCCTTCTGCTGCCCAAGCTTTCAGCCAGTCTCTTGGCAAGCAGGAGTCTCATGCCAAGTCTAAGGTAAGGATGATTTGGGATGATCATATCGCAATCTTCAGGACAGCATAGTGGAACTGCTTCTGGTTCGGTTCACTGCCCTGGTAGCTATTCAGAAACAATACTTTTGGACCTCAGTCTATGCACACACAACTCCTGTGTAGAAACATCTCACTCACTGACAAAATTAATTACTCTGTCAGTGACTCAATACCTACTCCAGGCTACGAGAGCAGTAACAGTGACTGATTTGTAATCCCTAATATTGTTATTCCAGTGCCCTCTTCTGTCTCCCTTGCCCCAAGGCCATAACCCTTCAGCATCCCAAAGGTGGTGGTGGGGATTGCAGAGATCTGAAAACCCACTTCCCTTTGAAACACTTAGTGGTGAGGGATCCCGGTGGAGGCAGAGTCTGGGTGGACTGGGAGAAAGGACATCAGGCAGAGGTAGAAATGTTTAGTGAATTCTCTTGTCAGCACAGACTATGAATTGCTGTCAGATTGTTAGATAAAAATCGAAACCTCAAATTATGACTCCGGTAATATCTGGATTTGGATCCAGCTACCCACTACTTTGTCCTATGTCTAATGATTTCCTTTGATTCACACACAATTGCTGCAGACTAGCAATGAATATTAAAGGGTTGGATGTTGCATTCAGATCAGATTTATCGTTTGATTGGCGTTTCCCAAAAGACATGCAGGCTTGATTTGGAGAAGCATCCAAATAAGCGCAGCCAAAGTTATGGAAATCATGCTGGAGACTTCATGGAAACTGGCTTTCTTGTGAAACATCCAGCATTTCCTGGATCCGTCTGCACTGGAAGTACTGCAAAGACAGAGTCTTCCACTCCCACAAGAGCAATGTGCAATAGGTGCAGTCTCCACCCTTCAAACTCCAAACTACATACATTACTATGATGCAGTAAGTCACACTCTCCTGGGGATTGGCTTTATTAACAAAAAGCATCATTCAAAAATATGATTACATAGCCTCTACTCTAAGTTGTCTCCATAAGCTTGACTGATTCTACTCATAGACTCTGTTCCAGGCTTCCTCGTTAATAGTATTACTCCCACCTCTTGTATAGTCAGGGTGAAGTCTAATGCACCACACCTGCCTTCACTGAGTAACTGACAGCTCCCAGCAGTGTTCCAACTTGTGCTAGCAGACTGAGGCAATAAAAGAATCCTGCTGCTGCAAGTTGGGCTATGTAAAAAAAAGTTCATTGTTCATTTTCACCTAGCTTTAAAACAAAAAGCGTTGGGCCTGGTTCGGTTTGAAATTTGGGCAAAGATTCTGTTCAGTTCAGATTTGACCCCTCTCTAATTCAGCAATATCTTCTTCTCAGCAAGGTGCCCTTTGGATGGGCATTGCCCTGGTGGCACTAGACAGAGCAGCAGTATGTAGAGCTGTGCAAACCGGGTGTGGTAACTTTACAAGCAGAATCCAGCAGCTTGAATCTGCCTTTGGAATGGAACCAATCCTTGCAGCTTCACTTGGCATTTCAAGTTCAATGAACTCAAATGTCCAGTGTTCACATTCCACAGGATGGGGTCACTTGGGTTCATGGGATGGGGAGAGGTGGCTGGTGGAGTAGGAAAGGTTCATTGGTTCTATCTGTACAAACAACCTCAACCCACTTTTGAACTTTTCAGAAACATAGACTGAGGTTTTCAAACACAGACCCTCAAACCTAAGAGTGTGTGCATAATATTGCTGTTTGCAAATTTCTGGTTTCATTATTATTATATGTTGGGGTCTATATTATGATCACAAGTGATGGTCCCAATTTAGGGCCCCATTAAGCCCCTCAAGCACTGTACAAAAAAAGAGTAAAAATGGTCCCTGTCCTGAAGAGTTTACAACCTAAATATAGGTCTGATCAGGTTTAGAGTCATGCTAGAAAAATACAAAAACTTACAGAGCTACTGTAGCAGCAATAGTGTTTCTTGATCTGGCTTTTACAATGATGGATAACTACTTTGTAAACAAGCTCTATTTCTGGGCATGTCTGTGGCCAAGTTTCTCTAGTTTGCAATTCACTGAGTTGAAGTCAGGGGCCAGATTGGCTCCCATAAGTAGGAAAAAGCTGCTGAAAGAAGAGAGTGCAAGTTTTCATTGCACTGAGTAACCAGGGAGGCAACATTTGCCTTGTCTCATCAAATGAACAGGGTCTTCAGCACTCTAAACCTGTATTCCCTGAAATCCATGGAGATAAGGTACGGTTGCCAGGTGTCTGGTTTTCGACCGGCACACCCAGTCAAAAAGGGACCTTGGTGGCTCCGGCTGGCACCACTGACCAGGCTGTTAAAAGTCTGGTTGGTGGTACAGTGGGGGAGGCTGGCTCCCTGCCTTGCTCTGCGCAGCTCCTGGGAAGCAGCCTGCATGTCCTTCCAGCACTCACTAGGCAAGGGCATCGGTTCCGAAGCCCAGTGAGTTGAGAGAGGGTGTGGACAGGTACTTGTAAGTGTCGGTCCTGTTTAAGGGTCCTAGACACCATTTGACCAGTCCTCTCTCCATGGTATAATAAAAGAGCTTATTTAGATTCAGCTGAGAGTCTTGTTACACGCTGCAGACCTGAAATCACTGAAAGCTGTGTTAAGTAGGGAGCCCTGAAGACATATTGGTGAGTGGCCAGCAGGGTGGCTGACAGAGAGGAGTGGCAAGTGGCCAGCAGAGAGGCTGGTAGAGAGACATGGCAGCAAGGCGGCTGGCGGAGAGGGTCAGAGAAGAGCTCGGCAGAGAGGTACAGCAATCAGCTGTTGGGGCAACAAGCGAGTGCCCGAGCAGTGGAGCGGGTAACATGCCTACTTATCCCCTCTCCACACAGGGTGAGAGGTGAACTCTGTGAATTACCTCTGAACTCTGGGGCTGCACTGGCCAAGGACAGTAACTATGAGTGGGGTGCAGAGATGGGACAGGCACGTTAAAGGGACTTTTGCGTTGCTGTACTTAAGAATCTGAGGGGAAAAGGACACACTGCCCAACTTACTTGGGAGTGGGTCTTTTGCTCATGGTTTATGTTTATGAACCCTAGTTGTGGTGTTTTCCCAAATTAATTCTGAGTTACTTCTCTCCTTTTTATTATAAGTTTTTGCTACTCTCAGACTCTGTGCTTGCGAGAAGGGAGTTATTGCCTCTTATAGGTGTTCAGGGGGTATCCGAGGTCACTGAGTGGAGGCTCGAGCCGGTTTTGTGTTGTATTGTTGAAAAGGAACCCCTAGATACTGAACCTGGCTGTTGCTGCTGGCTCCACCTGGCAGAAGGGTTACATATATATACATTTCACAATGATTGTGATGACCAGTGGGCTACTCTCTCTCCATATAGACCTCACAGGCCACCATTCAATGAACTATTATGCAGATATCAACCCAGGGGATCACTGTAAAACCCTAATCACCCCTATGACTCTGCCAGTTGGTGTCCAAGGGTCAATGGGTCACACGCATCCTGATCAGTCAGAACTAAGTACCTGATCCAAAGCCCAGTGAAGTCCATGGGAGTCTTTCCACAGATTTCAATGTATTTTATGAGCCCTCACTTTTTGTAGAAGTGAAGAGAATGAGCTGATTATAGTTTTTTAAATTAATGAAATAAAACGTTTTTCCTCTTGAAGTGAATTCTTGTGATTTTTTTGCAAGCTGGTGACATCCTGCATTGGAATTCTATTTTCAAAATGTAAAATTGTGTTTTCATAACAGTCTGTCCAATTTGTTCCCTGGCATTTCTAGTATTCTTTCTGCAATGCCACATCTTTCTATGAGAGAAAACATTCAGTACATCTGAGCTGAGTCCACACTGTCTTTGGAATGTTCAGCTGAAAACAGAAATAGATGTTTTCTCTGTATGTTGTTATTTAGTTACCCAGAGCTGCTCAGTGGGGAATATTATAGAACAGCATTTCTGTGAGCTTACATGACATTTTTAACCTGTTGAAGTTTTGCCATGCTGTTTGCCAGACAGACAGCAAATTTTCTGTGGGTACATTAAATAAGACAATCATTCTCAGAAATGCTTCTGTGTTTTGCATGTTTAATTATTACAAATATTTAATCTTTAGTTCAAGGTCTACAATGGATTTTTAAAAACTTTTTCTGCACCCTAATTTAGTCATGACATAAGCCAGAGCTATTTAAGGTAAAGATTGAAGCAATTAAAAGGTCTTCCTTTTCTAAAGTCATAATATGGTAACTAAAACTTGGCAAATAATTAGTAACAAATAATGTATTTAAACAAATTTATCCTCTTTTTCTCTTTGTAATTGTTCACAAGAAATCTGTGAGACTGATTCATTCATCCTACTAAATTACTTGCTAAATAAATATTTAGAGAATAGAGAATAATTCTTAGTCTGTAGATTGGGACTGAGCAGTTTGTTGGGAATATTTATATTTGAAATTTGGAGAGATATTGGACAAATTATATAGTATGTTTCTAATCCCAGATTGGATCAATGTGCAGCTGAATGAGAGATTCTGTTCCTTATAGAGATACCTTAAAGAACATCAGACTGAGATGGGACCATAGAAAAGAGTCAATGCAGATCTTAATCTACAGTCAAGCAAAACTTTCTGCTGCAGTTATCAGTCTGTTGTTTTCCCAGTTGATGGACATTAATTGAGGATAATAATATTGATCTCACTGCTGTTGGTACCCTTGTTCCTGCTCCCATAGATGTGAATGGTCTCTAACCTCCTTAGGTTATAGTCCCTTCTCAAAGGAACTCTTTGTGGTGCCCCTCCTCCCCCTTTAATCCCAGGATTTAACTCTGCCCTGAAGAGAAGTGGAGAGAGAGTCACTAGGTTCCAGACCTAGTGTGGAGGCACAGAGTCTCTTTGTGTACAGCTCCAGCTTTCAGGAGCTCCCCCAGAAGTCCTGTTGACAGTAGGGAATCTATGGAGTTTAGGGGCCACACTGTTGAGGGTGGGGGAAAAAAATCTCATCCACCCCTCACCTGATGGAACAATGTGGGGGAAAGTCCAGAAAGAGAATCTCTTATAGTTTCCTATCCCATGAATTTTCATCTAGGAGGGGCAGACCAAGCTCAAGGTAGCCCACAGAAGTTTTGACTTGACCTGCTGTATTCTTGAGTTATTAACCAAAATAACAATTAAGCTGCATGTCATAAATAACAAATTCTGCTCCCACTGAAGTTCCATGAATGAGAGAGAGCAGGTGGGCTCCCCTTTCAAATGCATATACCTTTGAAATGGGTGGGGTGTACCTATAGGTCCATTTTATTTTTAGCATGAAACTATATTTTTGCTCTATACCTGTCCATACACCCCTTGCTTTGCATGTAAACATAAAACAAGGAGAGAGGAAAAGGTCTAAGATCTTATATTGACATTTGAACTGGTGAAATAATGGAGGGGAAAATAATCACAAGCACATTTCAATTGGTGAGGAGGAAATTGGTTGAATGAATCATTTGCTGAATATTATTTGACTATCCATTGAGTTGGGGGGAGGAGGGGAAACCCAAAATAAGTGTTATGAAGCATAGCAAAATGTGTCAGATAATTAATTTGTAATGAATTTATAATTCAAACAGCTTTGTTAGGAATTTGAGCCTAACCCAAATCCCAAAGAAATCAATGGAGTCTTTTGATCTAATTTGTCAGTGCAGGCATGTTACAGTATATTGGAGCAGAGTCAGAGATTCAGCATACTTATTTGCTGATATAATCTTTGTACAGTAATCCTTTCTTATTGTCAGATGAAACAACAGTAGAAAACAATGAACCAATATACTATGATACATATCCAGGCTGGGTGAAAGTGGTAAACCTTTCACTGTAGAATTATGCACCTACACATACATAAGAACAAACCACAAAATTAGTGGTAGATGAGCTGCCAAAGATACGTTACCAAATGGTACCCCCAATAATCCTGCTTTTACCAGAGCCATCATCACTCTGAGCAATGAAGTTGGATATGGTTATCATATTTAGTATTTTATGTCCAGTTCTTCAGGGAATCATTTAAAAAATGCAAAGTATCCAGCACGGTTAGAATGAAATATGTTCCTATGCAGAGGCCTGGCATAAGGCTTATGCTTTACTCAATTTAAGCTCTAGTTTTGAGGGCTTAAATGGGATTCCAACACTTCACAGGTCTTGCCCTGGCCCTCAATTTCACTCTGCAATAACAGCATGCACGCAACAAACTGCTCCATCTCTCATAGGCCTCCAGATACCCAGTGTTAAGGGGCAAAGTTTGCAGAAATCAGTACAGCTAAACTCTGCAATAATGTGTGTCAGCAATAAAACACAAAAAATGAAAACAGTGGAACTGAATTACAGTTCAGTGGGGATATTTTCATACTCTGTAATATAAAAGTTAGTTTCAAAGGGCTTCAGTGCATGTTAAAAAAAAAAGGCAGACAGTTTGAATGGTGTAGTCTATAAATGAAGTGGTGGAGACCAACCTTAGGCACCACTTATTTACTTTCTGTTTATAAACCTTAATGTTTGTTTTCCATGCATTCTGTTTCTTGCAGATGATCACTAAGTACAAGAGTTCCTTTAAATCAGCAGTGACTGTGGTTTGGCTCCTTGCAACAATGTAAATTTATAGCTTGGTTGAAGGCACTCCAGACTTTTTTGCTTGTTTTTCATTTGGGTTTCTGTAGGACTGACATTACTGTTGTGTATCCCCCTTAAAAAAATGGGACATCAGGATTCATACAGCCTCAAGTGTACAGCATTTTTTTAAAAAGACCAAAACAGCCCAGAGCAGGAGTCAGCAGCAGAAGTTGCAGTAATAATTTGATTTGGGACTTGCCTTCAAGCCTCTGTATTACTGATTTCCGACAGTTGTGTCCACAATATAGTAAGGCAAATAAACATGGTCACTGTAAATGTACATTGGGCCAGTGAACTCTGGTTTTCCAGATTGAGATTGAAATCTGGCCTCCAATTTTCCCCTGCACTGGCTGTATGGAGAGGGGCGGAGGTTAGGAACTGCTGTCATCTCTGGGCCAGTAGAGGATTGATTGCCTTGCACTGGGGTGATCGTCCTGTGAGTGGGCTATGCTGGCTTTACGGCTACTCCGCACCGCAGGAGGAGAATCTGTATCAAAGTGGTTAATGCTTAGAAGCCTGTCGGTAGAGAAACTGACACATGAATGTTGAGAAATGCATTAATGGAAAGCTATCCTAGTCCCTGCTCAGTGGAACACAATCTGCTAGAGCTCTTCCAGAAAGTCACATAGGGAATCAAAGCTAGTTTGTGGATTAAGCTGGATTTCCATGGTCACTTTTGCCAGGTAACAATTCCTCTTTTCCACTGCTAAATGCAGTCAATTTTTTTGAGGGGAGTCTGTGTGGCAAAGGGCTTGAATTCAAACAAAACTTGACTGTTTTACACATTTCAGTGAAACTCTTAAGCTATTACGTAGTAGTCAAGCAGCAAAAAGCATAAGCTCATGTTGGTCTTTTGACTTTTTGACTCTTGAACTGGATCATTTGTCATCTTCTACAAAGCATACTGCACTGTGAAAAAACAACAAATAGCTTAGGTCTGCAATGTATAATGGCCACGATTTTCAAACCTGAATGCCTAAACTAAAGCTTCCAAAGTCATATATATGCACCTAAACAGTATCCCAATTTTCAGAAGCACCAACTACCATTTAAAATCAAAGGGGGACCTCCTGAGTGCTCAGCATTTTTGAAAATCAGACCATTTATTTGGTTTCCCTTAATACAGATTTGGGACAAAACTGAATTAAGGCAATCCAGGATGTTAGGCACAACCCACATGGCCCTCCCCTTTTGGGGGTAGCTGCAAGTTTCTGAGTGAAAATGAACAGGACAGTTCATATTTCTTGGAGCTAATGTTTCAGGCTCTCTGCATACTCAGAAAAGATTCATGTTAATCTCAGTTCACATTTCCAAATTTTTCTTTGCATGTATAAGTGCTAGAAACAATAGATTAAAAAAAATAAATTCTGAAATTCTAATGTCAACAAGAGACTCCAGGATTTGGGATACCTGAATGTGTATCTTTTACTAGCCCTGATTTAGCAGCCTAACTTTAGGCACTCTTTTAATCTTTGCCTATGATTTAATTTGTCTTTCACATGTACAGAATGCAGGGCTGCCAACTCTTGTGATTTTATCATAGGTCTCATAAAATTTGGTGTTTTTCTTAAGACCTCAGGTCCTGGAACCATGTAATTACATGAGCATCTCAAATTTTATTTTTTAAAGAAGTTTCTAGCCATCATGATTGTGAAGAAAAGCTTGGAAATGTGACCCAAATACAAATAAAAATAGCAAATATATATTTTAAATCTCATTATTTTGGGGGGCCTGACTCATGGGTTTTGAACCTTTGGATTGTTGGGACAGAGGGGAAAAAAGAGTTGTACAAACAGGGCCAGTCAGTCATTTTACTCTAGATATATCTCAGTAAAAAATCTTCCATTAACCCTTTAATGTTTCTTTGCAAACATTTTCAGTGCCCCTCTCTGTAGCCTCTGAGATCAGGCTAGAATGTTTAGATAGGGCTTAATGCAGCTGTTGCTCAAGTCAAAGGCAAAGTACCCCTTGATTTTCAAAGGTGCAAGGTCATGCTGAGAAAGAACATTTTCCAAGTATAAAGAGTAAATGTAACCTTGATTCCTCTGCCCTGTGCCATGAGTTTAAAATATAGAGAAGAGATTCAGAAAATGTAGAGTGGAGTGGGTTAAATGAGAAGCTGCAGATTGGTAAAAAGCCTGGACAAAGAGATTACTTTTACAACACTTCCAAAACGTGGCTAGGCTCAGGTTTAAGCATGATTTAGAATAGCTCAAAGTCTTTCCATACACAGTTTTGTTTTGGTTTTTTTTCACTTTCTGACTGTTCCTTTTGGAATTAATACTTTCTAAAATTGTCATGTTTTCCTTCACCAGCAGGTCTTAAAGATTGACCTTAGCGCAGTGACAACTAAAAATGCCTTTCTAAATTTGTCATTGGAAAGTAGGTTATTGTGTTTTACCATATTTTACAAGGTAAATCAAGGACCTCAGTGTACAAGATAGCAGGCTAAGTGAACTTTCTCTTCCTGACTCTCCTAGAATAAGTAGCATTTGTCAGGTCATTCAGTGCAGGTTATCTACCCTGAATTGTTTTAAGTGTGTTTTAGTTAGGCTTTGTCTACAGTGCACTTTTGTCAGTAAAGCTTTTGTCGTTCAGGGGTCTGAAACCCCTCCTCCCCGAACAACAAAAGTTTTACCAATGAAAAACTACTGCCTCTCCTTTGCAAGTGGATTTATGTTGTTGGTGGGAAAGCGGTCTCCTGCTGACAAAGAGCAGCTACACTGCGCACCTTTTAGCAGCACGGCTGTAGCGGCACAGCTGTGTTGCTAAAAGGTGCGTAGTGCAAACATAGTCTTAAAAAGCAGGAGTATGCAATGGGCATCTTGGTAGCCATCATATTGGCTCATTATGTGAATTCAGCATCATATCTGCTTACTTCCTTGACAAAACAAGATTAAGAGTTTATCTATGCAGTCAGTTATTCCGGAATAGCTATTCCTCTTTAAATTCACATCTGGCCTTAATCCAGAATAACTTTCAAATGTAGAGAAGCCCTTATGTTTTTTTAAACTGTTAGGTGCATTACCTTTGCAGCCCCCTTTACTCTTTTCTTCTTAATATTTTTTAACATTCTTATATACTCAAAGCCTGTGCATATTAACTACTCTTCAGAATACCCCTGAAAGATAAGAGGCTATGTATCTTTATCCCCATTTCATAGAGGGGAAAATGGAGAGAAAGATGAAGAAGGGATCTTCTCTCACTCCGTTTCTTTTCTTTCTACATGCTGCCAAAATCCCACTTTCCGGGTACTCCCATTCCACCATCTTTTCACTTTTCATGGGATGTCCATAAACTCATCTCAGTCAAATACCTTCTCCACTCCCACATTCTACAGAAGAGGAGAGAACATCAAATAGTAGAAACAAGTTATAAATACTTATATGGCTTCTATTATCATATTGTATGAGGGCCTCCCCTATATTTAAGGATTTATCCTCATAACACCCCCATGAGAGAGGTAAGTACTATTATCCCACTTTATAATTATGAGATTGAGGTAGAGAGAGATTAAGTGATTTGTCCAAGTTCACAGAAGAAATCCATGGCCAGGCCAATAATTAAATTCAGACCTCGTTGTTATTATTACAATAGTGCCTAGATACTCCACCAGAGGCCAAGGCCCTGTTGTTAAAGGTGGTGTACAAACCCTGAGTGGGAGCTCATCTAAAGAAGATAAATCAAGCAATAGGGGAAACTGAGGCACATAGACATGAAGTATAATTGTCTAAGGTCACCTAGCAAGTTAACAGATTAGATGAAAATATAACCCAATTAATAATTATTTAATTTATTATCCATGTATAAAGGTATGCAGCAGTTACTTCAACAGGTATCTATTTTATTCTATATAGGCTCTTATGCCACACTTACCACCATGCCTTGCAGTAGTGCATTAAGCAAAGTGACTACACATCAGTGGTGTGTTTGTTCTCTCATTCTCTTCCCAGATGCAGAAGCATGTGCAGTGGAGTGTCTTGTTTTGACAGGGTTTGCTATGTGTTTATACTACAGAAGGCAAGATCAAAGAAATGCACCTTGCACTTGGAGCAGAAAGTTTGGGAGTTTGTGATGGACCTTAGGTCCTTGGGGAGTTCATTTCATAGTCTCATATAGGCCCCCACGTAAAGTTCTGCGTCCTGCACAGATGAGCTTTTTTTTTTGGATGATTATTCCACTGTGCCAGAGGAGCAAAGTTGTCAACCACAGTCTTCATCCCAGAGCTTTAGACAGTCTTCTAGGCATCTTGGACCCAGACCATTGAGTGCTGTGAAGATAAGGCCCAAGACCTTGATCTTATTAGAAATTCTATGGGAAGCCAGCGGCAGGTATGACGTGCTCACAATAACCTGTGTTTCTGATGGGATGTACTGCAGCATTTGTAGTAGTCTGAGTTTCCGAAGGGCTGAAGGCTTTGTGCCCAGGTGTATCACATTGCAGTAGTCCAGCTGAGGGGTGACAAAGGCAGGAATAACTGGATCCAGGTATTTATCCACCAGGATGGGATGGAATCTCGTAGGCAACCTGAGATGGCAGAAAGCACTACTCTCAGCCATTGCAATGTGATAGCTCAGCATCAGTGAGGAATCCCAGAGTTCTCCTGGACTTGAGTACTTCTAGTACATTTAAATAAAATTTTGCTCGTAAGTAGGTGCAGGCTTGTTTTGACTTAGAGTTTCACTTACAAATTAAAGGCCAAATTCTGCTACCTTTATTCATAAATAGCACCTTATTCTGTAAGAGTTCCCACTGATTTCAACTGGGATTTCAATGGGAATAGTTGCAAAGAAAGGTATGACTTAATATGAGTAAATATGGCAGAATCGGGCCCTACATGATTAATAATATTCTTCAATCTTTTCCTTGATGTAGTACCATTGAAGTCAATTGAATTATATACCAGAGCTGAGTGTGGTCTAGAAAGAGAAACCAATTTGTGTGGGGCACCTGCATCTAAAGGATAAGACATGAGTCTAGTAAATAACTACTTAAGAAGAAAAATGATTGTCCATGAGGTTTGCATTGTTCTTTCCTTTCTGTAAATGGCTGTAGAAAAACAATTTGTTTTATACATGATTAGTTAAATTTGTAATAATAGTCCAGTGGTTTTGTTGTAAATTTTGCCCATCTTTAATTCTGCAGCAGATTTACCAATTTCTTCTCAATATGACACAAATTCCTTTTCCCCTGAGTGTCCCTGAACAATTGGTATCTGTTTAACAGAAAGCATGCCTATGGCTCTATGAATATAGGGAGTACATTTTAACCCTCTATTAATAAAAAACAGAATTTACTGTTCCTTGAATGAACTCATTAATCTTGCCTTTGAATTACATGTATATGATTTTTGCCTGGACATATTATATTTTTAATCATTCTTCACATTTCATCTCCTAATCTTGCATTCAAGACTGGTGCATTGTTTATATTCCTTATGTTAAAACAAGTTTTTACGTTTACTGTTCTACAAGGAGCATTTCATAAACTCGCTACTGTATGTGTGAACACTGACCTTTCTGTCTCCAGTGTAGCTCAGGAGGACAGTGGGGTTCTGTCTTTCAGAATATCTGTGGAAGCAGAGCAGGACTGCTGAAAGAAAACCTGTACTAAATTGTTTAGTCCTTTTCTAACTCAGAGCCCTGTTCTGCTGCCACGACAGCCAGTGGCAAAACTCACAATGACTTTAATGATAGCAGTATTAGTGCTT
This sequence comes from Gopherus flavomarginatus, assembly GCF_025201925.1. Lineage (NCBI taxonomy): Eukaryota > Metazoa > Chordata > Testudines > Testudinidae > Gopherus > Gopherus flavomarginatus. The sequence goes on from NC_066617.1 coordinate 39,916,529, forward strand.
TTGCTCCTAAAGGCCAAAACTACTGTGCAAATTACAGTCCAGTCCATGGTGCAGGTGAATGGGATCCCCAGCCAAGATCCCCACAACTTGGCCTCTTTATCACACCCAGCTGCATGCAAGGTTTCTGCCCTTCCCCCAGCTTCTTCTGTACCTCTCTCATTAGAGGAGCTGAGAGGGATGCTGATTAGATGGCAGAAGGGGAAAAGTGATGTGAGTCTCAGCCACCAGCCAGAGAAACCAGCAAGGAGCAGGAGGTAGAAGCAGAATATTGGTGCATCTGGTCAAAAACTGTTAGTTTGACAGATCTGGTGTAGATGAGGGCTCTTCTATACCATAAGATAATGTCACCAAAGATATGTCTTTAAAATTCCCCCAAACGTAAATTTTATATATGCAAATGTTATGCAGTGTCAGGCATTTTGCAGCACCAATGTAGGCAAGCTCAGTCTGAACCTTCCAATCTACATGCGAGCTCCCACATTCCAACATTTTTTATTCTGATAGTGCCACTACTATAAGAAAAACCCATCTCATGTTTATAATGCAGTTTTTGTATATGTCACTGTAACTGGTTCTTTGTTTAGTGTAAAAAAAAAAAACCACCACCACCAACCCCCAAAAAACCAGGGTTAAGAGTGAAATGTTTAGTGATGCAATTACCATATATTTATAATCTTTTGAAGAAAAATAAATTTGTGATTTTTCACACTTTAAGTATAGTAATGGGCCAGTACTATATTACAATGGTTTGTATTAATTTCAGGGTAAAATAATTGAATGAACTGCATTTATTTAAATTGAATTTATTATTCTAGGTATGAGAAAACATCTGTTTGGAAATCACTTGCAAAGTCTGACCCAATGAAAGCTTAATCAAATGTCCAGTGTTAGACATGCTCAATAGTTTAATACTTTGTTTGAGTTAGAAATTGTATAGGAAATTTTATTTGTAAATGTAAGTTTTTTTTATATATTACTGAGGTGCTAGCAGTGGCTGATAGTGCGTGCCAGATGGGGCAGGACTGGTGGCTGAGATTCCCACTTCTTTTCCCCTTCTGCCATCTAATCAGCACCCCTCCTAACTCTCAGCTACTCTAATGAGAGAGACACAGAAGCAACAGGGAAAGGGGAGAGTTTTTCCACTTAAATATGTATATGAGTTGCAAACGCTCATATAGTTTGCACTCATGCGGATTTGGATGCTGATGGTGGGTATGACCAGCAATGCTGAACATAGGCATATGTTTGAAAATTGCACTTTGGAGTCCAGCCCTTAATTTCCTGGTATATCTTTGTTCAGTACAATGAGGAAAGTCTAGCTTCAAGAGTGTTCTTGAAACTCTCTCTTGCCCAAAGTGTGAACAAATATCAGAGAGAACAAATATTGGTCCTCAGAGAGGGACAAAGAATGTACCAATCTCAGAACATCCAGTGCTAGGTTGAGCCCGAAAGAAAGAAGCCTCTTTAATGGACCATGCATTCTATGTATATCACTGAAAAGAGCATGTTCCCTTGATGGTCCTTTCTAAGGACAGCAAATAAAGGGCTACACCCTGACTATACAATCTGCCTCGTGTAAAGTGAAGCACATTGTTGTGCCGGGAAGGGAGTGAATGTCACCCAGTCTAAAGCTGGTGTTCCCCAGTGTGTTGATGTAACTACACTGCTTGCCATGTTGAGAGGTCGGCGCAAAGGTGCCATCCAATACCCACTCCATTCTGTCTCCTCTCGCCCATCTGCATGAGCAGGGGACAGAGTGGAGCTGAGGAGCCTGGATCCTCCTCTGCCTATGGTCTGAGTAGCTAGCACAGCAGTATAAGGAATTTGCTCCACTATCGGAGCCACAGTTTGGTCCAAAGAGGAATAATATATAACATCTTACAGAGAATCAGGCTCCTATAACTGACTAACTTATGTATGATCGCAGAAATAAAAAGGTAACACCCTTTAAATGGATAAAGGGAAGCAATATTTTACTCAATATTCAATTAACATAGGAAGCTAACGGTGGCAAGGTATTATGGAGTCAAATAGCATACTTGACTCCCCAGAATGACTTAAATTCTTCACCAAAAAAGCATTTAAATGTATCATGCTGAAAGGAATAAGAATAGAATCTGCAGTTGCAGTACTATAAAGACTATTAACCACATGCTTCAGGGTATAATCAGAGCTGCAGCTAGGGTCAGAAAGGAATTTTTTCCATGTGGTTGTGGTACAGTACAGTTAGATGCATCTATGGGAGATTTATATCCTTCTTGAAGCATCTGGCCTTGAGCACTACAAGAAACAGAATACAGAACTAGCTGGACCACTGGTCTATTCCAGCCAGTTATGTATTATGATTAGCAAACAACTTTTCAGTTCAGAAGTTGGCATATTACTGAGCCATATCTAGCTACTTTATATTAAAATCCATAAAGTGGGAATTCCTACAAAACCAGTAAAGGAAGACAATTAGGTGGGCTTTCTCTTGAGAGAGAGAGAAAGACAAAACCTTCACATACAAGTGAATTACACAACGTTCTATTCTCTCCCCTCCTTGTTTGGCCAGACAGTGATACATCTTTTTCTCCCTCCCTGACAGGTTTCATTGCAATAAGTGCCAATAATAATTATGCTGAGTTTGGCTGAATGCAAGCCATGACTTTTTTCCCTCAGCTTTTTAGACTTTGACAAGGCTATCAGTTCAGCACAAACCACCTGTTTGTTTTGTAGTGGCTGCCAAAACACATAAGTGTTAATGAGGAAAGGAGATGCTGCTTACTAGATTTATGTATGTGTGGATATTTATTTAATAGATATAAATGCACGCAGATTTCTTCCTTTCTTTTGGATGTGGGGAGATGATCAACATTTTGAATTGCAAAATATGATTGTTTCATTTATTCTTTATTCATCTATGATAAATCCTCATGAAAAGCTACTCTAGATTTAGCATAACCTCATTAATAAGATACCTTCCTCTCGAATATTTCAAAGTGCTTTACAAATTCAATTACTGTACTGAATTCAGCCTCACAATAGTGATATGAGGAAAGTAAATGTAATTGACAGATTCTTAGAATATACTGAGATTAATAAAGCTATGCTAATTTGCAGCATCTGAGGATTTGACCCAATGCTTATTTTATGAGGATTTAAACTGAGGCATGGAAAGGCAAAGTCAACATTTTCCTGTGTTCCCAATTTTGATTCCCCCCAGAGGGCTAGATTTTCAGAATTACAGGCCACCTACAACTCCCCTTGACTTCATTATTGTTATTTTTGGCCCTAATAGCAATTAAACCTGTTTGGTGAAAGAAAGAGAAGAAATATGTGTCCTGTATGTATGTATGTGTGTGTGTGTGTGTGTGTGTGTATGTATGCGTGTGTGTGTGTCCAAATATAGTAGGAAGGAGAATAGAGAATTATCCATCTCCGCGGCATGAAATCTATAGAAAAGGCAGAAGTTCAGCATTCTGAAATCAGGCCCCAGATGTTGCAGATAGGCACCCAGAACCTAAGGTTCCGGGAAAAAAAATCCACTTTTACAAATATTGACCTTAGTAACATACCCTAGGTCACACAGAGAGTCTGTGGCAGATCTTAAAATAGGACTCCAGATTCCAAATCATTAGATCTAATCACCAGACCACACTGTCTCTCTTAAGACAGTTTTACCATTTTTGCTGTTCAAATCTCATTGTGGAAGATCACTTTGCTTACTACATTTGAGGAGTCTGAGTTCATTGCAATGTAGAATTAGAAGCTGTGGACTTATGTCTTTATTTTATAAGTAGGTAACACATAAACAGCAAGATCATTCTGAAAACAACCAGTGAACCATGCTCAGGAAAATCAGAGGACTAGGACTGAGTAGTTGCTGTTTTTCAGCCCAGGGTTGGTATTTTACTGCATGGTGTCTGATCACTTTTCTGACTTGTTTGACAAAGTCTGTCAATGCTAAGGAGAAAAATCTAAGGAATATTTTAAAGCTTTGAGGCTTTGATCTTATGTATTCTGAGATTTCCCCCAAGTTATCTTTATTTTTATACCAAAACTTGCAATTCTCTGCTAACCATAGATTTATTGCCTCTGGTCCTCACTATTTAATCAAAATCATCTACAGTTCCCATATGATAACAGTATGATACGCTACCAGCAAGTAAACCTTAAACATATTCTAAAGGAAGCATACAGTTCTTCTTCGAGTGATTGCTCACATCCATTCCAGTTAGGTGTGCGCGCCGCGCGTGCACGTTCGTCGGAAACTTTTTACCCTAGCAACTCCAGTGGGCCGGCAGGTCGCCCCCTGGAGTGGCGCCGCCATGGCGCCCAATATATATCCCTGCCGGCCCACCCGCTCCTCAGTTCCTTCTTACCGCCGTGTCGGTCGTTGGAACTGTGGAGCGCGGCATAGCTGTCCTCCACGTCCCTAGCTCTCCTTGTTTTTCTATCGTTATCTCTATTGTAGTTGTTAATTAGACTGTTAGTTAGATAGTAGTAGTTAAGTGTTAAGTAGTTGTAAATAGTTTTTCGCCGGGGGCTTAGCCCTTCCCGGCACCCGGCACCGGGCTCATGCCTGGTTCGCCGGGCTTCAAGCAGTGTGCGGCCTGCAAGAAGCCTATGCCCACGAGCGACCCCCACGACGCGTGCCTGAAGTGCCTGGGGGAATCGCATAGATCCGACAAGTGCCGCATCTGCAAGGCTTTTAAGCCAAGGACTAAGAAGGAGAGGGATCAAAGGCTCCGGACTCTCCTCCTGGAGGCGGCACTTGACCCGGCGGCTTCGCAGGCCGTGATGTTGGCGCCGGCACCGGATCGCACCGGCACCGAGAAGACTCCCCGGCACCGACCTTCTCCGGCACCGGGGACAGAGCCTAGGCCGTCGAAGTCCACTACTCCGGCCAGGCACACCCGAGTGGAGCGCCCGGCCTCAGCATCGGCCGCGGCGCCGCCGGCACCGTCGACTCCGGGCCCGGCGGGTCCGTCGAGTCCGGTGCCGCCAAGCTCCCCCATGACATCTGGGGTCGAGATAGTGGTGCCATCTACACCAGAGACCTTCGCCTCGGCACGGGACCTCATAGCCATGACCGAGCCCACTCAGCTACCACCCCCGGTACCTCCGGTGCGGGTTGTGTCCAGAGGCAAGCCTATGATGTCGGCACCGTCCCGGGACTCTCGTTCTCGCTCCAGGTCCCGACGTCAAGGTCGCTCCAGATCCCGCCGCCGCTCGCAGTCCCGGCACCGCTCCCCTCAGCGGTACAGGTCGCACTCGCGGCGCCGGTCGACACCGAGACGGTCGCGGTCAGAGTCCAGCCGTCGTTACCGGCACCGCGAGTCCAGGAGCCGATCCAGACGTTCGCCGCACCGGTCGACCTCCCGGCGCCGAGCTGGTGGCAGGTCCCGGTCCCGGTCGACCTCCCGGTACCGAACCGGTGGCAGGTCCCGATCCCGGCACCGAAGCGGCGCCCGGTACCGATCCAGATCCCGGCACCGTGGCAGAACTCGGTCCCGCTCCCGGCACCGTTACGACTCCCGGCACCGGTCCCCGGCACCGAGACGATCGCCCGTGCCGGCCCGCGCGGACCATTACCATCCAGGGTCCGCTCCGCCATGGCCCTCGAGGCAGCCGTCCGTGTCTTCGCTGGCGGACAGTGGGTACGCGCTGGGCACCGACCGGCAGGCGGCGCTGTTCAGCGAGCCTCCACAGCAGGACGCAGCCCCACAGCAATGGGGTTTCTGGACACCCTGGGCGTATCATCAGGCCCAGGGCCCCCAACAGCTCCCTGCTAGGCCGGCGACTGCAGAGCGCAGGGCACCTGAGGCCTCGTTGTCTCGCCCCCCTCCCTCCCCGGATGGGGAGGAAGGATCCAAGCAACAGGACTCCACTTTGGCTCCTGAGGCAGAGGCGAGGGCCGAGGGAGACCCCCCTTTAGACACCTTCTTGCCGGGGGTCTCCTCATCTTCTTCCCCTGATGAAGCGGTGGCTGGGACCTCCTCCAACAGCCCCCCCCCCGCTGGACCTCAGGGCGCACCAGGACCTCCTCCGGCGAGTAGCCCAAAACCTGAGTCTACAAGCCGAGGAGGTCTCGGAGGTAGAGGACCCTATTGTCACCATCCTCTCCGCAGACGCTCCCACCAGGGTCGCCCTGCCGTTCATACGGACCATCCAGGCCAACGCCACCACCATCTGGCAGTCCCCGGCCTCCATTCCTCCCACTGCGAAGGGCGTCGAGAGGAAGTACATGGCTCCTTCTAAGGGCTACGAGTACCTCCACGTACACCCGACTCCGTGTTCCCTGGTGGTCCAATCCGTCAATGATAAGGAGCGTCATGGTCAGGAGGCTCCAGCCCCCAAATCCAGGGAGGCTAGGCGGATGGACCTCCTCGGCCGTAAGGTGTACTCGGCGGGGGCGCTGCAACTCAGGGTCTCCAACCAACAGGCCCTGTTAAGTAGATACGCCTTTAACTCCTGGGTGGCAGCAGACAAATTCAAGGAGCTGTTGCCACAAGACGCTCGTCAGGAGTTTGCGGCCATCTTAGAGGAAGGCAAGAAGGTCGCACGCACGTCCTTGCAAGCCTCTCTGGACGCTGCGGATTCGGCTGCCCGTACCCTCGCTTCGGGTGTAACAATGCGTCGCCTCTCCTGGCTGCAGGTTTCCGGCCTTCCGCCGGAGCTCCAGCACACAATACAGGACCTTCCTTTTGAAGGCCAAGGGCTGTTTTCGGATAAGACAGACCCTAGACTAAAGAATCTAAAAGACAACCGCGTCATCATGAGGTCACTGGGGATGCACACTCCAGTGACGCAGCGCAGACCCTTCCGGCCGCAGCAACAGCAACAACAGCGCAGGCCGTATCTCCAGTTCCGCCAGCGGCAGGACCTTAACAGGCGCCGCGGCAGGAACGGAAGGCGCAGGCACTCGGGGAACCAAGGGGACCAAAACCAAGGCTCCTCTAAGCCCCCGCCTGGTCCCAAGCCTTCATTTTGAAGGTGCGCCCGAGGGCGCAGTAACAGTTTCCCCATTGGATCCTTTCCCCCCGTTTTCCAACCGCCTTTCTTTTTTCCTCCCGGCGTGGTCCCTAATAACATCAGACCGCTGGGTCTTACGCACGGTGCAGTCGGGATACCGCCTGCAGTTTGTTTCATTTCCTCCTCCCCGCCCCCCTTCCTCGTCCCTCTTCAGGGACCCCTCTCACGAGCAATTCCTTCGGCAGGAGGTGCAGACGCTCCTCCGCAAAGGAGCTATAGAGGCGGTGCCGGAGAACGAGAAAGGCAAGGGGTTTTATTCCCGCTACTTTCTGATCCCCAAGGCCAAGGGAGGCCTCAGGCCCATCCTCGACCTGCGAGAGCTCAACAAGTACCTGGTGAAGTTGAAGTTCCGCATGGTTTCCTTGGGGACCATTATCCCATCCCTGGATCCGGGAGACTGGTACGCCGCCCTCGACATGCAGGACGCGTATTTCCACATTGCTATCTGGCCACCCCACAGACGTTTCCTTCGCTTCGTTGTGGGGTCTCTGCATTACCAATTTGCAGTCCTCCCATTTGGCTTGTCCACGGCCCCGAGAGTGTTTACGAAATGCATGGCAGTTGTTGTGGCGCAGCTTCGGCGCAGTCGTATCCACGTGTTCCCGTATCTGGACGATTGGTTGATTCGGGGCACGTCGGAACAACAAGTCTGCAACCATGTCCGTGTGATCACCGACATGTTCACCACTCTGGGCCTCTTGGTGAACACAGACAAGTCCACCCTGGCCCCCACACAAAGGGTGGAATTCATCGGGGCCGTCCTGGACGCCACTGTGGGCAGGGCCTTGCTGCCATTGCAGCGGTTCCAGGCCTTGTCGGCAATCGTGCAACGACTACAGACAGCCCCCCTGACGTCAGTGAGGACGTGTCTAACCCTGTTAGGCCACATGGCGGCCTGTACTTTCGTGACCAATTACGCTCGGCTCCGCATGAGGCCACTCCAGTTGTGGCTCATCAGTCATTACAGGCCGACAAGACAGCCACTAGATATGTTAATCACGATCCCCCAGAGGGTCTTAGATTCTCTCGGCTGGTGGCTGGACCAGTCAGTGTTGTGTGCGGGTCTCCCCTTCCACCCATCTCAGCCCTCGGTGTCCCTAACAACAGATGCCTCAGATCTCGGCTGGGGGGCCCACGCAGGGACCCTGAGGACGCAGGGCCTGTGGTCCCAGGAGGAGGTGCGGCTACACATCAACATGCGGGAGTTGAGAGCGGTCCGTCTTGCTTGTCAAACGTTCTGTCATCAGCTCCAGGGTCGTTGTGTCGCGGTGTTCACCGACAACACGACGACCATGTATTATATCAACAAGCAGGGCGGCACCAGATCCTCCTCCCTGTGCCACGAGGCGATACGACTCTGGGACTTTTGTGTAGCCCACTCCATTCACCTCATGGCTTCCTTCCTCCCCGGAGTACGGAACACGCTGGCGGATCGATTGAGCAGATCCTTCCTGTCACACGAGTGGTCCCTTCGCCCGGACGTCGCCCTCTCCATCTTCCGGAGGTGGGGTTATCCCCGGGTGGACCTCTTCGCGGCCAAGGGGAACAGGAAGTGCCAAGCGTTCTGCTCCTTTCAGGGCAGGGAACCCGGGTCGATAGCGGATGCCTTCCTCATCCAGTGGTCGACCCACCTGTACTATGCATTTCCCCCATTCCCGTTGGTCCACAGGGTCCTTCTGAAGGTGCGCAGGGACAGGGCTCATGTGATCATGGTAGCCCCGGCGTGGCCCAGACAGCACTGGTACCCCATGCTGCTGGACCTGGCCATAGCCGACCCAGTTCCCCTGCCCCTTCATCCGGACCTGATTACCCAGGAGCACGGGACCCTCTGTCACCCGGACCTGCAGTCGCTGCACCTAGCGGCGTGGCTCCTGCGTGGCTGACTGGCTCTGAGCTGCGCTGTTCCACGCCGGTGAGGGAAGTGCTCTTGGGCAGCAGAAAGCCGTCCACAAGAGCGACATATTTGGCCAAATGGAAGCGATTCTCCTATTGGTGCGTGGAGAGAAATCTCCGCCCTATGGAAGTTTCAGTAGCTAACATCTTAGACTACATTTGGTCCCTCAAAGGGCAAGGTCTGGCCATATCGTCGTTACGAGTCCACCTAGCGGCTATCTCCACCTTTCACCCGGGTGCGGATGGTAACTCTGTTTTTTCCCACCCGACGGTGTCTAGATTCCTTAAGGGGCTGGAACGTTTATACCCTAACGTCCGTCCCCCTGCTCCAACCTGGGATCTTAACCTGGTGTTGTCCCGACTCATGGGGCCCCCCTTTGAGCCGTTAGCTACTTGCTCCCTGCTTTACCTCTCTTGGAAGACGGCCTTTCTAGTAGCTATCACCTCAGCTAGATGGGTGTCGGAACTCCGGGCTCTTGTGGTAGACCCCCCATACACGGTCTTCCACAAGGACAAGGTGCAGCTGAGACCACACCCTGCTTTTCTCCCCAAGGTGGTCTCAGCCTTCCACGTCAACCAAGAGATATTCCTCCCGGTTTTTTTCCCGAAACCTCACTCCTCAGGCAGGGAGCAGCAGCTCCACTCGCTTGATGTCCGTAGGGCTCTCGCGTTCTACGTGGAAAGGACCAAGCCCTTCCGCAAATCCCCCCAGCTTTTCGTGGCAGTAGCGGACCGCATGAAAGGGCTTCCTATCTCCTCCCAGAGGTTATCCTCTTGGGTAACGTCCTGCATCAGGACCTGCTATGACTTGGCCCACGTCCCTACGGGCCGTGTGACTGCGCATTCTACCAGGGCGCAGGCGTCGTCGCTGGCTTTCCTCGCCCGTGTGCCCATCCAGGAAATCTGTCGGGCAGCGACCTGGTCATCGGTCCACACCTTTGCTTCCCACTACGCCCTGGTCCAGCAGTCTAGAGAGGATGCGGCCTTCGGATCTGCAGTGCTCCATGCCGCGACTTCTCGCTCCGACCCCACCGCCTAGGTATGGCTTGGGATTCACCTAACTGGAATGGATGTGAGCAATCACTCGAAGAAGAAAAGACGGTTACTCACCTTTGTAACTGTTGTTCTTCGAGATGTGTTGCTCACATCCATTCCACACCCGCCCTCCTTCCCCACTGTCGGAGTCGCCGGCAAGAAGGAACTGAGGAGCGGGTGGGCCGGCAGGGATATATATTGGGCGCCATGGCGGCGCCACTCCAGGGGGCGACCTGCCGGCCCACTGGAGTTGCTAGGGTAAAAAGTTTCCGACGAACGTGCACGCGCGGCGCGCACACCTAACTGGAATGGATGTGAGCAACACATCTCGAAGAACAACAGTTACAAAGGTGAGTAACCGTCTTTTTAAAGCAAGGTTTGTTTTCATGCTCTGTAGGGTGTGTTCACTGTAAAGTGTAGGTGTGATTGCAGCACAGGTAAGCATACCCAGGCTAACTTTAATCTAGCTTGCATGGATGACAATAGTAATGAAGTTGTGGTGGCACAGGTTTCAGCATAGGGTAGCAACCAGAGTACAAGCCTGCCCAGGAGCCTGGGTATCCTGGGACCGATCATATGTATACCCATGCTACAGTCACACCTCCACTGTGCAGTGAAGACATACCCTTAGTGATTTCAGGTGCTTTTCTCCTTTATTCAACTCTATTTAACTTGATCACATTCCATCCTTCAACTCTGTGTGTGTTTTTTTCTATCCTTAAGATTAACAGCTTCCTTTTCAAATCATCAGCCCGGGAAACATGAAGTTCTAGCTTATTGCGTTTCCAGTGTTTTTCTTAGCTGATTTTCATGGTTGTTGAAATATATAGTATCAGAGGAGTAGCCACGTTAGTCTGGATCTGTAGAAGCAGCAGAGAGTCCTGTGGCACCTTATAGACTAACAGACATACTGGAGCATGAGCTTTCGTGGGTGAATACCCACTTCGTCGGATGCATGTATTTGCCCACAAAAGCTCGTGATCCAATACGTCTGTTAGTCTATAAGGTGCCACAGGACTCTTTGCTGCTTGTTGAAATATACAGTTACATAGTGATACAGCTGGCCCTAAGGTTTCATTTTCATTCTTTTTTTATGAAGAAGTGATCTTTCAAAAGTGAAAACTTTTGGTTTCTGGTTTTGGTTATTCAATGGAAAACTGAAAAAAATTCCTGGATTTTTATTGTTGTTTTGGGTTTTTTAAATTATTTTTTTTAAAAGTCTGTGAAAAATCATTGCCATTTTTTGTCAGCTCTTCAGAATAGAAAACAATTCTAGTAAACTATTGGGCCACACATATGGGATACAGCTATGTAGTCCTGTTTAGTCACAGTGGAGTACTCTGCTTTGCAAATTTAAAGAAGTCTGTATTAATTAGGGTGACCAGACAGCAAGTGTGAAAAATTGGGATGGGGTGGGGGGTAATAGGAGCCTATATAAGAAAAAGCCCCAAATATCAGGACTGTCCCTATAAAATCGGGACATCTGGTCACCCTAGTATTAATGTGTGAAATATAATGACACTACTCCCATTGACTTCAGTGGGATCAGGATCTCAACTGTTTGGTGTCTGCAGCTATCATGGAAGATCATGATGCAAATCTACATGCCATGCCAGAGATGCAGAAAAAAGAGGGTCAAGATAAATATATAAGAGCGGTAGCCATGTTGTCTGTATCCACAAAAACAATGAGGAGTCCGGTGGCACCTTAAAGACTAACAGATTTATTTGGGAGTAATATTTTGTGGGTAAAAATCCTCTTCTTCTGGAGAAGTGGATTTTTACCCAAGATAAATATAGACACAGACATCAGAGCTACTGATGTATTTTAATCACATTCCATCATCTAATGATATCAGTACCCTATAAATATGGCAAATTGTTGAGATGAGGCAATGCAGAATCATTCTAAGCTAGAAAAGATGTTTGTGGAAATGGACATTGACTCTGCAATGCTTGCACAAGTTTTGACACCACTTAAGGAAGACACTGAGTTTCAGTAAGATGCCGGCTCATTGGCATAATATGCTATAAGTAGTAGAGGTTTAACTGTTAACTACTCAAATCAGAGACTTTGAAGTGAAACCTGTCCAGTCCTCCTAAGCAAGAAGAATGGTGGCTGCAGCACAGGGCATCAATACCTTTAAAACAAATTATGGGTACGTATCAAGCACTAATAGTGATGCTGATTATTTCTTCTGAAAAAAGTTATGGTCTGTCACTTTTTAAAATGTATTGCTAAATCTATTTTAAAGATGCATTGCCATTCAAACTATGTATCTGGTGACCTCTACAATGATAATTTTTAAGATAATACATTTTGAGCTCCAAGATTTGAATCTATGCTCGATGGGACCTCCAAATTATCCGTTTGGCCTTCCAAAGGCCTATACTCAAATCAGCAGATTGCTGCTACTCCAGTATAGAGAACTTGCAGGATGAACTGTCTGTGAGTACAGAAGAACAACTCTGGAGTGTCAGAGAAACAGAGAGCCCTCGGGTGCCCTCTGCCTTAATCTCTTAGGGCAAGCCATGTGGCATTGTGACTTGTCAATTTTTCATATTGCACTATATTTTCACCTGAGGCCTGTGGCCTTTACTGAGTCAGGTTTTAAGAGGCAACCATAATGTGATATTTCTTTATCGGTGACAACATTGTCTTCTGGTAATATGATTTAATTAAAAGTTGTCTGTAAGCTGTAGTTTTTCAAGTAAATATGTGAAATACAAACAGCCATAAAAATGCAAATAAAAACTGTTTATACATTATATAAAAAAGGATCAACATTTGAAGAAATAGGAAGAAACATCCCACTTGCTCCTGTTTAATGTGCTGAAAAATAGCTTTGGGATTTGAAAAATAAATCTTTCCTCTCTTTCCTAGAAAGCATGATCGTGAATTCAAAATGTTACAGTTTATTCTCTAAATGTTATGGGAATGCTCTGAGCTATATGGAGATATCTCGTTGGCAATTTGTTGGACAGATTCCAAGACCATTAATTAATATTTACTGTCTCCTATGATGTGCCTTAGAAACTGCTGAGAAATGCAAATACAGGGTCTGAGAAAGCTCCTGCATCCAATGAAGTACATACAGCCAATGAGGGCACATTGGAACAATGAATCAAGCAGCCACAGCCTGAAATACCTGTTTGACTTCCAGCCAGTGATGATGTGGCACATATTCCTATATACAGAAAGAGAGAGAAAAAATTAGCTCTCTCCAGAGGGCTGCATGGAAATATTCGCCTTTACTCATCTGTTAATTAAAACAAGTGGCCCTAACTCAATGCAATTTATTTATGAGCAGTTTATGCAAGGGATGGAGAAAATTATTTCAAGACTAAGTGCTGCAAGCTTTTCCTCATTTAAATAAAAAATCTTGACATGTATTCTTGCAGCTTCTTAAAGTATTTAGATGAAAGCAAGTGTTGCAATAGCAAAATTTCACAGCATTGGAAGCAAATTATGGGCTTTTATAATTTATTCTAAGTGAGGGCGGGGAATCAATAAGGTGGATAAAATGACTGTTTAAAAGCTCTGTCCATTAAAAAAGTTCCATCATGAACCAGTTAACACCAACAATTTTGATAAAAAGTGGTCTACTTTCAGCTGTTTGACCCTTTTGAGCTGACTCTTCTTAATAATGGGCAAAACAACTCTCACACTGGAAGCAGTTGGTAAAGTGAGCCATATCATGGGGAAACAGTGCTCTTGTCAAAGAGTTTTCGGAGGAATTACTGGAAGCCCAATTATTTCAGGATTTCCTTCCTTGTGATACAAACTAGACAGCATATAACTTTTATGGCCCGTTGATACAGAATTCTCCATCCTACATGATTTGAAAAGAGAGAGTCAAATATTTTTGCTGGTGTAACTCCATTGCAGTCAAAGGAGTCACACCAGCAGTTTACTTTATAGGATTTTTCTAAGTCATTCATCGTTGTGCCTTCTAATTTTGCAGATGTTAATGAATTAGGACCTGATCATGTATTGAGTAGTGCAGGAGTCGGCAAGCTTTTGGAAGTCGTGTGCCGAACCTTCATTTATTCACTCTAATTTAAGGTTTTGCGTGCCAGTAATACAATAACGTTTTTAGTAGGTCTCTTTCTATAAGTCTATAATATATAACTAAACTATTGGTGTATGTAAAGTAAATAAAGTTTAAAAAATGTTTAAGAAGCTTCGTTTAAAATTAAATTAAAATGCAGAGCCCCCCCGGACCGGTGGCCAGGACCCGGGCAGTGTGATTGTCACTGAAAATCAGCTTGCGTGCCACCTTCGACACGTGTGCCATAGGTTGCTTACCCCTGGTGAAGTGTGAGGGCAGGTTGCTCCACTCACAGAGTCCCATGGAATTCCTAGATTGAATGTCTGATCTATACAGAAGTCAGTGGGGCTCTACATGGCACATTAGTGCACCTGGCACAATGCAGGATCTCAGAGTGTTAATCCTTACAACCTGTGTGAAGGAACTAGATGTTATCCCATCTGACTGTGGCATTGTGTCCAAAGTCACACAGGAATTCTGTGGCAATCAGGATCAAAACCATATTTCCCAAATCTCAGTCAAATAGATTGACCGTCTTTCCTGTCAGTATATGAGCCAACAGCATGAAGGATTTACAATACAGAGTAATTTTTACATTCATCTCCATTGCAAATTAATCTGTAGCAAGTTAACGTTTGTACAGTTTAAAGCATTTTTTTTTGTTGGAGATCAGTATTTCCCCAAAATATGTCCATCATCATTAGTCAGTGTTATTGTACATAACAAATAAATTCTACATGCTGTGATAATATTTTATAGCCTGCCTGTACAGTGTGGTCTCTACAGTTCTGATTCAGTCTGAATAAGACAGGTGTCATTTGAAATATATTTATCTGCAAATGCATGTCACCCAGTGCTCCAGATCAAAGCTTTAGACTGTAATAAAAATTAGATTTTAAGAATCTTGTGGGAATGCAACTAATAAGATTGTAGTAGGAAAATTAATGTAGGAAAAGGGAGGTAGTAGTGAAGCAAGAGGAGACAGAATAGATGAGAAAGAAGTAAGGGAAGAAGCAAAGAAAAAAGGAAAGATGATTATCTTTCTCTCATCTAACGTCAGAATAGCACTGGTACAATGGCACAACACTAGTTTATGTCGGTATCATGCTAGCCTACAGCCTTCCTTTTTTTAAGGCCACCACTATGGGCAAGATCATCACTAGCGTTACATGCCCACAAAATGTACAGAGATGTGCAAGGCATTCCTTCACTCCCCTGCATGGGCTGTGCAGCCCAAGGCTCAGAGGGCTGCCACTTGCCATCCTGTGCAAGTAGGTGGGGAGTGGTCAGAGGCGTGACCCTTCACTCCTCCACAATGCTCCACTCAATAGAGCTGAGTCTGTATGGAAGGGGAAATAATCTGCTCTTGGTGTAAACCAGTAGCAGATTACATTCCCCGCCTGTCCAGAGCAAGGGATCCAAGAAAGGAAATATGACTGTCAGAGGAAACAACTCATTCCCTGGTGTTTTCAGGTGGCTGCACAGCTACACACTGCCCTTACTCAGTGCAGATTAAGTCGCGGGCTTTGTCTTCTCTGCAAAAAGACGGTGATGGTGGGGTTTTACCTCAAGATAGCTATAGATCTCAGTGTCCTAGTGGAGACAAGGCACAAATAGTTTTTATCTCATTGTCGCTAGTGGAGGTCAACTCTATAACCACCTCACATGCACATCTAGGGTTAATCTCAACTAACTACATTGGATATGTCTACACAATAGCTAGGAGTGTGCTTCCCAGTGCAGGTGGACAAACACATACTAGCTCAAGCAGAGCTAGCACCTGTCTGCCTACCCATGCTGAGAAGCACACTCCCAGCTGTTGCACGGACATACTCACTGAGGTTAAAAATAACCTGGGCCTTGTGTCTACTGGGATTTTACATCAAGAGATTTTACATCAAGATACGTATCCTGATGCAAAACGCACCTTTTGGGATGACAGCGTAGCCTCAGTCTAGCCCCTTTATTTGGAATAAGGAACACTCTTGAGTTGTGATAAATCTTTGTAGTAAAAAATGGAATTTTAAATAGCCTGCATGGGGCAAGGAGCATGATGGATGATGGAGCTGGGCCAGAAAGAAAAGAGAAGTGGCTCCACTTTAGGATCAGTGCAGGTGCAAGAAAATAACCTTGATTGTTTGCTTCGGGGTTCTTAATAATGAGCCTTTTAAGCATGAAAATGAAAACTTGAAGAGAGAAAACTTCCTTGTTTTCATCTGCTTATTCCCTCCTTCCCCCTTTCATTAGTACCTTGAGAGGAGAAATAGAGCGCTTCAACTAATAATGTAGAAGGGTCTATCAGTGCATTAGTATGTATTTATTTATTTTGACTATTATATATTTATTTGCAGTGGAGTAGCACCTAGGAACTCTAGGCACAGATCCAGACCCTCTCCTCTTTGTGCTAGGCACGGTACAAACAGTCTGTCCCTGTCCCAGAGAGTTTACAACCAAGTGTAAATCAAAAGACAACAGGTGGATACAGACAAATGTGGGAGCACAAAAAAACAACGAGGCAATAATTTTGATGATTTTCTCTTTGTTATTAAAATTCAAGTTCTGCATGCATTTTGAATGTTGCAATAAGGACATTTAAAAGAACCCTCTCCCAAAAAGATTCTTCAGATCACCCAAAAATTAATGTCCTGTCAGGTCACTTGCTTATTCTAAATAATTTTGTAATTCAAAATGTACTCCCGGAAGCCCATGTGATATTATTTATAATCTGGGTATTCAACAATTCCAAATATTTATCAACATAACAAATGAGTGAAAATGATTAAAGTAGTTAAAATACAAGAAAAGATTTTATTCACTCATATTCAAAATTTAGACTTTTTAAAATTCCATGCATGTGTGTGCAGGTTTGCACATACTAATTGGGAAGTGAGATGTCTGATTGCTGCATTTACATTCACAAGTGCACATTTGCTCACAAAAAGGATTCACAATTGGTATGTATGTAAATGTAGGCCTTGACCCCTGCAAACACAGAGATGAATGAGGCTTGATCTAAAATACATTGACACCAATGGGAGTCATTCCATTGATTTTAATGGGATTTCAATCAGGCCATTGAATAATCTCATTAAATTCAATGCGTGTACCCACATACATGAAATTAGTACATGCTTAAATGTTTCCAAGATCACCCTTGCATTACATTATGCATTTTGATGCTGCTTTGACCCCAGCTGAGAGTCATGTATGTGAACCAGGAGTATAGCAACAAAATGCAGCTGGCCTTTTCGGGGTTAAGGCTATTATACTGATAGTCTATAATATTAATTATTTCCTGTGGAAAATCCTTTATAAAACCACTGCAGATATTCTACAGTATCAATTAGTAATCCCATAGTTTACAGTGGTTTTACAGAAGTGTTTGGGTCTATTGCTAAAAAATTCTGTCTCATGAGGCTAAATGGTCTTGTGGATAAAGCTTGGGCGTTGGCCTTAGAAATTTGGGGTTCTCTTCCTGGGCTGGTCTACACTAGGGGAGGGGATCGATCTAAGATAAGCAACTTCAGCTATGTGAATAACGTACTCTGTAGCTGAAGTCGAAGTATCTTAGATCGAGTTACCTATCGTCCTCACAGTGCGGGATCGACATCCGCGGCTCCCCCTGTCGACTCCGCTACCGCTGTTCGTGTTGGTGGAGTTCTGGAGTCGACAGGAGCGCGTTTGGGGATCGATATATCGCGTCTAGATGAGACGTGATATATTGATCCCCGAGAAATTGATTGCTACCCGCCGATACGGCCGGTAGTGAAGACGTACTCTCTGACTCTGCTGCTGGACAAGTAATTTCCTGTTTGTGGGCCTCAGTTTCTCCTCTTTGCAAAAGAGGGATAATGATAATTAGATCCTTTATAAAGCACTTTAGAGCTACTAAAAACAGTGCTGTATGAGAACCAGGTATCATTTATTTTTAGATGAATTACTTATATATAACTTTGAACACTGCAACTTTTGAACTGTAATTCTTCATTCACAACTTCAAGGAGTAGTTCTCTGTATGCTAATGTGCATTTCCTCTTTCTTGAAAAGTATCTGTGTATAGCATGTTTATCCTTTTCAGAGAACAGGATATTATCACAGAATTGTAGGACTCGAAGGGACCTCGAGAGGTCATCTAGTCCAATTCCCTGCACTCCTGGCAGGACTAAGTATTATCTAGAACATCCCTGACAGGTGTTTGTTCAATCTGCTCTTAAAAATCTCCAAAATGTATTCCAGTGCTTAACCACCCTGACAGGAAGTTTTTCCTAATATCCAGACTAAACTGCCCTTGCTGCCATTTAAGCCCATTGCTTCTTGTCCTATCCTCAGAGGTTAAGGAGAACAATTTTTCTCTCTCTCCTTTGTAACAATACCTTTTATGTACTTGAAAATGGTTATCATATCTCCTCTCAGTCTCCCCTTCTAAACAATCTCCATTTTTTCAATCTTCCCTCATAGGTCATGTTTTGTAAACCTTTAATCATTATTTTTGCTCATCTCTAGACTTTTCCAGTTTGACTGCATCTTTCCTGAAATGTGGTGCCTGGAACCGGACACAATAGTCCAGTTGAGGCCTAATCAGCACGGAGTAGAACAGAAGAATTACTTCTTGTGTCTTGCTAACAATACTCCTGCTAATAATCCCAGAATGATGTTTACTTTTTATTTTTTTGCAACAGCGTTACACTATTGACTCATATTTAGCTTGTGATCTACTATGACCCCCAGATCCCTTTCTGCAGTACTCCTTCCTCGGCAGCCATTTCCTATTTTGTATGTGTGCAACTGATTGTTCCTTCCTCAGTGGAGTACATTGCATTTGTCCTTATTGAATTTCATCCTCTTTACTTAGTTATGCTCATCTTTGTATTGTTATGTATGTGTGAAAATTGCTCTCAGTCTGCTATTTTTCACTGACTATACATTAGCTGTTACCCCAATTAATTTACATTTTATTGTTTTCAGGGCTTTGATAAATTTCACATCCAGTGCGACATAATTAGGTCGATGTAAACCCCTCACTGTAGATACAGCTAGGTTGACAGAATAATTCTTCCATCAACTTGGCTTCCTCCTCTCAGAAAGATGGGTTATTTACATCAGCGGAAAAATCCCTTCTATCAATGTAGGAAGTGTCTACACTGCAGCATTATACGGTGGCATAGCTGCAGCACCACAACTGTGCTACTGTAGCTGCCGTAGTGTAGACTTGCCCCTTAGGCTATGTCTGTACTATAGATCCTATGCCAGCATAGCCCCTAGTGCAGACACAGCACACATCGGTGGAAGGAATTCTTCTCTCCCTGCAGAAACACCACCTCCCTGAACAATAGCTATATTGACTGAAGGACTCTTCCATCAAAATGGATGAGTCTACACTTGCGGCTATGGCAGCATAGCTATGTTGGTCAGCGGTGTGGCATAGCCTTAGGTCTAGTCTATGCTATGTGGACTATAGTGGCAAAGCTACGGCACCATGACTATGCCAGACTCAATAGGATAGACACAGCCTACATTGCTGGAAGAGATTTTTCCATCATTGTAGGAATACCATCTCTCTGAGTAATTATAGCTAGGTCAACTGAAGCATTCTTCAATGCAGCTGCATCTACACCGAGGGGTAGGTCAGCATCACTACTAATGTTAAGTGTAGACCAGGCCTTAGACAGTCCTGAGGGCCTGCATAAGGTAAGGCAGCTTCTCCAGCATACTTATGGCCTGCAACACTGCCTGCAATCTCCACAGCACTAAGTACTGTGCCCTGTGGAATTCCTTGCCTGAGGAGGTTGTGAAGGCTTTAAAAGAGGGTTTAAAAGAGAACTAGATAAATTCATGGTGGTTAAGTCCATTAATGGCTATTAGGCAGGAGGGGTAAGGAATGGTGTCCCTAGCTTCTGTTTGTCAGAGGGTGGAGATGGATGGCAGGAGAGAGATCACTTGATCATTACCTGTTAGGTTCACTCCCTCCGGGACACCTGGCACTGGCCACTGTCAGTAGACAGATACTGGGCTAGATGGACCTTTGGTCTGACCCAATATGGCCATTCTTATGCTCTTATGTTCCTGTGTCCAGGGCTTGAAAAGGGGTCTTCGGAAGGTAGCTTTATGACTCCTGACTGGGGCATCCTTCCCATGTTGTTTCCAAGGCTTTTAGGGCTACTTTCCATAGCTTTTGTCCTTTTACCTGGCATAAAGGAGCCAGAGCAGAGATGAGGATCTCATCCATAGATTTAAACGCCAGAAGGGACCATTGTCATCAAGTCTGAACTCCTGCATAGAATTACACCCAGCAATTCCTGCATCAAGCCTCTAAGTAATTTTAAATTATTAGTAACTAGTTGTGTGTTAAATGCTATACCTATAGCAGCACAACCCCTCCACTCCCCGTCCCCCCCCAAAAAAAGAGAAATAAATTATATTAGAGCTCTTACTCCTGTCAGGTCCTGGCCCCATTGTGATAGGCACTTGTTCAAACACATCTGAACACATGGAACCTAATCAAGATTTAAGTTAGGTTCATAGTTGTTTTGTTATGTACAAACAATTGCATCCATTCCTGTCCCACAGAGTTCACAATATCAGGCCTCAACCCTGCAATTGATAGTACATGGGCAGACAGCTTCACACACATGGAGCCCCATGGAAGTCACTGGGGCTTTGAGTGGCACAGCAACTTGCCCACATTTATCAACTGCATGATTGAGGCCTAACAAGACAAGTGACATCCAAAGGAAGAAAAGAGAAATACTCTGTGTGTGTGTGAGAGAGAGAGAGAGAGAGAGAAAGAGAGAGAGAGTAATATTACCAAAAGACAGATGAACGGAAAGTTACCCTGAAGAAAAAAATAAGAGGAAAAGATGGGGCCAGAGCCAAGAAGTATTTGTATCCAGTATTATGGTTTGGACTTGTCTCTTCCTGAAAAATTCAGTCCATTTGAAATATCTCCCACCCTCTCTTTTCTCATGGAGTCTTCTGAAGGGTAAAAAGTAGTCTGTGAGAATATATTTTCACAATGTAAAAGCATCTTTTTATAAGGCTGAACAATCAAAAAGATTTCATAAATGCAGATTTTCTCTGCTGGCTTTTCCATTCCACACACTGGTGAGAAGCTTGCTTGCTGCACTATGTTGTTTCTTGCTACACAGACTGTCATTTTTTCAGTTTGTTGTTCGGTGTTTTAAAAAGCCCAGAAAGTCAATTAGCTTCAAAATATACACTGAGGAATTTGCAAAATATCCATTGTATCAGAGTAACGAAGTCCTGGTCAACACCATCAGACTGAAGAGAGGGCATTCCTCAGGTGGTGTAAATTGTCATAAGTCCACTCATGACTTCACTCTGGGTGATGCATGCTAGTCTAGTGGGTAGAGGCATAAAAGTATGCAGTATTGCCATACTCAAGATAAAAAATCATGAGTTGGACCCTCTCAAGATATCAAAAATCATGAGTCAAATCCCCCAAAATTGTGAGATTGTCCCCACAAATCATGAATTTAAATCATGAGATTCAAACCATGTTTGTTAGTCTGTCTTTTTACTTCTCTCTGCTCTTCTGTCTATGTGTGTGATCATTTCAGTTTGAAAAGTCACCTTTTAAATGCACATAAAATGTATGCCTCTCCCTGACTCAGCTGGAGATTCCACTTACCCTCTCCTAATCCTTGTCACCCATTTCCTATTACTGCCTTGGCTCTCTCCCCTGCCTGACTGCCACAGGGGCTTCTTCCGTTTCCCAGACCCAGCAAGTTCTTTCCCATGACTCCCATTCCTTTGCTTCCCACTGCCCCAAGATCCTCTCACTGCTAGGGGACCATATAATCAAGGCAGGGCTCAGAGTTAGGGTTGGTTTATGTGCACAGAGGATCTCGCACAGCTCTGCCCACCATGAAAATCATGAGATTGGAGCAGCTGCTCACGTCATCACAACAGCTCCTCCTGCAGGAACTGTGACTTGTGATCAGTTCATGTGAGTTGGCAACACTGCCCGGGGAGTACTGCCTTCCACTGGTTATTTGGAGGGAACTGCTTTGCCACTGCTACCCTCAGGCTGGGAGAGCTGCAATTCTGTCCCTTCCATCTCCCACCCTCATCACTGTCCTTTTCACCTTCCTCAATCTCCCTCCTGCCTCGCACCTCTCCTTGCTCTCCATTCCTCTGCAACCCCTAAATCTGCCTTTTGCTTCCCCTTATTCTCCTCATCCACTTTTCACAGTGTCCTGGCTGCTCCTAATAGTCCCTGTGTCCTGACTAGCCCCCAGGACCATACAGTGGCAGCAATTTTGCATCTGGACCTCGCTTCAATCTCATTGAAAACAGTGTGGATGGCAGTCAACTTTATTAAGTACAGCCTCACTCCACACGCAGATAGTTTGTAGGGAAATGGCAGCCATCTGGCTGGCTTCAGCCCCATTGACAGTAATAGGAGATTGTGGCCATTTTGAATAAGGGAAAATTTATGAACTGTTGCTTTCATCATGAGAGAAGTTGAAAAAACACCCCAAAACTGCTAGAGTCACAAAATAATAGCAAGAGTTGGCAACACTGCCTGTCTGGCCTTGAAATATACAGGAAAATGGTTCTCCTAGATGCACTGGAGTAAAATTAGCCCTGCTACTCACTCATGCAAACTACAAACTGAGCCATGGGTAGGATGCAGAGCATCTCACTGACAATGTTTAAATCAAGGTTGGATGTTTTTCTAAAATATATGATCGAGGAATTATTTTTTGGGAAGTTCTATGGTCTGTGTTATGCAGAAAGACTTGGCCTTGGAATCTATGAAACCTCTGTCCCTTATGTGATTAGATAGGGACAGTGATTCAGGGTTCTTTGGACACTGGCACTGAATAATTTTGGACTCAACAGCAATCATGCAGCCCTCACCTCCCTCAGTGCCCAAACAGGAAACTCCACTGCATGCAAAAGAGTAGAGCTTTGTGTCTCCTCTAGTCAGCTAACCTCTTCAGTGTAGTAAAACACGGAGTCAGGGGCTTTATGTCATGGATGAACTCCACCTCAGGAGAAAATGATGGAGGGAGGGGAGTTTGATGTGGTTGCTGGGGACAGCTACTGCGTCCCTGTCAGGCAGAGTAATAACTAGAGAAGCAAAAGAAATTTTGTATGCTCCAAGTTCTCAGAAAAGCTGAAAGGAGAAAATATTTTAACTTAGAGAGTTTATGTGGTGGTTCAGAAAAAAGTACAGGTTACTACGGTCATATTATATCATCAAAAATTAAAATTAATTTATTATAACATGACAAGTTGCACATTGGTTGGCTGCTTATCCACTGTAATTGCTAAGATTTATTGCTCTTAAAAAGTAATTCTAAAATAAAAATATTTTGAATTCAATTACCACTTCACTTTTATTTATTCCCATCAAGTTGGGACAAGGCAGTAAAATTTTCCACAAATGTGGAGGTGTTTCCTTTTGCTAACACTTCCTATTTGTTTTTACAAGGAACAGCTCCTACCTTCCAAAAAATCCCCATGCTTTCACAAGACAGATGTATGCAAATTACTTCTGCTGAATGAATTTGCAATTTTTACTTTCCGCAGTGCTTCACCTCAATGCCTTTCAGCATGCAAATTTTGTTCCCTGTGGAATTACTCAAACGGGTTGGTGAGAGTTCTACTTGCTCATTAATGGAGGCCTCATTACATAAGACTAATTGGACATAGATAATAACAGATTATAATCAGTGGTCAATGTAGTTTAATACTCTGTTTATTCTATAAACATTACTATGCAATACTGTTATTTGGTACAGTCTTAAAAATACCACATAAAACTCTAAATCATTAGTTGTTAATAATCATTATATAAAAATAGCCTAGAAAGTATTCATTAACATATTTTGTGTATACATACTTCTGTATGAAAGTATAGATATAGGTAATGGTAGTGGGGTGGTCACCCTACTCCAGCCCTGAAGGAGTTAAAGCAGCCCTGGAGAGGGCTGCAGCTGGGGAAAAGGAGTTAAAACAGCCAAGCTAGACTGATTGGGGAAGCAGCCACAGCTGTGTCCAGCTCAGTCAAGGCCCAGCTTGCCCTTATAAGAGGGCTGTGGGGCTAGAAGCTGGAGGAGTCTCACTCTAGCTCTGGAGTGGGAAGGTCTAGGTGCCTCAGAACAAGGTACCTGAGGTGGAGCAGTGCGGGGGAAGGGCAAAGGAAGCTGGGGAGTTCCAGCCTGGGAAATCCCCAGGCTGTAGGCCTTGCTAAAGGCAAAAATTGGTACAGGGGTTGCAGAGCTGCAGCCCAGGCTTAGGCAGAGGCAGTCGGTCTGACTCCCTTGCCAATGATGAGTGGCCTTTGCAGACTGCAGTCTTCCCCAGTGAGTGGGGGCTAGATGATGGCTGGCAGTAGCCACTGAGGCGAGGTGGGTTTAGAGAGATGGGTGTTCCCCTGGGAGGGGAGATGTGGAATTTGGGAGTACTTCTAGGGCAGAACCCTGAGGTAAAGGGCATGAGGGTCTGGGAGGGACATGGGGCCAGCAGCAGGCAAGACACTGGCCTGCAGAGGGTATGCTGGGCAGGAAAAGAGCTAATTCCCAGAATGACCAGCAGGAGGTGCCATGCCAGTGAGTCATTGCTTTACTACAGGAATAGATATAGGATAAACATAAAATCAATGGCTTCTACTGGAATATGGGCTTGGCTATAAGGAGAACAGAACAAATTGTTATCAACAAATAATTTGTTTGCTGAATAAAACAATGATTTGCAAACAGACTGTGAAATTCTCAAATGTATTCATTATTTTCAGACGTTTTTAGGAAATAATTACCAGGCTGCTGCTGATTTGTGAATAGTTAATTTGTGAATATTCAAAAGTTGCAACTTATACTATATTGATTAGTTACATAAGTCATAATCTATTGTTACTGTCAGGACCAGCTCTAGCAATTTTGCCACCCCAAGCACGGCGGCACGCTGCAGGGGGTGCTCTGCCACTCGCTGGTCCCGCTCCTCCAGTGGACCTCCAGCAGGCGTGCCTGCGGATGCTCCACTGGAGCCGCAGGACCAGCGGACCCTCCTCAGGCACGCCTGCGGGAGCTCCACCGGAGCCGCCAGCCGCCCTCCCAGCAACTAGGAGAGCGCCCCCTGCGGCATGCCGCCCCAAGCATGCGCTTGGCGCGCTGTGGCCTGGAGCCGGCCCTGGTTTCTGTTCCCTGACTGGGTATCTTGTGTGACTAATCAAAACAGAGTGAGTTGCAAATTTCAAAGTTTACAGTTAAATATACAGTTCAGCATTTGTTTTCAGTTAACCTCAAATGCTTAGATATTATACTGTTTCCGAGTTTCTCTCTCAGTAAACATTAAGCATGTGCTAACGCTTCTGGAAAGCTAAAACAAAATGGGGTGAACTTGATCAGATCAAATTTCACTTTCAAGTTTGAGTGAATATTAATGACATTTCCTCCCCATTGTTCACTCAGCCCTAGATACAGCTGTTTTCTTCAATGAGGGACTCCTACAAACATCATCTGTTCTTTTAGCTTCTGATAACTACCTTTATATCAGGGAAGATTTTTCTTGTGTTTGCAGAAGGGTGAGGGACTGCTTTATCAATTCATTTATTTTCACATTTAAACAAAAACACTTCCTCATAACCATAACCTAAGAGGGAGGCAACATCACTCGGCAAATATACCTCTGTTACGTCTCATCTCCAGAAATCTTTATTACTTTGTTCCTGGCAAGTACACTGAGAATGACCCTCTTCCAGTGAAGAGATTCATCTATTCAGAGCCTCACAGCTGTGCTTAATGAGTCTTTGTTTCGGTTTTCACCAGTCTACATGAGTTTAGAGCAGGTTGGACAAACACCTGTCAGGGATGGTCTAGATAATACTTAGT
The DNA here is from genome assembly GCF_025201925.1 of Gopherus flavomarginatus. NCBI lineage: Eukaryota > Metazoa > Chordata > Testudines > Testudinidae > Gopherus > Gopherus flavomarginatus. The sequence goes on from NC_066617.1 coordinate 39,942,383, forward strand.
CCTGCCTTGAGTGCAGGGGACTGGACTAGATGACCGCTTGAGATCCCTTCCAATTCTATGGCTTCTGTGGAACTCTGCACAGACTTAAGGTCTCCACAGATGGATCCCATCCATTTATATAGAAATAATATACAATTATTTCCAACATATGCCATTGGGAATGGAGTCAGGAGAAGAATGTATGAAGGCCTTTAGAATTGTGGGTGTATTTCCCCTTCCTAATGAATTGTTTAAAAATATCTTATACATGGGAGAGACAATGTGAGTGAGGTAATATCTTTGACTGGACAAAATTATGTTAATGAGAAACAAGCTTTTGAGCTCATATGGAGCTCTTCTTCAGGTTCTCACACCAACAGAAGTTGATCCACTAAGAGAGACTACCTCATCACCTTGTATTTGTAATATTCTGGGACCAATATGACTACAACAACACTCTTTTACATGGCACAATTTGATGCTTTCTGAAGGCAAAAACTAAGCTCCGCAAGAGTTTTTGTATGTGTGTGGATAGGTTAGCAGTATCCAGGAATAGTGTGAACTCCAGCAGAGAGACAGAAATCATTCAAACCTTCCCTTCAGGAACACCACTGATATGTATGATTGTTGTAATATCTACACACACACACACACACACACACACACAGAAGATAGAGAAGGATGACTAATAACCACAACATTAGAGTGTAAGTAATTGTTTTGTTGCAACAGTCGTGAAGAATCCTGTTACAAAAACAAAATTTGCATGATGAAAAATCACTGGAATTATGGAGTATTTAAATGGTACTGTCAACATAGCTTTTGTACTATTGTGTTTGTAATGATTCTCTGGAGCTCGAAACTGAAACTTTTGTCCCTGAATGACCTCAGAGTTCTTCAGCAACGTGTTTAGTATTAGAATATTGTTAATAAGTACTGGATTTTCAGTGGCATTCACTGATATTGAAGCTTTTGTTACTTTACTGGAGACTATAGTGCACTCCATGGAATTTTTTTGAAAGTCTATATTAAGAGAAAATATAGTTGGTCAAAACTTAGTGATTTCTCTTTAAATCATCCAACAAGTGATCCCTGTTATTCTATAGTTATTCTAGTCTACCTCATGAACTTTCATATACATTCCTCAGTTTCAATTATTATAAATGCTGTAAGCTCAGCCAGGTAGAGTACCAGAAAATCTATGGTTTTGGTTTTTTGCATTGAACATTATCAAGAAAGATTTTGGAACTAAAAGTTAGCAGAAAGGGAGACTATTATTATATCATCATTATTAGTGCCTATAATTCCCAATCAGGTTTACTGATTTGTTGTGCTAGGCACTATACAAATAGGCACATAGCCTATTCCAAAGAGGTTACAGTCTAATTTAGCATACAGTTTCTCCTGCTACAACTCTATTGTCAGAAAAATAAATTGATACCAATAAGCAGGTACATAAAGCACAATCCTGCTCACATTGAATTCAGTGTGAGTTTTCCCAGTATTGGACCAATTTGGAGTATATACTGCAGAAGCAAAGTGTGTCCATCTAGAAGAAGATCCAACAGGTTTACAATTATTAACTGTACTCTTCAAACTGGTGCTTCATTTGTGCCAGGGCTGAATCTCGAGGCTTGGCCGTTCATAGCCGCAGCACTTCTGGGCTTGGCTGTTCATAGCCCCAGCACCTCTGGGCTTGCCACATCAGTTATGAAAGTAAAAAAAAAAAAATCACTTAAGCCCAGTACCTCTTTCATTACAAATCAATCAATCGCTGCTTCAAACTTTCCCCCATTTCTGGAATATGGTAAAATCTAAACCAGTGATACTCAGGCTGTGGCTCTTTAATGTGTCTCCTGCAGCTCCTTGCAGCACATGATATTAAAACACAGTGATTTAATTTTTAACCAGTGTATGTTATTAACCAATCTGGATGCTTTTATTATGTTATTAACCAACTGTAGCTGAAAAAATATTTGGTCTGAATAACCGAGAAGTGTATATATATAATTGTGTGTGTGGCTCTTTTAGGTAATGTTGACTGCTAATTTGGCTCCTGAATCACTGTGGTCTGAGTATCTCTGATGTAAACCTTTGAATTTGAATTGCTTGGTTAACTGCTTTTCCTCGTATTTTTCATTATCAAATTGTCATGATGTTTTTAGGATAGTCACTGCAACTGTTGCAAGTATCTTCGGAGGGATTAATCTGCATTATTCCAAGGTGGATATGTTCCAGATTCTGCATTGTTTTGCCCAGAGACCAGCTATAAAAGTGTTTTCCCTTGGAAGCATTTCCTTCTCTGTTAGAACTGTAAAACTGTTACATGACCCGCATGCTGTAAATGGCGAAGGTAAATATAGTGCCGTGTGCACAATACTCTGGTCTTGAGTGGTCACTAGAATCACAAATGTGTAAAACCGGCATCTGATCCAGCTACATATGTACGTAAGGGCTGCTTACTATTCAGTTTTATTCAGATTCTATCTGAATCTCAGTGATTGGTGTGAGTAAGGGTTTGCAGAATTGAGCCTGTGGCACACAAATGGCAATTCAGCATGAAAATTCATTGCTGTGTAACTTTAGCACCCTTCTGACCAAGATGGAGTCTGCTCTGCAGGCAGCTCCGGAGTCCTGGGCAAAGTTCAGGAGTCTTGGGCAATGTTCCAGTCCACTGGTGAGTCTTGGGTGCTCCTGATCATCTTCTGCACCAGTGAACTTTCAACAACAAAGCCCTCCGGTGCCCTCTCCTGCTGCTCTCTGCAAACATCTACAGAGCGACAACCTCCCCACTTGACTAGCTACAGCCACCCTCGTTATTCCCAATTCAAAGTCACAAACCCCAGTACTCATGGCCCCAAACAGCTCTTGGTAGCAGTGATACTAGGTCCAACTCTGGTTTGTCCTTCTCTGGTGATTCTTCCCTTGCACAGTGCTCCTCCTGTCTCCTGTCCTGGGGCAGCCCCAGTCAACCACTCTGTCCCTCCCAGGCTTTGGGCAGGTTCTTGGCTCCTTCACTCAGTCACGGCCTGCTTACTGCAGCTCTTCTGTCTGGAACTCCAAATACACATCCTCTTACTCCCACTGTCTCCATGCTCCCTCACCCTGCCGCCCGCTTCCAAAAAACCCAAACAAACAGCACTTCCTTTTCCTGGAACAATTAGCACTTCCTCTCCTCAGGAAAAAGATTTAAAGGGCCATGCTCTCTAAACTCCAAGGGGGTAACACTCTTTCCCCTGCAAAAGAAATAATCCTTGATGTAACCAGCAAGGTGGGCATGTCTAGGTCATGGATTCCCAGCAGGTCAGGAGTATCCCCATCATTCAACTCATTGGACGCCAGGGAGTGGAACAGGTTTCCCATGAGGCAACTTGCTTCCTGTGGAATCTGAGAGATCTGTAAGTCACTGGGTTCCCCCAAACGATCATATGTAAGCACACACCTGAGCTTCCTGTCCCTGGAGGAATGTCTAGGCTGGCTGTCGGGCATTGGCTGAGGTGACACCACTGAATATGGGTCCTTGAGGCATGAAATCAAAGGTGCCTGAGTTTAAGGTAGTTATTTGGGATACATGATTCTTTTCCTGCACTGTACCTTCCTTATCTGGTTCTTGGGGGTTACCCACAGCTTTGGCCAGTGGAGCCTCAGGTTCTTTCCTTTCACCATTTCTTTGTGTAATGACAAGAGGTTCCACTGAGGGGACTCCCAAACAGGATGTTTGCCATACCTCACTCTCTAGGGAGCTGGCATTTGCACAGACCCAGTATATCTCCATTGTTGGGACCATGTCTGACTCGGAGAGCCCAGAGGCTCAGAATCAGTGGAAACATCCTATTGGGGCAACAATACTTGTCCCATAGGTAAGAGATGATGGTAATGGAGCGTTTTGGTGGGGTCGTGACTGCCCTCTGGACATATCCAATATCCTGGTAGTTCCCTCAGTTTTTTCCTCTATAAAGTACAGGTGTGACTCCCAACAATCTGCAATCTTGTGTTTTTCCTGTAATCTGAGATTTTGAGCCAAAACTTAATTGTCAGTCTGAAGCTCCTGTTGCCTCACTTGCCGATCACATTGGGTTTTGTTCTTTTGACTCTGGTGACCTGAAGCTTGCTTCGCTATCTTATATGCCTCCTTCAGTTGATCCCTTAGGCGAGTCACATACCCCAGATATGTTTCTGGGAATGCCCCAACTGTAGACATTTCAAAACAGAGACTGACAACCTGGCTTCTCAACTGAACATCAGCATGACTAATTTGTACCCAGTTGCATCATGTTGATTGCAGTTATAGGCATGTACCAAGTGCTCCAAATACTGGCTCCAGTATTTCTTCTGCTGAGGCTCCAAGGTTCCCAGCATGTTGAGTAGCATGCAGTTGAATCGTTCTGGCCGCAGATCCTCTGGTGGATGATAAGGGGTGGTGTGTAATTTTTTTTTATTCCCATGATCTTGCAAAGTTCTTTTATTAATCAACTCTCAAAATCCCATCTCTGGTCTGAGTGTAGTCTTGCAGGCAGTCTGTAGTGAATGAAGAACTTCTTCCCACAGGATGTTAGCAACTGTGGAAGCTTTCTGATCTTTGGTGGGATAAGCCTGGGCATAACAAGTAAAATCATCAGTCACCTCCAAGATATTTGCAGTGCCCCAGTGGTCAGGCTCTAATGACGGAAAGTCCATAAAGACAAGCTCTATGGGTGCCAAACTTGTAATGCTGACAAGAGGAGCTGCCTGCTTAGGCAGCGTCTTTCATCAGATCCACCTGGTGCAGGTGTGAACACGGTAGTAGATGTCATCCCACATTCAGGGCCAATCGAATTTCACCTTAACTAGGGTCTCCAACCACTCTATTCCCAGATGCCCTATTCAACCATGGCAGGCCTCCAACATGCTTCACCAGACTTCTGCAGTAGCACCAACTGCTTTGGCTGAGGCCTCTGGGGATGCTTCTGCCCACGATAAAGTCATCCATCCTGAACTAATATGCAGTCCCATTCCTTTAGCAAAAGGGCCTCCTCTGGGTGACTCAGCTGGGTAGCCTTGGGGTTCTTTCCCCTTTCTAATGTCTAAAAGACACCCACCTCTCAATCCTTTAGTCTGGGCAGCTGATGGTCCTGTATTCTAGTAACACTTGAGTAGACTATGAGTATGGCATCTGGTACTGCCCCAGACAATCAGTTGTTCACTCTCCATCGGTTGTGGATTTTTCCTCCACAATGGATACCAGTTGGCATAAACCTCTCAATTCAGGGATCCTCACATTCATCAGATCAAGTCCTTAGTATGAGGCTGTGATAGACCCAGGCCAGTTGGGTACAGCAGAATAGCAGAAGGCAGATATATTGGCCACTGGATTAACAGTTTTCTCTTCCCTGACTGACCAGAGCAGAGGCTGCTCCAGACTAATGAGAACACCTGACTCTAATTAACCTGCAAAGAGTCAGGTGAGGCCATTAAGCTAATGTGACCACCTGACTCTAATTAAGGCCCCTCTGATACTATAAAAAGGGCTCACTCCAGTCAGGCAGAGGACAGCCAGGGAGCCAGAGGAGAGGAAGTACGGCTGAAGGGCTGGTTAATGAAGACACCCTCAAACCATCGGTAAGGATGAAGAAGGGAGAAGCAGGAAAGCTGTGGGGAAGTGGCCCAGGGAAATGTAGCAACTCTGGCAGTGAAGGTTGGCTGCCAACAGCTGCTACCATTAGGGTCCCTGGGTCGGAACCTGAAGTAGAGGGTGGGCCTGGGTTCCCCCCAACCCACCACTACTGGAACATCTCCTGGGAGGGGAAGTCAGGCCCCTGTCAGGACAGGAGACTAAGCTGTTCTGAAATAAACCCCCAGGGACAACAGAGACTGTGGGAGTTCTCTCACCAACCTTCTTGCTGGCCTATGATGAAAAGAGCTCAGTAGATTGTAACCCTGGCCCTAGAGAGAGAAGGGCTACATGGAGGGTCACAGTGAGCCACTAAGGCTAGCATAAACCGCCTAGAAGTGCAGGACCCACGGGAGCAAGGTCAGAGCTCTGCCACAGAGGCCAAAGAGACAAGGCAGCCATATCTATGTTTGTTTGGCTGGGCTGGTACTGCAGGGTGAAATCATAGACATAGAGAGCTGCTAACCACCAGTGTCCCACTACGGATAATTTTGCTGTTGTATGACATCAAAATATGTCAGTATTTATGATGAACTTGGTTCCACAGAAGTAGTCATGGAACCTCTCTCTCATGGTCTACTTTAATGCCAGGAACTCCACTTGATGAGCAGGGTAAATTTTCTCAGGGGTCATGAGGCTTTGACTCGCACAACTACTGGTCAGCATTTGTCCTTGCGCTGTTGATAAAGGATGCCTCCTAACCTGGTATACTTTATATTGGCATGGAGCTCATATGGCTGGGTAGGATCGGTGTACACCAAAAGAGACACTTGAGTGAGCCATTGAATGATTTTACAGAAATCTTCACACTGAGCAATCCACCACTTTCCGAAAGGTGCTCCCACGCTAAAGTATTCATTTCCCCTTCGTGTGTGTGTGTGTGTGTGAGAGAGAGCAATATAAGTACATGCACAATGTGGGAAAAATTCCTTCAGAACCTACGATAGTAGCCATAACTGTAATTCCTTAAGGGTTGTGGGCCTTGGAAAGGTGGTTACTGCCTTCATCTTCTCTGGGTCCATAGCTATACCAGCTGCAGACACTGTGTCCTACATATTATTTAGGCCACCAAGTGCAACTTTAGTGCCTTCAGGGTCAAGATGAAGTCTGCTCTGCAGGCAGTTCTGGACAAGAAAAGGCATGTATAGGAACACAGCAGGGAAAGTCCCTTGCACCCTAAGGGCACCTGTTCCAAACCCCCAAAGTGAACACACACACACACTGGAATAGTATAGAGAATATAGTAAAGGGAAATATTTATTCACAGAGGGATGAATGGAGAAAACAGGGGAAAAGATAGGTGGAGCAGTGAAAGGGTTACATTCAACACAAGGACCCACAGTCCCAGGGGTACCATAGTCTGAAAGGTCAGACACCCAGCAGTGACTCTGCACACAGAGTTCAGAAGTCCTGGGCAGAGTTCAGTCCAGCGGTGAGGCTTGGAGTTCCTGGTCATCTTCGGTGCCAGTAAACTTTCCCCAACAAACCCCTCCAGTGCCCTCTTCTGCCACTCTTTGCGAACCCACACAGACAGACAACCTCCTCACTAAACTGGCTACAACCTCCCTCCTTAGTCCCAATGCAAAGTCACAAGTCCCAGTACTCATGGTCCCATGCAGCTCTGGGCAGCCAGCTCTGGTTTGTCTGAGCCCAGCTCCGGTTTGTCCTTCTTGGATGATTCCTCCCTGGCCCACTGCTCCTCCTGGCTCCTGTCCTGGGGTGGCCCTGGTTGGCCTCTCTGTTTCTCTCAGGCTTCAGGCTGGTTTTTGGCTGCTTCACTCTTCTGGAGTTCCAGACACACACACACACACACACACACACACACACACACACACACACACACACACACACACACACACACACACACACACACACACACACCCTCTCGCTGTCTCACACTCCCCGCCTCCACCAAAACAGCCCTGCCTCTTCCTGGAATAATCAGCACTTCCTCCCCTCAGGACGAAAGATTTAAAGAGCCATGCTCTCTAACCCCCTCAAAGGGGTTACAACTGCTCAAATATGAATGCAGCAGTTTGCTTGCTGTATTTGCATCACCAGTAGGAATCCCATCTATTGATCTTCCATCCTAGTAATCTTGTAGATATTTTCTGAAGGGTTTATGAGGAGTGTACGATGTGGCTTACATGCATGTGGCTGAGCCAGTACTTATTCTGATGCTGACCTTTTTCAGAAAGGTTTAAATCCACTCCACATTCCAGCTGTTAAAGTGTTTTAATGACGCTGAAATGGTGACTGCATTTCTGGTGTTCACCATTGTTTCATATTTGTAGGCCGTGAGCTCATTTTACATTGGCTAATTTAGAGAATGCTCATTCAGTCAACGTCTGTGGGTCCCTTTCCCAGGCAGGGTTATTAGGTACTTGGCTGTTGGCATAATCCTAATGAAGCCATAATCCTCTACGGACTTTGCAGTCTTATGCAATGGGAGTGATTTTGATGTCACAAATACAAGATTATAATAATCTCTTAGTGTGAACAAGCAGGAAAGCATATTGGCAAGTCATTTTAACATACCTATTTGTGCTAATGCTAGTTGTAAAGCAAGGAATAGAAAAATCTGTTTGACAAGGACAGAAATTTACATTTAAAAGTTGTCATGCTGTATATATTTCTGTGACCACTATGTAAAATCACACACAGAAGGATTACAATAATAGAACATTAAGGTTGCAGAGACAAATACTCAAAAGTGAGGAAATGCCTGAATTAAGGTTGCCTGTGCAATCTTAATTTGGCCTCCTGTGCTATAGGTGCTGACACTCTGGGTGCTCCAGTGCAGAAAAAATTAGTGGGTGCTTAGCAAATGACGAAAATGAGGAACGTAATTAATGATGCACCTTGGTTTATGTGATTTGCCCTGCAGCACATAGGAACTCTGTGGCAGAGGCAAGAATAAAATTCAGTTCTCTAAGGAAGAATTCAGCTGCCTTAACCATCTGTGTACAGATGTGGTCTCCTCACCTCAAAAAAGATATACTGGCACTAGAAAAGGTTCAGAAAAGGGCAACCAAAATGATTAGGGGTTTGGAGAGGGTTCCATATGAGGAAGGATTAAAGAGGCTAGGACTCTTCAGCTTGGAAAAGAGGAGACTAATGGGGGATATGATAGAGGTATATAAAATCATAAGTGATGTGGAGAAAGCGGATAAGGAAAAGTTATTTACTTATTCCCATAATACAAGAACTAGGGGTCACCAAATGAAATTAATAGGCAGCAGGTTTAAAACAAATAAAAGGAAGTTCTTCTTTCATAGACTCTAGGACTGGAAGGGACATCGAGAGGTCATCGAGTCCAGTCCCCTGCCCTCATGGCAGGACCAAATACTGTCTAGACCATCCCTAATAGACATTTATCTAACCTACTCTTAAATATCTCCAGAGATGGAGATTCCACAACTTCCCTAGGCAATCTATTCCAGTGTTTAACTACCCTGACAGTTAGGAACTTTTTCCTAATGTCCAACCTAAATCTCCCTTGCTGCAGTTTAAGCCCATTGCTTCTTGTTCTATCATTAGAGGCTAAGGTGAACAAGTTTTCTCCCTCCTCCTGATGACACCCTTTTAGATACCTGAAAACTGCTATCATGTCCCCTCTCAGTCTTCTCTTTTCCAAACTAAATAAACCCAATTCTTTCAGCCTTCCTTCATAGGTCATGTTCTCAAGACCTTTAACCATTGTTGTTGCTCTTCTCTGGACCCTCTCCAATTTCTCCACATCTTTCTTGAAATGCGGTGCCCAGAACTGGACACAATACTCCAGTTGAGGCCTAACCAGCGCAGAGTAGAGCGGAAGAATGACTTCTCATATCTTGTTTACAACACATCTGTTAATGCATCCCAGAATCACGTTTGCTTTTTTTGCAACAGTATCACACTGTTGACTCATATTTAGCTTGTGGTCCACTATGACCCCTAGATCTCTTTCTGCCATACTCCTTCCTAGACAGTCTCTTCCCATTCTGTATGTGTGAAACTGATTGTTCCTTCCTAAGTGGAGCACTTTGCATTTATCTTTATTGAACTTCATCGTGTTTACCTCAGACCATTTCTCCAATTTGTCCAGATCATTTTGAATTTTGACTCTGTCCTCCAAAGCAGTTGCAATGCCTTCCAGTTTGGTGTCATCTGCAAACTTAATAAGCATACTTTCTATGCCAACATCTAAGTAGTTGATGAAGATATTGAAAAGAGCCGGTCCCAAAACTGACCCCTGCGGAACCCCACTTGTTATACCTTTCCAGCAGGATTGGGAGCCATTCATAACTACTCTCTGAATACGGTTATCCAGCCAGTTATGCACCCACCTTATAGTAACCCCATCTAAATTGTATTTGCCTAGTTTATCGATAAGGATATCATGCGAGACCGTATCAAATGCCTTACTAAAGTCTAGGTATACCACATCCACCGCTTCTCCCTTATCCACAAGACTCGTTATCCTGTCAAAGAAAGCTATCAGATTGGTTTGACACGATTTGTTCTTTACAAATCCATGCTGGCTATTCCCTATCACCTTACCACCTTCCAAGTGTTTGCAGATGATTTCTTTAATTACTTGCTCCTCTTCACGTGGTGCACAGTCAACTTGTGGAACTCCTTACCTGAGAAGGTTGTGAAGGCTAGGATTATAACAGCATTTAAAAGAGAACTGGATAAATTCATGGTGGGTAAGTCCATAAATGGCTATTAGCCAGGAGGGGTAAGGAATGGTGTCCCTAGCCTCTGTTTGTCAGAGGGTGGAGATGGATGGCAGGAGAGAGATCACTTGATCATTGCCTGTTAGGTTCACTCCCTTTGGGGCACCTGGCATGGCCACTGTCAGTAGACAGATACTGGGCTAGATGGACCTTTGGTCTGACCTGGTATGGCTGTTCTTATGTTCTTATGTTCTCTTCCTGCAATCCTCTGCCTCATTCACTACCCACTTTCCACCTTCTGAAACAAATGAGGCAGCCTCCTTTACTACAAAACCCTGATTCACCCTCCAGAACAGATCCATCTTGTGCACTGAAAGAGGTGGGGTCCAGTGGAAGAAATATTACATGCTAATGTGAATAAAGACTATCATAATGCATATGCTCAGGGATGCCAAAATAAGGTTGCATGGGAAATCTTAATTCTCACAATTCTTACCTTTTGAATGCTTAAATTTTCAACTGAATAATGTTCTATAACGTGTTTAATTTCCTAGGTTTTTAAAAAAGCAAATGGGAAAAGCAGAAATTAAATCACGTGGCATTATATTGACAGACACATGGGGATCATTAGTAGTATTGGAAACTGTAAATCTACCACACAGACTCCTGCAATTTTAGCTAACAAAGTAACTGAAGTATGATAGCAATAGTAGGTTGTCATCCCCTCTCTGCAATAGAGGGGGAGGAGACACTTTATCAGTTGGTTTCACAGATATTTGCTGCTGTAGGACAAAGGTTCCCTTTGCATTCAAATCAGATGGCTTCCTGGGTACCAGCCGGAGGTTACTGAAAGAGCAAGAGAGACAAGTTCCCTATTCTCAGTCTCATCGCCTGGCCCAACCCTGGGCTAGAGCACTCATTACAGGGACAATCCAGCTTTACCCCTGTAGCTTGGAACTCAAGCATGCTCAGTTGCTCTGTGGTGATGGTCCATGCACTGTCTGGTCAGTGCAAGAGCTGTGAGAGGCTCCAACGTGCTCAGGATGGAATTTTTGGAAATACTAAAATTGAAATCTCTACTGAGTATGTACAACCTGTGATTTTCTCTGTCCCCTCCCCCCTTCCCAAGGTTTATCACTTGGCAAAATTTGAGTGAGTTTTCATGGGAATGGAAAAGGCACATCCCTAACAGAAAAGGCCATCCTTCTGACAAATTTCAAGTCCCTGTTCCAAAGCATAAGGACACTAGAGTTTCTCAAAAAAAGGCTCTCACCATAATTTTTCAACATGGGCAAATATTGCATTTTCCTCTAGCTTTGGAAATGCTTTGACGGTTTTGACTGAAATTTACCTGAAAAATTCATGCTGAGGCACACAGCCAGGCTGGAAAACTTCAGCCCAAATGGTTGAAGTTTGGTAATGTTATAAGCAACTTAAAATAGGCTATTATAATGTGAAGCATCAGGTACAATTATCCATGTCAGTGCTACCAGTACTGTCTATAATAAAACTTGAAAAAATGCTTAGTGCAGTCCTTATCCACCATATATTTTCCCCTTTCTTTTCTGGTGCTAACATTCCCTTAGGACTCAGATAGTCTTCATTTGTCCACCTGCTATCATATGGATAACATTAACACAGATTGGAATAGAAATCCACTTACAATTTTTATTGCATGCTTCTCAGATTATTGATTGCTTGTGTATGTCAGCCTTCAATAGCAACTTTTACCTGCTTCAAGCTAAAAACTCCCTGCAACAGGAATTAAGATCATACACATAGGCAACACCTACACTTTTCTGGATCTATTTCTAAGTGTTCTGATGCAAGTTAAATCGAGCGCCATAAAATCTACTATACAGTTTTTCTGTTACCGAAAACAACTCCAGAAATTATTGGTTTCTAAGAATATTTCTGTAACATGGAATGTATATTTGATCTCAACTCTATTTCTGTCAAATAATATAAGAAAATAGATATACCAGTGGCGGTGCAATGGATCAGATTCAGACCTTGTATAAGCAGGTTAAGTTTCAAAAGAGTCAGAACAATTGCACCTCCACCAGATGCTGACCAGCCACAGAGAATGGTTTAGAACATTCAAGTTGTACACATTGCTAAACTTAGGGAAGTGCATCATCATATTACAATTCCCCTCACTTTCCTATCACTTTCTCTCTTCTTGCTGGTTAACACTCACTTGTTGCATCTTGTCAAACTACACTTACAAAAACAGAAGCCTAAAGTTAGTCTTATAAGTCCATATTTAGACACCTACCCAGTTTTCTAAAGCTGCCTCCACTGGAACCAGGGCTGGCACTTCCATTTAGGTGACCTAGGCAGTCGCCTAGGGCGCCAGGATTTGGGTGAGGGGGCGGCATTTTGCTCCGGTGGACCTCCACCAGAGCCACGGGACCAGCGGACCCTCCGCAGGAACGCCTGCGGGAGGTCCACCAGAGCCACGGGACTGACGAGCAGCAGAGCACCCTCTGCGGCTGCCGCCGTGCTTGGGGCGGTGAAATGGCTAGAGCCGGCCCTGTGCCTAGGGCGCCAAAAACCCTGGCGACGCTCCTGACTGGAGCAGGTGGGATCTGATCAGCACAAAGAATAACATTTTCTTTGGCTGGAGAGACGAAACTGCCCCTCTTGGGCAGAATGAGTTCCACAGAAGCCTTTTCTTAAGGCAACATCTGCTTCAAGGGAGACAGGTTTGCTCTGCCCAGGTCAACTCATCCACGCATGGGCTACGCGATTCTGGGCCACATCTCCAGGTAGCATAGCCCTGAAGGGCCAGGGCAGCCAAATGGCAGGTTAAAAAGTCATGGGGCCCCAGCCCTGCCCTATGTAACCAGGACAGCCAGACACCAATAGAGCCAGTCAATGCTAACAAAATAAACGCAGTTGCCAAGACTGTCCAGTCAGAGTGGGAATGGCCAGCATTGCTGCTGCTTTTTGTTCAGTGGCTGGGAGTGTCCTCTCACCTGAGCACATATATAATTCTGTGGAAATTTTGTTTAGTGACATTTTTGATGCCTTTTGAATGCTTAAATACTTTTCAGCACAAGTTCCGACTTTCCAATGTGACAGGGGGTGCTGGACCCCCAGCTCTGCCCCAGGCCCCGCCTCCACTCCACCTCTTTTCCCAAGTCCCCATCCTGCTTCCTCGCTGCCTCTTCCTGCCCCGTTCTGTCCCGTCCCCTGAGCGTGCTGCATCCTCGCTCCTCCCCACTCTCCGAGCCTCCTGCATGCTACAAAACAGCTGGTCATGGCAGGCAGGTGGCACAGGGAGGGAGGGGGAGGTACTGATCTGTGGGGCCTGCTGGCTGGGGAGAGGCACTGGGGGAAGGGTAGTGGGCTGATAAGGGGGCTGCCAGTGGGTGCTCCAGCCCCCACCAATTTTTCCCTGTGGGTGCTCCAGCCCCAGAGCACCCATGGAGTTGACGTCTATGCTTTTCATGGTCTCTCTGGCAACTTCCTGCTATGTGGAGTTGGTAATACTGCGTAAGAGCCATCCAGGGAGAACCTTGGCCAGCGTGGGAAGCCCCGGATGCTCCACCTGCTCTGGGTGGCACACCCTGGGGGACAGGGACATGGGCTGGAAGCTGATTTCAGGAATTCCAGCTCCTCTCCCTGAGCAGTTGGTGGGTCCAGGGGCTCCCCACAGTGGCCTGGGCTCCTTGGGCACCTCTTACCACTTCCCAGATCTGGCTTCTAGCCTGGCCAGGGGGCAGGACCTTATGGGGAAGAGGAGGAGCAGGGGTGTTGCCATGGAGAGGCGTGGAGCCTCATGATCTCCCCACTTCTATCAAGGTTCTGGCACTCCTGCTAGGGAAGCCCCTAAACCAAATTGGCTGGTGTCCCTGAATACAGGCCCCATAGGCCCGTTTATTAATCCACCACTGATCTTATCCTCCCTGCTGATGAATCCAAGGCCCTCAGGTGATAGTCTGTCCTGCTTCCCTGACATGGCTGGTCCCTGGCATGGAGAGGAGACACCGCTGCAGTTTCAGCAGCCAGCAGGTGAGGGCCCAGCTGCTGGCACGTGGCATGATGAAGAGCTGGTCCTGGAAACCAACTGGACCATTGCTGCTCCCTCCCCCTCCTCCTGGGTCTCCTGCTCCTGTGAAGAAAGTACAGTGCTGACATTAGGACTGACTGGGATCTGGTGCAAGCATGTGAAGAAGTCTGTGCACAAAGCAATTAAAGGAGGTGGCACACATACACCTAAATGCCACTGGGGGATGGTTGCCACCCTTTGATCCCCTTAACTGCTGAGCACCCAACAATCAAGGCCAATTAATGGTCATGTGGATTGAAATCCTCTGTTTGTCTACAGGAAAGTACAGCATAGGAGCTGAAATGGAATCTTCTCCCTTACTTTCCTGCCAATGTGTCACAACCAGGCTCATATCTCATATCTCATTTCCAGTCCATTAAATTCATATTGTTCATTAACAGGGAGTCTAGCAAAAGCAGGAAACGTCTCACCTGACTCAAGATTTGGCCCAAAGTTAAAATAGCCCAAGCCTTGAACTTTTGTGAAGTTCAAAAACATTCCAATAACTTCTTTTCAGTTTTTTAGTGTGCCAGCATCAAACTACTTTGAGAGAGAATAGTCACAGAATTTTCTACCCATCCAGACCAAGGAAGAAGCACTAGGTAGCTTGCAAAAAAATTGTCTAGATCAAAGAGGAATAGGTAAGCATTCTGGCTCTGTTGATTATCCACACCTGATCATTTGAAATTCACCCATTACTACTTTGAGAGGAGTGATAGCCCAAAGTACAGGAGTGGGAGGAAGGGTGGCTGAGATCTATTCCTGTCTCTGCCACAGACTTGTTACGTAACCATTATCTAAAATGGAGATAATACCTATACAATAGGAGAAAATAATACTCACATCACAGAGGCATTATTCTCCTCACGCACAGCAAGTATTTAGCTTCCTAAATCCTGATTTAGATGCCAAACCTTATGCACTCATATTTGAAAGTGGGGCCCATTATTATGGTTATTTGTATAGTAAGTAATTTATTTTTATTACTGAAGCAGTTGCTCCCTTCCCCCTGCTCCTCTCCTAGTTCAGTTTTGTGGTTTGCAAAGGAGGCATGAAATATGCTATGAGAACATAATCAATTATACATATTATCTTCAACTTTTGTTGCTGTTGTTGAGGAGCACTGATAGTTGCAGCGGTAGGTTGTGAAGTCTTAGGGTACGTCTTCACTACCCTCCATATCGGCGGGTAGCAATCGATTGCTTGGGGATCGATATATCACATCTCATCTAGACGCGATATATCGATCCCCGAACGCGCTTATATCGATTCCATAACTCCACCAACCCGAACAGAGTTGCGGAATCGACAGGGGGAGCCGCGGACATCGATCCTGAGCCGTGAGGACGGTGAGTAATTCGATCTTAGATACTTCGACTTCAGCTACGTTATTCACGTAGCTGAAGTTGCGTATCTAAGATCAATTTTCCCCCGTAGTGTAGACCAGCCCTTATTTGGTTAAACTACTTTGGTGACTCTGCTTTTGTACTTGCACTTACACATAATGATGCCTTATGAAAACACAGCCACACAGTATGCTCTGTGCTGTCCTGGAGGAGGAAATGGCCATGTCCTAGGGCATCTTACAGCCTAAGAGCAACGAAACATGGCACAGACAGACTGTGCTTGGTGATGGGAGAATGGAAACATCACAGTACAGAGTGACTTTGAATATATGTATTCACATGTAGAGAGAACTCCATTTTATATATAGGACGTGAATACGTCCTGATTTCTGTCATACTATTTCTAAATTAACTTATACAGTTACAAGACCAACAGTCTTAACTACTATAGAAGGATGGTGATGGTGAGTTCGGGAATGACTGCTGCATAACTGTGGCTATGCCATGTTTAAACACCAATAGCATGTTGCTTGAGCCAGCTGCACTCAGGGCCTCTCCTGTGGCTTGATGACACATACCCTTCTCACAACAACCAGTAGATTTGTGGTAATGATCAAAAGGACTTAAAATGCTTGGAATGTGGTTTAGAAACCCGCCTTGGCATCCCGCTTTTCATGTCTTAGCATAAATGCCTCAACTGTTTTTATTGTTCTTGCAACTGCTTGTTTATATCAAATGAAAGAGATTGGGCTGCAGTGTTTGCATTTGACACTACTTGAAACGAGATGATAAAGTCTATTTTGATTATGCTGCTAAAATATTTCATATGAATAATGCCAACAGCCGGGTCACACCTTTTGGTTTTAAATACAAGATTATTCCAGGATCACTAACAGACAAATTCTTTTTTTAGAAAGAGTTTCTAATAAACTATCAAGCAGAAAATATGTTACAGAACAGAAATGTAATTTCTGTTTAAGTTACAGTTGTGCCACATCTGTATGCATCTGCAGTTTTTTCACCATACAACTGTAATTTTAAAAGTTTGAATAGTGGAATCTCCCATGTTGGATGAAAAGACAAGTAACTATTTTCAACAGGAAAAAAAAAGAACAAGATTAATATGGAATACACTAATGAGCAAATTATCTGAGTATCAATAGCAATGAGTTTAAGAAGCTACAAAAAGACAAATGTTACGTAGTCAGTGAGTGTCCTAAAATATCTATAATTCTGAAAATAGCATATGGTTTAAATTTGGCCTGCCTGATCTTAAAATTCTGTGGATAATGTTTTCTTAGAATTGAAAACGCAACCAACTCTAGGTCACATTTTATTTGACTACTGATTAGGGGAGATTTTCTCATGTCTTATTAGGCCTAAATTCAATATAATGATTCACAGCTTCCTTCCTCATAATGTTCAGATCTTCCTTCACTCTGGGAAGAATCAGGTTTGGCAACCTAACGGTGCATAGGTTATGGTCCTCTCTTTCCATGTTATCCATAGTAGTTCTCCTTTAAGCAAGCCATTGTTGCTAAATGCTGTCCCAACTTCTGTGTGTTTTAAATAGCCCATCTCAGTGGTTGTAGTTCAGTCTAGGAGGTCCTATTCTGAATGGTGAAAGTGTCAAATATATTCCTGACTTCATAGTTAGTACAGCATTTGACTTGACCTAGGCAGTTTATTTGAGCTTCTCTAATTTAAGGCTAGGACTCATCCCCTTAAGTTTTTTTTTTTTAAATCACCATAACTCTGCCTATGAATCAATTCTAAATTTAACAATAGCAATTGGGCAAATCTTGAAATTAACATCTAAGCCTCTCTTAACTACTGTCTTTGGACACATTCTAGAAATAGGCATCACTTATCTGTGGATATATCTTTATGGTGCCTTTGCTTTCACAACTACAACTGTGACAGGCCCTTCTGTGGACCATACATGTCTGGGGGGGAGGGGGAGAGAGGAAAGTTTCTTTCCATCCTCCTTCCTCTTCTCCCTCAGCTTTAGCACCTGTAAAAAGATCTGTCAAAATCTGACTCTACGTGCCTGTGAAGTGTATTATGTTACACATAATAGCAGAATAACACCAGCTGTAAGAATATAAAGTCACATAAAGTACCAAATGGACCAAATTCACTTTATAGCTAAACTCATTAATATTGGAGACATTCGAAAGAAAGTTAAGGGCCAACAGAAAGGGTGAATTACATATATGACAAATATTCACATATGGAAAAAGTTTTACAGAATGTAACCTGGAAAACAAATCAGGAAAATTATAAACCATCTGGAATATACATCTGAAACACGAGAAAAACAAAACAGGAGGAGCATCTTAAAATAAGGAAATAATAATACCTAACTCTCAAATAGCACTTCTCACTCATAGATCCCAAAGCACTTTACAATGGAAGTCAGTTTCATTAAGGTCTCCCAGAAGGCCAGTAGTAGAACTGGGAATAGAACCTACATCTCCTGAGTCCCAGTCCAGTGCGCTGTCTCCTAGGAAACACTTCTTTCCTGAAAGAAAAACAACATGTGGTGCACAGGAACACTCAGCCTAGCTAATAAAATATGCTTAATTTTTATTATTGGGTACCATATGTAATTTTGTTTCTCTTCTTTGAGACCCACTCTTCAAGATCTTACTTAGAATACATTGTGCCCTGATGCCCTCAGGCATGCAGGTAGCATATGGGTAGGGGACACATGGAAGCTAGAGTCCTCAGCAGGATTGCCAGCTGACTCAGGCTGAATGCTGCTAGGGCAGGACACCCCAAGGTGATGGCACCCAATCAGCTGTCTGGATGACTTTCAGGGAGCTAGTGCCAGTTAGGGTACTAAGAGGAAGCATGTTCTGCACTCCCCAGCCATAGTGAGGCTGACCTCTAAAAAGAGTTCCGGGAGGAAGAGAGTCTTACACATTACACACTCTCTCTGTGTGCCTCTGGATGGGTCGGCTGCAGTCAGACCCTTAGTTTTTTACTCATTCTCTATTCTGACAAAAATTCCCATTCACTCCCCTCCCCCACCACCTTTGATTACTACTTGTCCTGTTGAAATCTAGGCTCTTTAAAACAGGAATTGAGTTTTCCTGGTGTATGGGGGGCAGCATCTGTGACATTGTGGCTGGTGCTGAAATACAGATAAGAAAGAATTTGGCTACTGCTTCTAGTTATGTTCTGTAAATGATTACACCAATAGGAAAAATGTTCAATACAAATGCATTGTATATAATAACTGTTCATCAGAGGGATTTGGTACAAAGGGAAAGTCATGGTGGCAAACAGTGAACTAGGGAGCAGCTAAAAACTAAACAGGTTAATTAGAATGAGATGTGATCATCAAATTAGTATGTGGCTGATGACACACAACCGTTGTCTTTTCCCTTTCCTGGTGTTTTCCCTTTGCCCAATATCAAAAAGAAAACTGAAATGTTCTACCAGTTAAACCTGCCTAAGATCCTTATTGCCACTTCTTTCTTGACTGGGAAAAATAGAAATGAATGTAAACCAGATTGATTTGCTAAGATTGAAGTGGTGGGTGAGGAGGCTAAGGAATATGGTGAGGGGGGAGGGCGGTTATACAGGGGCTGCAGCGGCCTCCTTCTCGACTGGTTTTGCAGGTCCTAGTTCAGCACTGACTGCACGAGAATGAGTGAGGTGTTTACAATGTCCATGATTGCTGTCTTGAGCTGAGCAGGGTCCATGCTTGCCATGCTATGGCATCTGCATAGTTCACTCAGGGAAAAAGGCGCGAAACAGTTGTCTGCTACTTGCACGGAGGGAGGGGTGAGGCTGTACCCAGAACCACCCGCGACAATGTTTTTTGCCCCATCAGGCACTGGGATCTCAATCCAGAATTCCAATGGGTGAGGGAGACTGCGGGAACTATGGGATCGCTATGGGATAGCTACCCACAATGCAACGCTCCGGAAATCGACACTAGCCTCAGTACATGGATGCACACTGCTGAATTAATGTGCTTAGTGTGGCCGCGTGCACTCGACTTTATACAATCTGTTTTAAAAAACTGGTTTCTGTAAAATCGGAATAATCCTGCAGTGTAGACATACCTTGAGTTACTGCTTTGGAGCAGAATATTGTAAAGAGGGGGGAAAGGGAGATTTCTTCTTCTCCTTATGATCGTTCAGTAGTGTCATGATCCATGATCGTGTACAGAGGCAAGTATCTACACTGCATAAGTAAAAAAACTAAGATATTGGTTCTTGAGAAGAAAGATTATGCTTCTTAGCAACTGCTCTGAGTCCAAAGAGCTGAATGGAACATTGACTCTTTTGCTGCACAGATGTTAACTTAATACAAATGTACCACACTCCATTGTCAGTTTAACTGAATTAATATCACTTTGTATGGCAGATACAAAGCAGCCACCTTAATCTGCTACCACGATTCAATTCAACCTGCACAACAGCATAAAACTAAACTGTCTATGAACTGGAATAACCTTTTTGTATTTCTCTCAACTGGGCTTTTCCCAAGAAGTCACCATTTCTGGTGTCTGCTTAGAAACTGTGCATATGCCAAACCTATTCCGTTTTCCTATTATCAGGCCAAGTTGGAATATTTTATTGTAAATACAGTGCAGAATTGTAGCTATCTATAATTTTTCTTCCACACATGTTGTCCAACATCTGCTTAATGACTGATAGTACTTTATTTTTCCAACAACACTACTTTCGTTTGACAGTAATAAATTTAACTCTCCATGGCAAAATCATCTACTGGCTCTAAATACATAGTTAATGCATTTTGTGTGCCTCTACTTAAAAGAAGTGATTGTTTTAACATATAGTGCAGAGAGCCTGATTCAACCACTTCAGCATTCAGTGGAAGTTGTATCTGGCCCATAGATAGCGGACCAAGTTGCTCCTACTGAAGACCCAATTTCATATAGTGCTTTTAGTTTTTGTTCTTAGCTAACCCCTTCTAGTGTGTTAAAGGTGTCAGTATTGACTTGCGTAGCTTTCCCCTCCATGTTTGGAACCCATCTGTGGAGGACTTAAGGAAATCCTCTCAAAGCACAGCACTTGAGGCAGTTCTGCTGTGGATCAGGGTCTGCAGGGAATGACGGTGCAAAACCAATGTTTAGAATCAGAGCCCTGGAAAGCCAGGCCTAACAAGAAAAAAGGTTAAGGAGGCCTCACCTCTATCACTTGAGAGGGAACTTGCAAAGTTTATCTGCAGTAAGACAATGATAAAGAAATTCCATAAGTGCAAACTAGCAAAGTTTCCTTGATCCTACCTGGGGAATATAAATGAAGACAAGCATTAGAGCCCACTCTCACAACACTCTCACGTCTTATCCAACCCCAGTGAAATGAAAAATTACTCATATTCCATAAGAAGCAGCAGATCTGATGGACCAGAGTAGTTCATTTCCATCTGGTGCAAGCAGCTGGTAGGAAATAAGGTGGTAGAGGACACAACACTCATTTATATAGCCTTACCCTCAAAACATTGGTCCACAATAAGATGAGAGGTAGGAAGGGGCACATGTGCACTCTAACAGGTGCTGTTTGGGGACAGACTTACCATTGGCTGTACCATTTGGTGCATCACCCATAAGTGTGAATCTACAGAGTCACCTTGCAGGACTCTGGTTACAAGTAAATAACCTTCTGATCCCTAACTAAGATGTAGTGAGGAATAGTACTTTGTCTTGATATTAGGCAAACTAGTACACGTCATGTAAAAGCCTCTTTAACCCTTAATTAGTGATTAATAGCAGCCTACATAATGGTTGGTGTGGTTTCCATTCCTGTCTCATTTTTGTTAAGTATAGGCATGCTGTTCCTTCCGTACATAAATGACTCATTTAACATGCTCACTCTTGTTTATTGGAACGTTTCTCTGAAAGCATGTAGCTTCTCTTCCATTAACGACTTGAGTTAGCTTTACACAAGCATCTTAGAATTATACCTTGATAACACAGTGACTTTTGACTACAGTTTTTACTGCATTCATTTAATCAATCTGCTGTTTAATAACATTAAGTACTTGCTTAAGATTACATATGAAGGACCCAATCCTGATATAAGTTCCATGTGTGTAACTCTTGGCCCTGTGTAGTTAGTGTATTGACTCCATTTTATTAGAATATTTTATTTATAGGAAAACCTTCCAGTTCCTAAATAGGATCAGCTGGTATGGTATCACCATGTAACATCCTTTGAGGTTACAAAAATCTGTGCATATTTTGTAGCAAGCAAGAATGTTTGAATATTAAACTGTGCACAGGGCAGATGCGTCAGCTATTGGGTAATACGCTGTAAGTTCTTCACAGACAATGGAATCCTGCAGTTGAAATTTCTGGTGAAGACAATGGGAGTTTTGCCTCTGCAAGGACTAGGCAAGAACTAGAGGATTAAGCCCCAAATCAGCAATTCAGTGCTGCTAACCAGCCTATAAAACCTACTATTTTTGCTTTATGAGAGCTTTTTACAGAAGGGTGTTAAAGCCTGGTTATTTTATAACAATGATAAATTATTAATAGAGTACAGTATTTTGTCAATACATAATTAACATAATGTTTCAATTAATTTTATGCATCCAGGTTGTTTAATCTTGCTTTAAAGCATTACAAAATCGATCATGCATTGGCAGTCACCACACATTAATATTTCTGTGTAAAATACAGAAAACAAATGTGCTTCCAAGCAGTAGGGGGAAGACTTAAGGTGTGTTCAAAGGTGTGGGTATGGAATTACAGTGTGTCTCACTCCACACTGATTCTCTGGGAAATATGCTGCATACCACAGTACAGTTCAAGCACAAAGATGCCACAACTGGTTTGTCGTGTTTAACATGGCTGGGGCAACAGCTTAAGCAACTTTGCAATTTTTGTTTTCTTAGTCACAGGTATTCACGTAACAGTTTGGAATGTTCTGTATTTATTACCATCCTGGGGTTTACAGTTACAATCCAGGAATGAGATTTTTCACCCCTGGGCCAGTCCCTGTAGGCTGGGTAAAAGGTTCAAAGTGAGATAAAGGGCTCTAAAAGCCCCAGATGCAGCCAGTGCAGGAACTGAGGAGGACAGTCTTTGCAAATCCCAGTGCAGAGGGAATGCCAGGGTTGTGGGGCTGGGAGGGCTGTAAGGGGGTAGTGAAGAGAAGGTCTAAATTATGAAAAAGACTGTTCTGGCCTCCTGAGTAGCCCAGAATTGGGAGTGAACACAGGGGACTTAAAGCCACCTTAGCCTCCCCTCTCTATGTTGCACATTCTGTGCTGTGCCAGAATCTCACATAAGGTTCCTTTCTTTGGTCTTATGCAATCAGCCCTCAGTGTGGACCTCATATCACTTGAGGATAACAACTACACTAAACTCTGGGCCTATGTTATCAATACCCACTGAACAAATACACACATCTGTTGTAAAAGTAGCACTAATGGGTACATATAGGCACTATTTAAATCAAAGGGGCTCGTGTCACATCCATGCGGTTCTGAGATGCCTGTTAAATTGAATATCTGCTAACACAGCGTCTTTCAGGAAGACTGCACTGCTTTAAGGCTAGGAGACTATGATAATAATCAGAGGGGACTGTTCACTCTGAATTCTAAACTTGTGCTTTGGTCTGGTGGAATCAGAACCTAAAGACATCACCTGTCTCTCCTCCTTCCTGTTACTGAGACCTCACAGTGCAACAGACTGATGTTGCCAGATGATTCTCCAAATCACACTAACTCCTCCAAAGATGTTCCTTTTTCTGCCGTCTTGAGGAGCCTTCAGGTAAATTTAGGCTCTGATGGCAAGGAGACAAGAGCACAAACCGTACAGAAACCATCTGAGCTCCTGTCAAGTCCAGAGTCTTCCAGTTTATTGCAAGACCTCTAACCCAGTGACAGCACTTCCTTTATTCTCCTCAACCTAACAAGAGGAGGCCCGGGCTGTCCAGCAGAGTACCTGGTGTTTGTTCAGGATGAAGCAGAGGATTCTGGGAATGACTTTATCTTCCATGACAGCACAGACAGCAGTACCTCATGGTTTCTATGAGTGCAGGAATTGGCCCATGATAATTTGATTGCTGCCACTTGAGCACAGCTCACCAAAAATGCCAACACAAGCAATAATGGTGAAAATGTTCATCTTTGCTCGGGAGATGGGCAGCCAAAAGATTCCAGCCCCATCCTTCACCTGTCCCAAGTAGAGAAGAATTTGAAGTGAACAGCTGAGGGCTATGATCGGACATTTGTGTGGCCAGCTCACTTCAAATATCATTTAAAAACTCACAGGAATGATTGTTCCTTCACCTACCCAGCAGAAGGCTGTGAGAAAAGCTTCTTTGTCCTGCAAAGGCTGAAGGTGCACATGTGAACTCACCATGGTGAGAAACCATTTATTTGCACTGAGGTGGGCTGTGGGAAGCAGTTCAAAATGGCTGAGAATCTAAAGTAGCACCTATGGATTCACACTGGGGAAAAGCCCTTCCTGTGTGAGGCACAAGAATGTGATCGTTCCTTTGCTGAATACTTCAGCCTTCGGAAACACCTGGTTGTCCACTCAGGAGTGAAGCCTCATCAGTACCATATCTGTGGGAAGACGTTTTCCCAGAGTAGTAGCCCGAATGTGCATATGAGAAAGCACCACTCCAGAATTGGAGCGACTGGAAGCAGAGAGCGAGATCAACTGGAGTCGCTGCTGGGCAGCAGCTTGCTGGAGGAAGCAGCTGTGCATATTAAGAATCTGATCTCCATGAACTCTCAGCCTCGTCTTGGTGTGAAGTCTCTGCACCTGCCAGATACTGAGTCTATTATTAGAGTAGAGGAGAAGGTTCTTGCTAAAACAAGACCAGGCACCCTCCAATCAGCACCTGATGTGGTTTTGTTACAGTCTCATCACCTGGTCGCCATGTCAACAGGGAGACACTCCTATGAGGTGTCTGCTTTACAACAGTAAATCTACAGTTACAAAAGGAAGAAGAAACCAATGATATAGTAAGAGAAGACACAAGATATAAAGACAGAGAACATATTTCTGCATGCAGATCTCTTAAAGGAGAGATGCAGATCCTGAATACTATGTACATGCTGTGCAGGCAGCTTACTTTTCATGTCTTGCTGCAATAAAAACTAAACTGTAGTCCAGAATGAGATATGAGATGTAGAACATGAGAGTTCCTGGTTACTGAAGCAGATTCCTGAAGCTAAATTCAGGAGGCAGTAATCATGTTGGACTGACAAATGGGACTTTCTAAACCTGCCATTGGGAGGGATGCAGCACCTCCACCACTGCAATATCAAGCCACTTTCACCTGAAGCTGAAGTTTGTTCACAAGCTCCAGCACTTACAAGGCATTAGTATTGCTTAAGCAACTAATAGGGGCTTTTCTTAGAGGAGAATATTTAGGGTGTTTGTGCAGTCCCAGAGCATTGCAGTCCCATTTTTCCTTCTAAGTTCTGAAGGTTTATTTCCAGGGTGACCCTAACTAGAATCTGAGGCTCTTCCTTGAGGAGCAGGAACTTCTCCACCACTCTTCCTTGCTTTATGAAAATATGTTCCCTAGAGTTCTACCTTGCCCCAGAGTCTGAGGCCAGACACAAGTTAGAGGATTACCTCAGAGCTAGCTCTGCTGCTTACTTTGCCCCATATTTCTTCATTTCTAAAATGCATATTAGATATTCAGTAAGATTGCCATTCAGCAAGAGCAGAATTACACCAATATTCTGGTCAGGAACTATCCCATGCACATGTCACCCAAACAGATTATTCCTGGTAGGAATAAGAATAATTGGAAAAAGGTTGTGCTTCAGGGCAAATGCCAGTTCAAAGGAGTACATGAGAAAATATGTGCAATGACCTACCAGAATTTGGCCCAGATGTACCCATCAATACTTTGTACACTTTCCACTGTATACTTCATTTATTGTCTGTGTGTTTCACATAAGGTTTGCCTTTCACTGAGTTTTGGGTAAAATATTAAAATGTCAAAAAAGAGACATACATATCATAGAATATTAGGGTCGTAAGGGACCTTAGGAGATCATCTTGTCCATCCCCCTGCTCAAAGCAGGACCAATCCCCAAATGGCCCCCTCAAGGAGTGAACTGTCAACCCTGGGATTGAACTCTCAACCCATATAATTCTTTCTAAATCTGCCACTTCTTAGATTTGAGGTTAGGGGTTCTACAAAGCCACACCTCACTGAACGAATGGCAGGAAAGTAATTTAGTTTCATTCTAGAAAACAAAAGAATCATTGTGATAGTTAAATGCTGAAACCCTTTATTTGGGCCACATAAAATATACTATATCAAGTTTGAAACATCAAGGAAAATAAAGCAGAATTACTGTATGCTGGCTGGTAATACAGATGTCTGTATTGTTTAACATGTTTCATTTTCTTGATTTTTAACATATTTTTTAAGTTTTGTTTCTAATAGCTCTTTCCCTGAAACTCTTGTATTTGTTAATTTATTCTATGGAGTATAATTCTGGTTAACAATAACTGGTGCCATTGGTTTTAGTTTAAACCAACGTTTGGCAATTCAAGACTGGCTAAAAGCAGATTTAAGTTACTGGTAAGTATTAGTTTTGCTAATAAAACAAAACCCTCAAACAATTTGAAATGATGGTTTGTTTTGCTCCATCAGCACTCTTTCACATGACCATCATTCAGCTACACTGGAAAATGGCTGAGGATGGATTGCCTGGATCAAGTTAATCAGCTGTGAGTTGTAAATGGCAAACTGTAGTACAGAAGTATAGCCTTCTTAAAGGTTAATGAAAGTAATGGAGGCAATGTGATCTAAGCAGTGTAGGAGCCTGGAACTCCTCAGTTCTAATCCCGATCCTGATTCTCACTGTGTAGCTATGAGTATGCCAATTTTGGTCAAAAATTTCAAACTGGTGTGCCTAGCATTAGTCACTTAAATAAATGTTTTGGTGAATATTTGACAGTGATCTGGTATTCAGTGGTACTAAGCATTTGCAGCTCCAATTGACATCAATGCTAAATGTGGTTGCTGAGCACCTGAAAAGAGGCCACTTCTATTTAGGTGCCTAAATATTGATTGAACAACTGGCCCTCAGTTGGACTGAGACATTGACTATATAGGCACTGGATCGCACCCCCCCCCCAATATCTTTGAAGTGGGAGTCAAAATGATGACAAAGAAGCAGTGGATCTGTCACTGCCCAGTGATGGAATTTCATTAATTTGTGATAAAATTGCTCAAACAACTTGTTTAAAATGTAAATAAAGTGCTTTCCAGCAGCTCACCTGCCTCAGACTTCAGTTATATGGCTGACTCTGCAATCCTATATGTTCCAACTCCTTTAAGCCTTGCCTTGAAGTTCCTTTGAGGCCTATTAGACCCACATCTAGAAAGAACCATTTTTATGTAGCCTGAGCTATAAATTATGTATTAATTATAACGATTACTTAAGAATTCCCAGTAATCACTCTGAGGTTTAACAGGTTCTTGTCCCAAGATCAGGCCCAGTAAATTACTGCATAGTTTAGAACCCTGATGTGCACAGGTGCAACACTCACACTTTAGAAACCCTTTTGTATTTGCAGTAGTTTATTCATGCATTTAGCAAAGTCACAAATATTCTAACCCAGTAAGGTAGATAGA
Source organism: Gopherus flavomarginatus (assembly GCF_025201925.1). Taxonomy (NCBI): domain Eukaryota; kingdom Metazoa; phylum Chordata; order Testudines; family Testudinidae; genus Gopherus; species Gopherus flavomarginatus. Next base: position 39,969,682 of record NC_066617.1, read on the forward strand.
GATACTACAGAATGTGCATCTGAAATCCACATACTCACACCACCCTTGCAGAACAACCTGAAATGTCAACCGTCATCTTCCTCATCACCATCATCTTGCTCGTCATCACCAGTGGCCGTATCCTGGCACATCCCAAGGGCTACTTCCATCTCTGTCTCTCTCTCTCTCCTCCCTCCTGCCCACAGGCTGGGATACAACTTTTACAATATGTTACACTGATGCCACTATGTCTAATGCATATTTAGTAGGGGTTTCTCCCCTCTTCCTTATTTGTATTTCCTCGCCCTACTAATGTTAATGTGCCCTTCTTCTATAGGTTAATATAAATATTAATGATCTCAACCTATAATAATATACTTCAATTTGTTGTCATGGTACTCTTGTGGTCAGATATCTGAGGATGTTCTGTCGAAAAGCCAGTGTTAGCTCATGTTCCTGTAGTTGGTTGGTGTCTTTAGGGACAAAAATCCCCCTTATTCATTCTATTTCCAATTACCCAAAGCTTAGGGACAACAGTTAGTCCATTCATCTGTGCCAAAGTTCATAGGCTTCAAGCCTTATTCTAACTGCTCGAGCTAATGTCTTTCAGAATACAGGCCTGTAAATTACTTACACTACTGCTGAATAAAATAAATGCTAAAGCTAGCTTTATGGGCTACAATTAGTTTCCTGTTAACATATGCCTGTATTCCTATTGTTTTGTGTGCAGTCCTGTGCTGTCTGTCTAATGAGCCTGACTCCTCTCAAGTTTGAATGACCTATCATTCTAAGGGAGACATCAGGGCAAGTTCCAGCGTCTATCAGCTGAGAATTGTCAGTCTGCTCTCTGGCTGCCACTGGCCAGTTGGAATACCATAGAATTGGAAGCAGTGAGGTAGTATCTCAAACCAGATGTGGCATAAAATCTTCCACATCAGGGTTTGTTGCTTTTCAATACCTTATCAAAGTCATCTAGGAGTTGAAGTAGAGACATATGCATTGAGCTATTACATCCTGAGTAACAGAGGTTCAGCTTTACTTATGTGAATCTGATTTTACCCAGGGTATAAGACTGTTGCTATTTGACATACCTCTTCTGTGACAATATATGTTCATCAGAAGAAACATAACAAGAACACTGCTTTAAATTTCAGCTAAAATCCTAAAACTAGTGCCATACATCTTCCTCCCTCCCCCTCTTCCTCTTATTGTTTGTTTGTTTCAAAGATAAAAAATAGTTTTTAAATTAATAAATATTGTTCAAGTGTTTAGTTTCTTAGGGTATGTCCAGACTACCTGCCGGATCAGTGGGTAGCGATCGATCTATCGGGGACTGATATATCACGTCTTGTCTAGATGCGATATATTGATCCCCGAACATGCTCCCATCAACTCCGGAACTCCATCAGGGTGAGTGGTGGAAGCAGAGTCGATGGGGGAGCTGTGGCCATTGATCCTGCTCTGTGAGGACGGGAGGTAAGTCGAAATAAGATACATTGACTTCAGCTACGCTATTCCCATAGCTGAAGTTGCGTATCTTACATCGACCCCGTCCTCCCCCCAGTGTAGACCAGCCCTTAGTCTTCAATCTGTCTCCCTCCAAAGAAACTTTAGAGTCTACAATTTATCAAAAAACAAAACAAAAAAATCAGATTTGTTAGCATAACAGCACAGTTCCCATGTTGTTAATCTGAAATGACAATAGAGGCAAATACTTATGTAAAATTACCTCTCTACGCAAGTAATAAACAATAGCGACAAAGAACACTTTTCTCCTTCCCAAGGGGCCTAAGTGCATAGTTTCATTTACTCAAATTATACGTTTCTTTAAAATAAATAAATAAAAATAAAGTGTAGATGCCAAAGTAACAATAGTGCTTTTAAAGCTGAAGTCTCATCTCTTCTGACATATTTGGAGTAATAGGAAAATCAGCAAAGCAGGAATTTTGCATGTAAAGTCTGAAAAGACACATTAGTTTTTATTTCTCAAAATGAAATTACAGAGACAGCCTTCTAACAGTGGTGATGACAATGCTAGACAAAAGTGAAAGGATAGATAGATATTTGCAGAAATTAATTTTTAACCTCTAAAATAGGGACTTATGAGTTTCTGGTTACCAAATTGGGACTCTGGAGTTTACCTGTCCCACTTCCTCCAATCAATAAGTGAGTAACCAATTTTCAACTTCAAGCCTAAATCTAGATCAAAATTTGGTCAAAATGTTCTGTATTTTTTCAAGGAAACTTTTCATAAAAAATTCTATTTTTAACCCCTATCAAAAAAATCACTACCCTATTTTATAAAATTGTTTGGGCTTTTTTGACCAGCTATAAAGCTGATTGACATTTTTAGACCATTTATAAAATTTGTTAAAATTTTGAAAATCTAGTAAAACATTTCCAAACATTCCCATAGAAATTGCTTTTGTTTTTTGCCAACCATCTGCAGCAAACTCAGATTTAACTATGAGCTAGTTCTTCACTTAAGAAATATCATAAGCAGCAAAAAAAAAAAAAAAAAAAAAAAAAAAAAAGACACCATTTAAAAAACAAACAAACCCATGAAGAACATTTGCTATAGGCAGAACGGGAAACCATTACCTCATCATCTTTGGAATTTTTGGTCTTGAACTGAGGACTTCCAGGAAGAATGCAATTCATAAGTAAATTGAAAATGATCTATCTGTTTCTTTCCCTGCACTAATCTAGCACTGTCAAGACAAAAATGTAATGCTACCATTCTGAAGAGGGGATTTATAAAGAACTCATCATTCAAAGGCAGCTTGAACTGTCTACATCCATCTGATCATTGAGGGGATGGTAGTCAATGAGTGAACCAAAATCAAGGAGCCATCACTGTAAATGTTAGCTACATGGACCTTCATCATCTACAGAGTCCACAACATGGAAGTCAGCTTTACTGCATGCACAATTGTTTAACTAGACAAGTCAGCATTTCATAGTTACCACATAATAATATCTAATACCCTGATCAAAAACTCATCAAAATCATTGAGAGTCTTTCCACTGACTTAAGGGCCAGAGCCCCAAACCATCAGATAGCATAGTTTTCCCTGTGCTTAGCATATGAAATGACTGTATGGTATCTGTTGGTAAATGGTGATTTTTATGGCAAACACTATATATTGCTTTCACTGAAGTTTCCCTATTGCATTTTAAAGTGGTATTGCTCAAGTTTTTCAAGGGTGAGACCAGACATGGTTGAATAGGAAAGTGTGCCATTTTTATAATCTCAAACCATGTACAACAGGTAACTGCTAAGATCCTATTTTCATGAAGACACACTTTGCAACCTGTCACACTGGGTCTAAAAAGCTGTAGAAAGAAAATGTGAAACTTGCAAAAAAACTATACCAAATTCCTGATTTTTTTTGGCAAAGCTTTGTTTAAAACACTTTTAACGTGCTGTGACAGGTAACATACTATATCTGTTCCTTCAGAGTCCCCTAAATCAATCTTCTGTGGTTTTTCCAGTTCTTTAAATGGCATAATAATGCTAAACAGGTGTCTTCTGTTCCTATTCCATTCAGCAAAGTGTCTATGTGTAGTTATAGCATGGAGCAAAATAGGATATTTAGATATTAACTCAGTCTACTACACATATATATTTGCCAAATGATCAGGATAAGGGGTCAGGTTTGTGAATCCTTAACTCCCCTTCTTAGGAGACCTATGAGGAAGCAGCAGCAGTTAATAAAAAGTTAAATTACTGCAACTAAATCTGTTGATATTGTAGTACAGGTAGCATATAACAACAATACATGACCTAAGCCCTGCATGACAGAATGGGTTAAGAGCAATGGGCCACACCTCTTCCCACCCATGATATTCTCTCCCCTGCCTCCCCTTGAGCTGGGAGAGTAGCTTCTGACTGAGGAGGAATTCTTCAGAGGTAATTTCTGTCCACTTTCATTCACCTTACTTAAGTAGAAAGTGAATTTGGCTGTCCAGAGAATCAGGCCCTGTCTATTTGCTTTTTATTTATTTTAATGGTAGGTTTTGTTTATGCTTTGATAAGCAATATAGACTTAAAATACTTTTATTTATTATTTGTTTGAGAAGAAAAAGAAAAATCCCTCATGGAAGTGCAGGAGAGTTGCTCGAGTGGAACACAATGGCTCTTTTACTTGTCAAAATATGTATGTCACCTGCAGAAATGATAAAATGATAAAATGTACAGACAGTATAAAGTTGTCTAGAAACACTTCTCTGTTTCTATGAAAACTGTATGGTTAACCTGAATAATGACAAATTCCTTTAAAATTCTCTCAGAATGAATGTCTACTTGAGCACTCACCACTACTGCACATAGATAGTTAACCCAATGGAAGCTACTAAGGACATTATGCCAAGATCTAATCCAATACGTTTTAGTCCACAGCTCAATGTTTCTTGTACCCAGCGTGATCTGTTATGTCTGGACAGCTGCTATACATGCGCACATTTACTCTTTACTGAAATTCATTATGATATTTTGATGATAAGAGGTTATAGAGCATGGACAGTAGCATTTTCTCATATTTCTAATGAAATAACACACTTCTTTTTCTCAAAATAGCCAAAAGGCAGAAATCCACATTATGAACTAGTGGCCTGTAACGTTTTATTCTGAAGAGTAACACTTTTTTTTTCAGTTGTAAGACTGCATAAAGCTTCTGAAACTTTCAGCCTCCTTTTTTTTAGTTACACATAGGGCTGTAGATTAATTGCAGTTAACTCACACAATTAGCTCAAAAAATTAATTGCGATTTAAAAAATTAATCATGATTAATCACACTTTAAACAATAGAATACCAATTGAAATTTATTAAATATTTTTGGATGTTTTTCTACATTTTTCAAATATATCAATTTCAATTACAACACAGAATACAAAGTGTACAGAGCTTACTTTATATTTTTATTACAAATATTTGCACTGTAAAAATGATTTAAAAAATAGTATTTTTTAATTCAACTCATACAAATACTGTAGTTCAATCTCTTTATCATGAACGTGCGATTTACAAATGTAGATTTGTTTTGTTACATAGCTGCACTCAAAAATGAAAAAATATAATAGGCCTGATTCTCCTCTCTCACTGTTGTACATGAGAGTAAAAAGTGAGAGGAGAATCAGGCCTGTTAATAATATCTCTCTATTTCACATTCTTTTTTCTCACTTTTTTTGGAAACAAAACACCAGTTTTATAAATAGTGACATACTGGTTTGTGCCAAAAAACAAAACAAAACAAAACAAAAGAGCTTTGTGCCTTGATTGAGGTGGGTTGGGAGAGCAACATTTAATCTCAGAATGACACAATCTCCTTTCCTTGATATTATGTGCCTAGATGATGCACCACTAGGCATCAAATTGTCAGGTTATGTGCACACAAAATTAAAGGAGCACTGTAAAGTTTGTAAATGAAGAAAAGAAGGTATTTGGAAAGTAAACAACTATTTGCAGCTAGCCGTGTATGTTTGTGTATACACATATGTACACAAAGTGCCTCAAAACTTGGTTAAAACAGTGATAAGCTGTCCTATAATTCCTTTTTTCCTTCCAGAACATAGAGAGTGGATAAACTTAAACCTCTGAAAACCAGGGAATACAGTTAAAGTGCACCACCCCCACACCAAAACCTTAACTCTGCCCCTCAGAGCTGGCAATAGCCACTGGAAATGGTTCAGTGAGGATGGCACAAAAGTTTACAAACTACTAAGGGAAGGGTAAATTCTCCATCCCTTGAATTAGTCTAATTCAAGCTGAGTCTCTCTGCTTTCACACTTGTTTCCCCAGCCAGTTTCTAGCAGAGTGATTTGATCTTCCAAGTCAGTAACTTCCTTCTTTACTGTTAGAATCTTGGACATCAGATCATTCTCCAGGGTTTTAAACTCAGAGATCAAATCCCTGATGTCCACCTTGGTGGCCAATTTATTTTCTTTGGCCCGGTTCTCCTTGCTTGTTTTAGCTGCCATTTTTAAACTTGCAGTCAGAGAGATCTCCCATGCTGCAAGCTTAATACTCTTCTTAATGAGGTGTTTTAAAAAATCAGATATTTTAGGAGGGTCCATCCTCTGCAATGTTGTGCTTTGCTTTCTTGGAAGCTTTAATAGGTTTAAGGGATCAATGGAAGTAGATTTCTTTGCTATCTTTTCAGAGGTCAGGATTCAGTCAGCCTTCTTAGTCTGACTTCCTGATGGTTCCTGGATAACTCCCATTCTAACAACCACTATTTAAAAATCTCTCAAACTTTTTATTAAAGATACAAAAAAAAATAAAGCATTTGAAAAATGGTTAAAACATTTGAAATGTGACATATTAAGCAAGTCTTTCAGTTTAACAATATTCCTTATTCCCTTTCTCTTTAGCTATGTAGTCTTAGAGAGAGAGAGGAAACCCCTGGTTGACTGTCCTGTAGATGATATTAAAGATGGTATCAATATTCACCTGTAGCTGGCAATAACCACTGAGAATGAGTCACTAAGGCTGGTGCCATAATAAGTAGACATGAAGGACTAAGAACGTGCTTTATGTTGTGTTTCACAGATTTGAACACCAGCATTTATCTGCATGACCTCCAGGTGCATTCACTGTGCTAGGTATAAATGTATTGAATGGTGCAGGGATGAGTTGTAGTACCTTGGCAGAACTGGGATTGTGATATGAATATGTGCATGTATACTCTGAAGGATAAAGTATGCCTCATTTCAGTGGTGAGGCATACTTTCTATCAGAAGTGGTGCACAAAGAGGTCTTCCTGCTCTGGGGATTAGAAGGACAAGGTGGGTGAATTTATACCTCTTATTGTCTCTCTTGTTGGTGAGAGAGACAATCTTTTGAGTTTACACAGAGCTCTTCTTCAGGTCCAGGAAAGATCCTCAGAGTGTCACAGCTAAATCCAAGATGGAACAGATTTTTTGGCATAAGTACTGTAGTTAACACACATTGTAAGAGACCATTCAAGGTGAAATGGCCAGTTAATACCTCTGTAGTCATAGGATCAAAAAAGTCAGGGACAAGGGTGGGTTAGGGGGTTAGTGGGTTACAGATTGTTATAATAAGACATAAATCCAGTGTCTTTATTAAGCCCATGATTTTTAGGGTCTAACAAAGTTATGAATTTAAGCTCTCAGGCTTGTCCTTTGAAGGTATGATGCAGATTTGCTTTGAGGATGAGGACTGAGAAATCAGATATGGAGTGATCACTTTGTGAAAAGTGTTCACCCATAGGTGATATGGTGTTTTTGCCATTAATCATTTTTCAGTGTGAGTTCATTCTAGATCATAATGATTGTTTTGTTATTGGGGCATTTAGTGCATTGGATAGAGCACGTCATGTATTGATAATCATGTGTAGGATACATGTGACAGTGGTCTCCAGGGCTTAGTAAGGGGTAAGTGGATGCAATATCTCAGAAGAAATCCTCAGGACAAGAGTGATGGTGTCATAGCATTTACAAGACTGAGGTAGTTTGTGTAGAGTAGGCTCGGTAGTTGAGTATGTGGCAGGCGTGCTACACCTGATCTAAACATAAGTTTTATCTTAGCAAAGTGAAGGCATTAGATTTTGTCTTACACTGCTTTATCCCCAGAATGTTCTGTAGCATCTCTAAGGACTTGTCTACACTTAAAATGCTACTGCAACAGAGCTGCAGCGCATTAGTGTAGACACTACCTACACCAATGGCAGGTGGTGGGGGAGGGGAGTTCTCCCATTGGTATACATAATCAACCTTCCTGAGAGGTGGTAGCCAGGTTGATATAAGAATTCTTCCATTGACCTAGCACTGCCTGCACTGGGGATTAGGTTAGCTTAACTATGTCACTGAGGGGTGTAGATTTTTCACATCCCTGAGTTATGTAGCTGGGTCGACCTAACTTTTTAGTGTAGAGCAGGTTAGGGTGCTAGGAAGGAAGCTCCAATGGCCAAAGCACTTGGTTAGGACATGGGAGATCTGGGTTCAAGTCCTTTTTCCACCACAACTACCTATGTAACATAGCACAAGTCACTTAGGATGGTCTCTACTGAAAACGTATATCAGCATAGCTATGTCTCAGCAGGTATAGAGAACCCTTGGTATAGAGAGCGCTAGATTGAAAGAATAATTCTGTCAACCTAGCTGGTGCCTCCCAAAGGTTAACTACAGTGACAGGAGAATTCCTCCCTTTGCTGTAGTGAGTGTCTACACTGAAGTGCTACAGTGGCACAGTTGTAGCACTGCAGCCATGCCCCTGTAGGCTTTTAAGTGTAGACATAGCCTTAGCTTCTCTGCCTCAATTCCCCATTTGTAAAATGGGGATAATAGCATTTTACTACTTCACAGGTGTGTTGTAAGGGTAAATGCATGAAATATTGTGAGACATTCAGATACTATGGTAATATAGGACATATAAGTAAGTAAGATAGGTATGTATGTTATTGATGTGTTGGAGCATCGTTCAAAAAGGGCTGAGTTAAGGTAGAATGTACTTTTAGTTTTCATTTCCTGGTTTTCAGAAGTTTCAGTGTAGCTGAGCTAAATCATCTGGAAGGGCCCAAGGCACCATTGGGTAACCTTAACCATATATCACAGCTCAGTTCTCCCCCTTCATTGCCTTTGTGTCCATAACAACGATTATCTTAGCCAACTGCACCGCTACCTAGACACTGTTCCATCTCCTCCAAACTTCCCTCTAGCTATGACCACCCCATGCCTGTACTGCTCCAAGTCCCCCCATTACTTACTGCTTTGAGCCTCTCCTTCCCACCTAGACATGATCCACCCTCTTCCTTGGCACTCCATGTCCCTGGTAAGCTTGGAAGAGTCGTGATGTGGTGGGAAGTTGATGGAGTACTGAAATTTTCCTGTACCAGGGGGAGATAAGAAGGGGCAGGAAAATGGAAATGTATTGTCCCTGCCTCAGATCTGGGCCTAGTCTCCACATCCATCAGCAGCACAGGAGGCTCAGAGAGGTGTGAAGTAGCCCATTCATCTCAAAGAACTGTTTTCAGCTGAAAGAGAACACCCCATGGAGATGAATACAGAGCTGTTGTTTCAGGCAGAGAGAGTGAAATCAAATAACTCCCATCCCTTCCTCTTGGGGTTTCAGTATCTGAGGCCTGTGCCAGGCACTGAACAGCATGCTCGTCTTGCTGCACTTGCACATTTCAATCTCTCTGGTGAGTCAGCCAGGCTTCTCCCAACCTGGAGTTCTAAACTGTACCCTTAATAACATTTTCACGACTGCTTCTCCAAAGGGACAGCAGATGCCATACACTAGCTGAGCTAAACTCTGAGAGGTGATATGAGTTTGGGGAGGATCAGAGTGACAGTCTGATTGGCAAAATAATATAAGTACCAAACATGATTTTCCAAACATGATTTTTATGGGGCTCTGTATCTTGGGAACTCCTTGTTCAAATGACCCCATATTTGGGCCACTAACCTACCCTGAAATCCTTTAAGGCACAGCAAATTTCAAGATAATCCAAGTCAGCATGAGGATTTTAGAACACCTGGAATAGTCATTGTTTAATTTAGTAAGCAGCTCTCAACCTTAACTATAGCAGAACTGCAATTCCGCTGTAATATATATATACATATTTCTCATCCCTTCCACCCTTTGCATATGTGCACTTCTAATTCTCTTCCCTGCTTAGTTGAGTAAACATCAACCTTTTTTCTTTTTCTCTCTTGCAAGAACAGATCTCCCTTCACCAAAGGTCCAGGTCAGAAGCAAAACAAGACCAAAGCTCCCTTCATTTTCCACTAACTATGAAGATATCTCTTCTGAGGATTAGTTTCTCCACTACTAATTGCTTTTAAATTGGATTTTTGCATTTGAGACGTTTAAGTGTTATAGTCAGGCTCCCCCATTACTAACAACTCTGATTCCCGCCCCCCTTAAATGTTATATGCAGTGCAGTGGGAAAGAGTGTTCTTGCTTTGTTCTATAAATAAAGATTTGAGTTGTTTATGAAGATGTCTGCATTTATTCTAAGCTAATTTTGCTCCGCTTTAGAAACACTGAAGCTTCTTGTACATATTCAGATATTCTAGTCTTTGTTATTGTCTGGTTAAAAATCACCTAGGAAGGTAATTGAATCCCAGACTGCATTTCTAGCTCCTAGTTTTGTACAAGATTTAAATGAGACCTCAGCTAACGTCATTTAGGCTCTGATTCAGGAAAGCATCCTTTTTTTAAAAAGCACTTAAGCGTATGCTTAACTTTAAGTACTGAAGTCAATAGGACTAAAGCACACACTTAAGTGCTTTTCTGAAATGGATGAACTTGAGTACATAGTTAAGCATTTTCTTGAATTGGTGCCTTAAAGAACTAGACGTACAAACCAAAGGGCGAAAAATGCTCTGCTCTGTGAGAGCTTAAGCGCCCCTTGTGAATAGGGATGCTTTCCTAAATCAGGGCCAAGATCCAGCTCATTAGGCTTTGTCAGACTTACAAAGAGGGTCATTTGTGATAGTGTGTAAATACAAAATTTGCTTATGCCACATGAATTTAGTCATTTTTTCTCTCTTCTTTGAGTTTTGTAAGACAATGATTATCTCATTCTCAGTAGCTGGACATGCAGTCATTTAAGTTATCCTATTTAACCATATTTTCCTCTGTTTCTTCATTAATCATTTTAAATTAGAGCCAGCAATTAATTTGAATATGTCAGATAATGTTTGAAAGCAATAGTTTGGAACACAGCATTTTCTGTGTGATGTATAGTAAGCTGTAATTAAAGCTGGGTGAGCTCTTTTAAAAAAAAACACCTTAATTTGTCAGCTCTATGAGCACACGATGAGCTTAATTAATATCAGTGGAGTCAAATCAAGCATTTAACAGTGTTAAATTAGGCTCACAGAATGGAATTGCAAACGTAAAATTTCATTCATTTCTAATCGTGTGGCTTGTTTCACAAACATTTTATTGTTTTTAGCTTTGTCATGGGTGCAACTTCTAGGGGGATACTGTAAGAATCTCTTCTGTGGTGTTCAACATACTTTCTAGATGCCTTAAAGTACACAAGACTTGCACTTTTGCAACTAAGGAGGTGTTGTAAACTCTATCTAGTAGAGTACAAGTTTTCAGGGACCTCTGCAAGAATATCCACTTTTATCCCTAAAACACCCCTGTGTGGTAACTCTCACCACAGCCTTCTTCACTCATGAGATCCTTTTGTGTGTGGCAAGAAAAGCTGTGTAGGAACTGGATTTTGCAAGATATGTGCCTGACAATCTGGCTCAGATCCAGCACACTACGCCCATGCTTAACTTTAAGCATGTGAGTAGTCCTGTCAACCTCAAAGTGCTCAGCACCTGGCAACATTGAACAGCATAAGCATAACCTACTCTGCCGAATTCTGGGTTATGATTTAATAGTGTGTCCTCAGGTTTGAAACACCAACAATTGCTGCTACTAGGGTTCAAATCCTGGACTCAGGCTAGCCCCTGATCCTTCTAAGATACTGTAAGTGAGATCTTTCACATTAGACTCCCAAAAACAAAAGTCTTATTTTTTCTGTGTGGACACTGAAAATCCCCTGGTGACTTTCATGCAGATAGAGATTTTCCCTGGAGCCTTTGGCTGAAATGTCCTTTCCCCTCACTATTGTGCTGTGCGTTGATTGGTTAACTCTCCACTCCATCCATAATTGAATTTCAGTGGGGCTGAGTGTATACAGCTGTAAAACATGGAGGGATCTGTTAGGGTGAGCAGTGTTGTATAATTATGAGACATTATTATTTCTTCTGCAAATTTATTGCAGTCTTCTCTTGCAACATTTCAACCAGGTTGATGACTCTGTGACTGGCAATGAGGATTACAGGTAAACAAAAATTTTTCACCATTGGCAGCCAGTTTAAGTGTTTTTGTATAGCTGGAGGCTTATGGGTTAAACAATCTCACTTTGAATTAATCTTTAAAGGCCAGATTGTAGCTTTTAAACAAAAGTGCACCATCCGAGGAGGAGCACCAGAGAAATGATGCCTTATATGGTGTTGACTCCCTGGGGAACTGGCCTGGTTCTATGGGCTAGTGCAAAGGAGGAGAGGAATACTATGACAAGAACACTCAAGGATGGAACAGAGGAAGATCCCTGCTTGCATCTCCATTTCTGCAGGGGCAGCTCACAATTGAGCTAAGAGTTGTTGATATTTTAATGCCACGCTTGTGTGACAGATTTTCGTTACCAATCTGCCTGGGCCACAGTTGATCAGGCTTGGGCCACAGGATCTTTTTTGGGGAGGAGATGACGAGGCACCACGTGTCTAAATTTTAAAGCTTTATTGATAAAATAATAAAATAATAGCAGAGAGTGCTGGGAACACTCCCATGTCACTCAGGGAAAGAAAGAAAGTGTTAATGCCCCAAGCCCTTACCCACTTTTATACTGGCCAAGTCTGGGTGTAACGTCAGAAGAAGTGGGGTGGGGGAAGGTGGATGGGAGTGCTATCCTGGGCCTAGGCCATCCAAGGATCTACTGTGCTCTTCAAATTGCTCCAGCTCTCAAAGGGTTTTAAGTCCTGGCTCCTCGGGGCGGGGTGTGTGTGTGTGTGCTCCGTTTGGGGACCTCTGGTCCTGGTGCCCTGTGTGCCAGTCCAAACCAGCTTTCCATGGTTTCTTCAGCGTTCCCAAAATACCCAGTTTCAGGGCTGTGAGACAGTTCTGTTCGTTCCTGGCTGGCCTTCGCCATCTGTCTCCTTTTCCCAGACCCTGCATTTTGTTCAACAACTCTCCTTTTTCACGGTTGGTCGGGGGGGCGGGATTGGACTTTCTCCCTTCTGTCTTGGCAGGTAGCAGCTGGCCTTGGGCTGGAGTTAGCTTCTTATCTTTGGACTGAGCTTGCTAGCTGCAGTGTTGAATTAACCCATTCTCTGCTTGCTTCTTTCTCTTCTCCCCCCCTTTGGACTCTTGTACCTGCAAAGGAAACTTCTACTCTCCACTCACACACCTTTGACCCTCCCCAAAAATCTTTGTGATGCTAGCAACAGCATTAGCAATATACAATGCTGATCTGCCTTCCTAAGGGACTCCCTGTGGGATGGGACCTTGGGGTGTGCCACTTGCTTATTGCAGCAAGCAGTATCACTTCTTTGAGGTCATGAAAACCTGATCATGTTATCTCCTGTTTTCTCTTCAGAATGGCCTAGGATACATGCACAGTAATAAGCATGCTAATGAAAATGGAGAGGTCCAAAGAAAATTAAACATTTATAAAGCTATATTTTTAGTGGACCAAAAATGGTTTGTTATAATAACATAAATGAGATGCCTCTAAATATCACCAGTCTGAGGTAGTGACTGTAATAGTCGACTGAGGTATGTTTAAGAAAAATGTTTAGAAGTGATTGCACATAATGAAAGACTGGTTGTAGGCAGTGTGCCTCTGTACATCCTATATCATTCCATGTCAGGCCAGAATCAGAATGATAATGTGCCATAAATCCCACCAGAAACCTGTTCTTGTGAGTTTACAGCTCAGTTTTACAGACCAATGTATTTTGAGTATAGTATGAAAAAACATTCAGACTTAACTGCATAACTGAACTGAATCTCCAACACTTCTGAGGTGCCTCCAGCTTTACATAAAATACTATGTTTTTAGCAAAATTCAGAGTTATTTTAGAATTTTACACAATCATTCCTCATGCAAAATCATGTTATGCATGTATAGTCTGATCTAGTGCTAGAAAAAAAGTGACTGTTAATATGACACCTTCAGAGGCCTTGTTTACACACAGTTTGAATACATATTTAACTAAATTGGTTTAAATATACTGAGTTAAATTGGTGTAACCCTCTGGTTGTGGACACTTATTTCAGGCAAAGAGTATCCTATTTTGATTTTTGCATAAGGTGACAAGAAATGAGTATAAGGAAAATCAAAATGGAGCACTTTTACCCCCAAATAAGAGTGTCTACACCAGGAGGATTCTATAGATTTAACTAAATTCATTTATAAATCAGAACTCATCCTGTGTGTAGATCAAACCTTATTCGACAGCTCTATTGCACTGTTGTATGCAGTCATATCTGTCTGCTTAGGCCCTTATCTCAAGCCCATTGAAAGGCCCTGATCCCAAGTCAACTGAAAGATCTTCTTGTGACTAAATGAAGATTTTACTACTGTTATCCCTGCACAGCTATGAGAGGCATTTTAAAGTGGCTTTTCAGAGGCCTCCAAAGTTGCTTGACCCAGCTCTGCTAGTTCATCACCTTTTTGTTCTATGATCCTTTCAGCTCTCAAAAGCTAAGCAGGATCAATAGTTTGCTGGGGACCCTCCATGGACAGCACACAGGTTCTGCAAGAAGTGGTGATGATGATGCTAGGCACTCGTCTGAATACATATTGGGCCTAGATCCAAGGATTGTATAAGGAGACATCATAATGCTGAAGGAGTTCAAGTGAGATAGAAACCCAAGATTTTGATTATTTGTGGTAATTAAAAATCATACCATACTTTTAACAGAACAGGTGTATTCACCACTATGCCCTAACCAAATTGATATATGAGTAGTTACTAGTTACATTTTGCCTGCCCATATTTCCCCAATGTATTCATTTGGCTGTGGTAGAGCATTTTTCTTTTCTGCCTTAGAAAGCTATTCCTCAGCGCCGTTAGACACATTTCACCTAACAGTGATCTTTATATAGTACTGTTTATGTACTAGCCCTGGTCTTGCAAACGTGTCCTTCGTTTTACATGTGAGCCTAAAGTCAACCACATGCATAAGTGTGTGCAGGATCAGGGCCTTTGCAAATTAATCAAAGTGCTTTGTGAGCCTTTGGAATGATAAGTGCTGAGTAAATCCATTAGATGATTGTTGTTATTCAATTATATACAGCCCACAATCTCGTTGGAGGGCTTTCAGTGACAATAATAAAAGTTAAGGGTAGCAAACAGTCAGTTGATTTACCCCAGACAATTAAGTTTCACTCATCATCATCATTAAAAAAAAAAAAAAAAGATAGCTATTTGACCAAAAGTCAGATTCAGTTGGATGGCCTAGATTCTTCATTTTAAAGAAGTGCTGAGATTTGGGAATAATTTTTCCATTACAGCACTACATATGATTATGACCTGCAAACAGCAGTGAACTTTTTGCTAATGGAAAACATAGAAGAAGCACTTAGTCTCCCAGATTAAAGTCAGGTTATAGTAAATATAAGGAGCTGATGCTTCTTTAGGTAAAAAGTGACATAAAAATGATCCTAAGTATATGTGTAGTTTTGATGAGGTAGTCACTCCTACTGAGTTGGTTGATGTTTGGTGGAAAAGATTTTCCATTGAGATGCCAGAAGACAAAATTTGAAACAGAAGGGAATAGTGGGAGATTTTTCTTTTTACATGTCCCCTTATGAAGATAGAAGCACCTATATGGGATATTCAAGAGGCAGAATATAAACTAGTTTATACAGGTTGCAGCGGTTGTATTTGTGTTTAAGGACAATGTCAATGTTATGACCTTTTAATAATTCGGTTACACTTATATAAGGAAAGTAGTTTAAGCTTAGCTAACCCCTTTCACCCAAAGAACTCAATGCACTTTACAGATCCATATAACCTGACATCAAATAATAGCATGGAACATTTAACACATTACTAGGAAACTGACAGAATGACTGTTTTTGTAAATACTCTCTTTAGTTTTAATAACAATAGAAATAAAATACCTAACTCTTGTATAGTGCTTTTCATCAATAGATCTCAAAGCACTTCACAGTCTTTAATGTATATATTCTCATAATACTCCTGTGAGGTAGGGGAATATTATTATCCTCATTTTACAGATGGCAATCTGAGCCACAGAGAGGCTAGGTGACTTGGCCAAAGTAACTATCTGTGGTGGAGCAAGGAATTGAACCAATGGCTCCCAAATGGTAGGCTATTGCTCTCTCACATTCAATTCCAGTGCTATCAGACTTACTGAAATAATGCTAAGGGCTAGTTTACAACTGCCGCGCCGGTGCTTTAACATAGCCTGGGTGCTCGCGGCAGAGCGCTCTAAAAAAAAACTTCCACCAGTGCTAGGAGTGCAGTGTTTTTTCACACCCCTGAGTGAGACAGTTGCAGCGCTGTAAATTGACCATGTAGACAAGCCTTAAGACTCAACATACTATACAGCTTGTCGTCCTTCACAGCCAACCTGCACAGTTGATTTTTTCTGCTGCTTTTGCAGGAGTGAGTAAATTTGGGGTTTCTGCTCTGCTTTAGTTACATCCTTAGCTGTGTAGGCACATAGCAAAACTGTGATTTTTCAAATAGCCCAAGGCTTAAAATAGATTAACACTTTACTGATGCTTCCATTTCCTAGAAAGTTTATTTTCTTTTCAGCTAAGTGTGAACCCACTGAAAGGCTTCAGGGCTTGAGGCAACACCTACAATGTTTCAGAAGGAATTTATTTTTCTTGTTTAGAGTTAAACATTCACTTTAAACTACATTTCATTCTAATGTTAGAATATTAGAATGCCAGCAATGTTGGATTATACTGTATGTACACAATGCTGTCTTCCCTGCCCTTTCTCCCTGTTTCATAGGTCTCTATAATGCCTCCAGAAAATGCTTTACCCTGCTGCTGCTGGCTTTATCTTTGCTTCCAACTTTGATAACTGCCAGAATTGTCAGATTGGATTTAACTTGTACACAGTGAAATAACTGGCTGTGAAACTGAGACATAACATGAAACAGTATGAAATTGGCCTATTCCTGACCTAGAAAATAGAACAAGAAAGAGGCTCCATGGTAAGACTTAGTTTCTTTCAGCTGGTTTCACTGCAGCTCAGTGAGACCTGCACTGTTACTAAGGGTATGTCTACACTACAGGATTATTCCGATTTTACATAAACCGGTTTTATAAAACAGGTTGTATAAAGTTGAGTGCACGCGGCCACACTAAGCGCATTAATTCGGCGGTGTGAGTCCATGGTCCGAGGCTAGCGTCGATTTCCGGAGCATTGCACTGTGGGTAGCTATTCCATAGCTATCCCATAGTTCCTGCAGTCTCCCCCGCCCCTTAGAATTCTGGGTTGAGAGCCCAGTGGCTGATGGGGCAAAAATCATTGTCGCGGGTGGTTCTGGGTAAATGTCGTCAGTCATTCCTTCCTCCGGGAAAGCAACGGCAGACAATCATTTCTCGCCCTTTTTCCCTGGATTGCCCTGGCAGACGCCATAGCATGGCAACCATGGAGCCCGTTCAACGTTTTTTTTTTTAAAGTCACCGTATGTGTACTGGATGCCGCGGACAGAGGCGATACTCCAGCGTTACACAGCAGCATTCATTTGCTTTTGCATGATAGCAGAGATGGTTACCAGTCGTTCTGTACCGTCTGCTGCCAGTGTAAATTGGCAATGAGATAATGGTTATCTGTCCTTCTGTACTATCTGCTGCTATCATGGGTGCCCCTGGCTGAGATTGGCCAGGGGCTCAAAGGCAAAACTGGGAATGACTCCCCGAGTCAATCCCTCCTTTTTGGTTTCTAAAAATAGAGTCAGTCCTGCCTAGAATATGGGGCAAGTGTACTAGAGAACCAGTGTATCAGAGAGCACAGCTTCTCCATGTCAGATCCCGCAGAAATGATGAGCTACATGCCATTCAGGGGGGGTGCCTCTGCAACAACCCCACCCGTTGCTTCCCTTCTCCCCAACCTTCCTAGGCTACCGTGGCAGTGTCCCCCCCATTTGTGTCATGAAGTTATAAAGAATGCAAGAATAAGAAACAATGACTTGTTAGTGAGATAAAATGAGGGGGACGCAGCCTCCCAGTCCTATGACAATCCAGGTAGGACATTCAGTGGTGCGGGGGAGAGGAGCCCAGTATGCCGCTGCTATGATAGTTCAGGCAGTACAGAATCTTTTCTTTACACAGGAAAGGGAGGGAGCTGATGGAGCTCAGCCCCCAGTTGCTATGATGAAGACGGTTACCAGCCATTCTGTACCATCTACTGGAAATGACTGGGAGTCATTCTTATTTTCACCCAGGTGCCCCCGGCCAGCCTCACCTGAAGCCAGCCAGGAGCACTCACGGGTTGATAAGAAGGACGGTTACCAGTCCTACTGCACTATCTGCCACCAGGCAGAGGAGAGGAGTGGATACTGCTCTTCACTGCTGCAGCATCGCTTCTACCAGCAGCATTCAGTAGACATAGCGTGACATTGAAAGAAGTCAAGAAACGATTTCTTTCCCTTTTCTTTCACGGGGAGCGGGGGAGAGTAAATTGACAAGCTATTCCCTGAACCACGCCGGACAATGTGTTTGAACCTACAGGCATTGGGAGCTCAGCCAAGAATGCAAATACTTTTCGGAGACTGCTGGGGACTGTGGATAGCTGGAGTCCTCAGTACCCCCTCCCTCCCTCCATGAGCATCCATCTGAGTCTCTGGCTTCCCATTACGCTTGTCACGCAGCACTGCGTAGCCTGTAGATTTTTTTTTCAAACGCGTTGGCATTTCTTCTTCTGTAACGGAGCTTTGATAGAACAGATTTGTTTCCCTATACAACGATCAGATCCAGTATCTCCTGTACGGTCCATGCTGGAGCTCTTTTTAGATTTGGGACTGCATTGCCATCCGTGCTGATCAGAGCTCCACGCTGGGCAAACAGGAAATGAAAATCAAAATTTCGCAGGGCTTTTCCTGTTAACCTGGCCACTGCATCCGAGTTGAGATTGCTGTCCAGAGCTGTCACAGTGGTGCACTGTGGGATACCACCCGGAGGCCAATACCATCTATTTGCGGCCACAATATGATATGATAATACCGATTTTAGCACTACTCCTCTCATTGGGGAGGAGTACAGAAACCGATTTAAAGAGCTCTTTATTTCGATATAAAGGGCCTCGTAGTGTGGACGAGTACAGCGTTAAATCGGTTTAACACTGCTAAATTTGGTTTAAATGCGTAGTGTAGGCCAAGTCTAAGTCCCACCTGCTATCTTTAACTGTCACCAAGTTCATGGTAGAAAAAGTTCTCACAGCATCTGCAGTAGCTAGATGCAAACCTGAAGGTATTCTGAATCCAACTGGCACCATTTCTGATGTTAATGTATTTCACTTTAATAAAAAGAGACAAGTATAAACATGTTAATTTTAATCAATGGAAGTCAAACACAAGACATACTGTATTTTAGAGCAGGCGAAGAATATTTTGTTGTTTTGCTTCTTGGCGAAGCAATCCTTTGGCAAGTTATGTGAATATGTTACTTGAAGTATATTGAATAAATGAGTGAATTATCAGTCTTAACAGTTATAGAGTACTTCACATTTTCAAAGTTCTGTCTTAACAGAACTGATTGAGCCTTGCAGGCCCTTGTGTGTAAAAGTAGGAAACAGAGAAACAGAAGAGATAAAGCCCTCACCCAAAGCCCTTTGAAGTCAATGGAAAACTTTTATTGACATCAGTGGGCTTTGCATCAGAGCCAAAGGCCAGATGGATCTGAATGGGAGTTAGGTGCCTACATTCCTTTGAAGTTCTGGGCTTAACTGACATATTCAAAGTCACGCAGCAAGTCAGTGATCTTGCCCGCTGAGTCTGCACCATGCTCAGCCCTGACTTTCCAGCCTGGCCTGCCCAGATGCACTATCACTCCTCAACCCCAAGAGGGGATACAGGCTGCTGGAAGCAGGTCAGGGTCAGGCAGACAGCCAGCAGGACCCGGATATAGGAGCTGCACCACAGCAGCAGCGGGGAGGAACAGCTCTGGCTGCTTCACTGTCGAATCCAGTTTGGTCCTGGTGCCCTTCTATCATGACAGAGGGGCCTCAGGGTGAAAATTGAGTAAGTGGCATTATGACTTGATGCAAGGTTTTGCCCCATAACTCCTCTTGGAGTAGCGTTGCAATCCCCATGCGGTACATTTCAATGCCACTTACCCAATTTTGGTCCTGCCACTCTCTCTTCACAATGGAGTGCTGGCAGGGTCAAATTTCAATGGCCTGTAGGGTGGCCAGCACTGATCCTCCTCATTGCCACCGGAGGTACCAAGTGTGTATAATGTTCTATGACTGTGGGCATTGCCACCTACTATACCAATAATGCCTTTCTCTTATCCCTTTACCAAAATATCAGCATTATAAACAGCAAAGAAGCATCACAGAATATAGAGGACATCTCACTGAGCTCACAGTTCAGGGGCAGCATCAGCTGGGTTCGAAACAATGACATTAAAAAAGGTAATGGAGAACATAGGATAGGTAAGGTCCTCTCTCTTAAGGAAAAGGAAAAGAAAGAAAAGCTAGAAGGAGAGATAATATGGTCTCTTGGCTGAGAGGAATTATTGCATCTATACCATAAAACAATCTGTGTAAATTTTTAATGAGTCAGGATGTGCCAAATGTTTCCAAAGTTTGTTTCAAATTTGGTAGGGAAGGAAATTAGCATAGTGACTTTTCTTTCTAAACATTCTAAGGAATCTGGTCAAAAATTCTGAATGAAAAATGCAGAACTAGAATTTTCCATGGGAACATGTCAATTTCTTTTCTTGGATTGTCTTTTTTTCTTTCTTTTTGCTATAGGAACATTTCAAATTTCATTTCTATATTTGGTGTTTTGTTTTGATTTATGGGAGCTGAAAAACATTGGTATACCAATTCAATTTTAGGATGGGGGGGACTTTTCCCCCTTTCATTTTTTCTCCCTTCTAAACTTTCCCCAGTGGGGAAATAAAAAGGAGAGGGCAGATATACAAAATATATGATAAAGTGATAAAAGCCCACTTTTCACAAATTTTTTTTTTTTTTTTTACTTTTTTCCACCTGGACAGTATTTGACAATCAGTTGTCACCATTAAGAAGTCATTATTTGACATCCTTTACTACATAGTGGTATTCAATATCACCACAACTCTGTAGTTAAAATTCAATATATATATCGTGAGTGCATATGTGACCAGGGTCCCAGTGGGGTCCAGCTGTGGTCACTCAATTAGGGTGAACTGCAAAAAATGGGGCCGACAATCCCCCAAAAGCTGGTGGATATTCCAATACTTAGATTTACCAAGTCAGCATAAAACAGCTTCTTAATTACCTCACTGGTTATTCAGAAGTCAACAGCACAGTTCCCTTAAAGTACCCAGCCTCAGGCCTTCATACAGGTACCCCAAGTCAAATATGATGATTTCTGAAAATCATATTTCATCATACAAAGAAAAGGTTCTACCAATCCCAAAGGATCATGTACATTACCTCCCAGGTTACTGAATATTCCATAGCTTACCCAGATACACTCATACAGCCAATTCTTATTAATTAAACTAAAATTTATTAAAAAACAAAAGAGAGCGAGAGTATGGTTAAAAGATCAATATCCATACAGACATGAGCTCAATCCATTGAGGTTCAGATTCATAGCAGAGATGGTTAGCTAGGTAGGTGCAAAGAGTTCTTTCAGAAATAGTTCATAGGTTATAATTCAATGTCATTGCAGGGTATTCCAGCTTAGAACTGGGATCTCAGTCCTTATGGCCTAAGCTTTCTCCATATGAAGCCTCAAACAGATCTAAGATGACAGAATCAGGACCCAAGGATCGTTTATACACTTTCATGTCTTTTGACAAATTGGAGTTCCTCGGGGAATAAAATGTAATTTAGGATGATTTGAAGGAGGTCTATCACCGGTTCTTAGCTAAATGAATTAACATAAGGAATTTGCTTGTTCCTCCATCATTCACAATATATTTCAAAGAGTGATGAATACTGAGATATTCCATCTTTATAATTCATTTACATGCTAGGATGTTATTTTGATCTCTGAACTATCAGAATACAGCATAGACGGAGATTACTGATTACATTCTTAACCCTACTCATATATATGCAAATACATAAAAACACAAACATTATCTTCCCGCATGTCTTTTGAGGGTTATTTATTTTGCAGGATATTTAACCCTTTCTGGCCATGCATCACAGGATGTTAATAGCTTGAAAATTTTGACGTTAGCATCTAATGCATATATTTTTAAAAGATTTGAAAGTGAAACCTTCATTGCATGTAAATTTCTGTATCTATAAAAACTGAATATGTTTTAAACATTATATTCTGCCTAAATAAAATCTTTAATATTGTTAAATTTACATAGGCTTTCCTCCCCTTTTTTCTTTCATAGAAGTGTTGAAATATTTAAGAGATCCTTGAGATCAATCCTGCTGCCTGTTACCTCAGCTGAACTACATTAGTTACATCTCAGCAGGCAATACTAGCACAGTAGTCCTAGTTTTCACTGGGTACTTTCCTCATATGACCCTTCTTTAACAGTGAAATTAATCTACTGAAGAACAGAGATAAGATTTCCAGGTTTCTGTGCCAATTGACTTCATGCCTCACTGTAGAATTACCATACTTAATTTGATTTAATTTGCCCTCAACGCTGGAATGTACCCTGAGGCCAGTTCCTGGGCTATAGCTGAAGTGCACATAGCCCATGTTGGGGTGGGGTGTGTGCACACACAAGGCAGCTTATCACTCTCCTAAGCACTCATCTGATCCTTGTTCTGCTCTGAGTAGGATCACTGTTCAGTCAACAGAGCATAAGGCTACTCTGACTAGCAATGGCCCCAGAAGACCAAAAATGCATTAGAGTAATGACATACCAGGTGGTATCGTGGCCATGACCCCTTCTCCACTAGGAAATAGTTTAGTGTCCTAAGGACAGTAAGGTCTAATTCTATTTATTGCATTTAGTGTGTGGGTGCTGCGTTGGTACTGGTAGCTAGCTGTATACAGGAGGTGAGAATAGATGATCTTCTGGCCTTATACTCTATGATTCTGCCAACAGGAAGGGGGAGTAGATAGGAGTACGTACATTAACGTATGATCCACCCTTGAAACCCTTAAAAGTTTTAAAGCCAGATTACACCATCACCTGCAACACCACACAGACTCTGGCCCTAGCGCCTATTTCCTGCTTTCTTTCTTTAATGAGTTATATTTTGTGGCCTAGAGGGTGGAAATTCATGGCTGGATCACCTTAAGGTATTTGTCAAAAGTCCATGTCCAACAGCTCTGCAACTTGCATTAGCCCATAGCAAGAAAAATGACAACTTTTGAATATTTTATTCTCCGTGTCTCTTGGTGAAATCTTTTTAATTTCTATGTGATAGCACCTTTTCTCCAGAGTGCTGGAGAAGAATCATAGAAGTGCACAGGACTAAGAAAAATAATAATAATACAAATGAATGGCTGGCAGTCTTGCATAAGAACAAAATATTGGGTATATAGGAAGAAGAATAAGAGGAGAAGAGGAGAATATTATTGAGAAGAAACAGAGATTGGTTGGAATGGAATATAAAATGACAACGAGTCAGAAAAAATGAGAGAGGGAAAGAGAATCTCAAAGACTTGGGGCTTGAAGGCAAAAGGCTCAATGTTTATGATCTATTTAGAGTGTTAATTCTTTGGGGCAGGGACCAGGTTTTTGTTGTGTGTTTGTACAGCACCTAGCACAGTGGAATCCTGGGCCATGACTAGGACTCCTAGAAATAATCACAATTGAAATAATAAATAGCAATAATAATAATTAGAAACAATATGAGCAGACTAATCATTGCTAGAGAGAGAAGAAGAGGAAGGAAATGTGAAAACAGTGGGTGAGGAAAGCAAAGGAAAAGTATTGAATTCCTGTAAATACTACTACCTTGTCCACAAAATAATGGCCCAGGCTGTAAAAGGTGAGATTTAATGAAGAGACAGGAATCAAGTGGCTGATGAGATAAAGAGAACTGAGTATGGAGAAAAGGATACACAAATAATAAAACATGGAATTAGGTTTTAGTAAAAAGACTGTTTAAATGCAAACAAAATATGAAATCGAACAACAGAGGATGCAGATTTAGAAGTGTAAAAGGGAGATCCATGCTGGTATTTTTGCCAGCAGCATTCTAAACAGTGAAGATCAATGCGCTGAATTCCCTGAGCTCAGCAAGGGGCAGTGGAAAGCAGAAGATGGTAAGAGGAGCTTTGGAAGAATTTCAGTAGTTCTCACACTAATGAGCAGTCCACTCATCAGACAAATGAAATAAATAATGAAGTGGTTAGCTAGACTCTTATAGTTGCCATGCGTTAAGTGGTTTAAATGTAGTTATTTTTAAGAAGAGAAGAAAGCACATAGTGTCTAGACATCACAGCTTACGAGAAAGCTTCTGGATAAAGTCTTCTTCTATATATAATATGAACTGCAACACCTTGGTCTGATACAGTGAGTTAAGTATTTTCAGTCTAATTTCTGTATACTGTGCCTATTTTGAAGTTAAATATTTACAGAAATGCTTAAATCTTTTTATGTGTCAATATGTAAATAGTGTTTTTTTACAGAGGTCAAAAAATCACAAGATGTAGCAATTCAAGGTTCTTAAGGTGTATCTTGAATATGAGTGCAGATGGTTTCAGTCTTGCTTAGTGACGAAGTCATAGTATTTTATTTTCTTGTAATTAAATTCAATTTTTTGTTCTTACTGCAGCATGAAAATCATGGAGTTCTGCTGCTGCTGCTTTTGCAGAAAATTTAGGCACAAGTTGTGATGTGCATTTCATGCACAATTCATGAAACAGTGTCCTCCATGGCCTATATGAAACCTTTCAAAAATGAGGCAGAATTGCAGTGTATTGGAAATTGGGACATGCATTTCTCTTTCACATTTGCAAAAAATATGGCTTAAATTAATTCCCTGTTTTCTTAGTTTTTATTTCCACAAATTCATTGCAGTCTGGGTCCTGTGGTTTTTAACTCTGGGCCTTTAGTTGTAGGCAGGCCTAAGCCTGATTGTCCCAGTACTGGCAATAGGTGCACATCTTGCAACTTCTGCAACAAATGAAACAGGGGTCCTAGAGACAACAGCCCCCTTCCCAACACAACACCATCTCCAGAGCATGATCCATTCCGCAAACTGGTATTTTCTAACTTTTGAGCACTTAATTTTGCAACCTTAAAATTATTTGTGTGTGTGTAATATATGTATATGTAAAATAATTGTTGATAGAAGCATAGGTTGTTAAAGAAATACCCTCCTCATCACGTTTCAGTGCTTCATTTTTCAGCTAAACTATATTTCTACAAAGACTATGATCACTTCTTCTATTCTTCTTCTATACCTTTTTTTAAAATCAACTCTTCTTAGTGGAAAATAGAATATGAAGGGTGGGATTTAGGGATAAGTGTATTTGTGATCTATTTTCTATCTGTGCCATAAAATTGACGTCATTGTGGGAGTGAAGCAAAGGGTGTCTGCCACCACTTCATATAAATCCATCATAATCCTCCTAAATGCAACAAAAGATTTATTTCTGTAGGCACATATTTTTTTCCATCTTAAATTATGCATCATGTACTGCTGCTGTAGAGAATAGCATTGATCCTGTCTATTGCCAAATATCTGTATAACATAACCATTTACTAAGATGTCAACCTTTTTTCTCAAAAATCGTATGACACCTGGTATGTATTATAATTATAAACCAACCCCCAGATTAACTGTTTTTATGTCACTATTTTAACTTCTAAATGTTGCCCATATGAAACATAGCAGCACTGCACAGTATGTGTGACCTATAATCAACTCAAACTTCTAACATGGAAATTTCTGAACTTATTTGATGCCCTGTTGTGCCAGGGTACAGTACTGCCACATTGTAAATATCTTACTTTTGGTCACATGGATGTAATACCATGGCACAGCTGGGCAGGGATCCAATTCACACTCAGGGGGAGGAAACAAAGACACAAAAGGTGTTTTTGTTTTAATTTAAATCCGGTACTCAACTGAGATTAATAGAATAACATCAGCTTCAACAGGTTTGTATGTAAGTGGTTAAATATATTTGTTTTCATAAAAAAAACAACAACAAAGCCAGCTTCACCAATTTGGTCTCAGGTCAGTTCTAGTCACTCCTACAGGCACTGTGAATTTATATAAAGTTGATATAAAAAAACCAAAAACCTGTTCTGATGTGAGCTGCCCTTACACTGTGGTGACATGTCATGGCAGGTCAGTATTAGGTTTTTATTTGTATGAGATTTAGCTGTATTGTGTTTCAGCTTCTCAATGTATAAACTTAATAGAATTTGAACAGACCTGGCCTGATACCCATGTAAAGTCAGGACAGGATCAGCTTTAGATAATGAATGAGGTTCCCCTTTAAACAAATGAATATTTTTCATTCTCTTCCCAAGATTGCCTTGGTTTGGTGGGGGTCAGCATAGGTCAGTCAGTATGTCCTCAAAATTAATATTTTCTCTTTTTAATAATTTGTATGTGAGACTTGCATGGGCTCATTCGTGCCCTGTACTTGGATAATATAAACTTTGTCTGGTAGGCCATTATTCCATTACCATCACACACTAGACTCATTAGGCATTGTGCATCATACTATTCCATCATTCCTGACAAAGTTTATTGAGCCAGTTTTTTACATCCTTTGACAGCCCACTGCTGAGGCTATGGTCCCTCTCTGTGCCCAATACACAGAGAATAGTAGTTTTTTACATCCCTATCTAGAGAGCTTTAGCTCGCTCTGCAGCAGCTTGTACATTTAGTTCAGGAGCTTCCTGGTTCAGTCTCTAGTACGTCAGCCAAGATGATGACCATCACATTTACTCATCATGAAGAGCTCCTCCATTGACAAGGAGCCTAACAGATAGTCATTTTAGGTAAGGGTGGTAGAATCTGGATTATAGTATGGTGGTAAATAACAAAGCATCCCAGTGGAGAGATTTACCAGAAACAAAGATGACGTTACTGTTGCCAGTAACATTTGGAATTGGAAAAAAAAAAGTATAGAGTCACCTGGTTACTACTGAAAGGATATGGACATAATCGACAGGAGTTACATCGACATGGTGCGATAGCTCAGTTTGCTGCAGTTCTGTTGGTATAAGCAGACTTACTGGATTTTCTGAGAGCCACCTTCCACCTGTCTCTCCATCAGCAGTCATTAGGGAAGGGGAATACTTTTTGCACTTTAGACATTCCAGATATTTCTCCTTTCCCGGAACCCCTCCCTAGTGATAGAAAACGTAAAATATAATAGTTCATCCACTAAAAGAGATGGTTTCATTCGACGAGACACAGGTGAAGCGAGACATCCTGTTCTGTCCCAGGATCAGCCTTGGGAGGACCTGAAACTCTGCCTCTCTCATCTCTTAGGTGAGTGCACCACCCTCTGGACCAGGGGTGGGTAAAATACAGCCCATGGGTCGGATCTATCCATCTAACATTTCTGTCTGGCCCACCATGACTAACATTTATCTCCAGCCTCCTCTGCCTGCTCACTATCTCTGAGTCTGGGCCACTAAAAGTCCCGTGGCACAGCAGGGTGCTCAGGCAGGCTGCCTGCCTGCCTTCTGTGGCCCCACGCCACTCCTGGAAGCAGCTGGCTGCTCCTGGCATGTCTCTGCATGCCCTTGGTGGTGGTGGTGGGGGGCAAATCTGCATGCTGCTCCCACCCCTAGCACCGTCCTCACAGCTCCCATTAGCCAGAAATTGGCCAATCAGAGCTGTGGGGGCGGTGCTTGTGGGGGCAGGCAGCACATCAAGATGTGCTGTCCTCCTCTTCCAAAGGGGCATGTAGAGATGTGCCAGCAGCAGCTGGACACAGCTGCTTTCGGGAGTGATGTGAGGCTATGGCAGGCAGGCAGCCTGCCTGAGCCCTGTTGCTCCACCAGCCAGGAACCACCTGTACTAAGCACCTCTCAGCCAAAGCCTGCACCTCGCATCACCTCCCACACCCTGCCCCAGGTCAGAACCCCCTCCTACACCCAAACTCCTTCCCAGACCCTGCACCCCCTCCTGCATCTCAATCCCCTGCCCAAGCCTTGACCTGCCTCCTGCACCAAAGTCCCTCCCAGAGCTCACACCCCTCACTCTCTCCTGCGCCCCAACAGTGTGCACCAGCCCAGAGCTCCCTTCTTCAGCCAAACTCTCTCCTAGACCCCGCACCCTCTTCATTAATATAGTAAAAATGTGCATGGCCTATGACAACTTACCAAAATTCATGGAGTGGCCCCCCCTGCAAAAATTATTGACCACTCCTGCACTGGCCTAAAGGTTATAGGGAGGACCCCACCACCTCCTTGTCCTCTGGCTGCTTTGTGTAAGTTTTGGCATGCTCTGAGCACACCTACCAATCAGGCTCTGAAGGCAGAATAGGCAGGGGGACACCTAGTTTCTGAATCCCATAGAGGCTTAGGTGTGAATTAGATACCAAGGTACTGGTCAGTGTCAGGACTGAGGCAGCTATATGTATGCCCAGTTGGCAAAAATTTGGCGCCTTGGGGACTTTAACAGTGGGAAACTTAGGCACCTAGGGACTTTAGGCATCTACAGGATTAGGTGGCCACTGGGCCATGGTTTTGTGAATACCAGTGGTGCCTAAATATTGGATGTAGTCACCTAATATGTCAGTTTGGCACTTAAGTCCTTCTAGTGAATCTCACCCTGGGCTTCTTTTCCCATCAGATCATGTCTATGACCATTCTGTTCCAATGTAAGGTAAAGTAGAACCCAGGGCAGCAGCCACATCCCTGCTGGTGAACTCTTCTTGCAGTTGGATTGTTCTTTCTTACATTTTCATATACATTATATTTTATTAGAGGTGAGGATGATCCAACATCTGGTCCAAAGTATATAGCAGTTACATTTCCTTGTATTTACTGAAGGGAAAGAAGGAGCTTGCACTGACCTTGCTGTAGGAAGTGACATCTTTGGACGCTGATCAACTTAATGAAATCTCATATAGCACCAATTCTTTCCCCAAAACACTTCCTCCTCTATTGCAGGCTGATATAATCATGTACTATTTGGTCAGTGTGTTATAACAGTGTATTTGGTGAATGGAGGCATTTTTTATGTAACATTTCTTAAATATTAGTAGCTAATCTCTCTCTCTCTCTCTCTCTTAAAATCAAACACACAACAACAGCTGAAGAAAACAATTTGTATTGTTTTTAACCCCGTCTCCCAATGTATTTTCTCTTTCTGGGCAGATGGTCTCCATAGCAAGTTTCAGCCCTGAAATTTTCTCAAGACACAATAAGAATTGCTAATGAAAATCCAAACAAGAAGCTAGTAAACTACCATGTGCCATCCATAAAGGGATGGACACTGACTATAGGCTGCAATCCATTTGTAGGCTTCCTCTACCCTATTCAGCACACAAGTGTCTCCATATTAAAATACTCATTAGATCCATTCCTGAAATCCAAACTACGGAGTCTTAAAATGCTATTCATACCCAATATGGCTCTTTCCCCCTAATATTATACAACATAATAGTCCTATTTTGAATGGGAATTGCTCTACTAATTCTCTGTACATCAAACTGCACATACCATCCAGGTGTTTAAGAGGCACTCGCTTTCTTACATTAGTTTTGCATCAGTGTTACCCCACTTTAGATTGCTTGAATGTCATCATAAATGGAAGGTAATTTCTTCATGTTCTCTCCTAATCTGTCCTAATACTTCAAGCTGTACAGTAGCTTTCTAATTCTAATTAACCAGGCTTTTGAAACTGACATCTTTCTCGGGATTTTCTTCTGCTTGATCTCACCAGCACTTCCCCCTGTAAACAAAGCACACAGTGGGTGATGATTATGATAGCTGATTAAAATAAGTAAACAGATTGGAGGACATTAAAGTTTTATGCTTCCCTACCATCTGCTTCCTCTTTGCACTGTACAGACTACTGTACATATTGTACACAATTGATTTTGTTTCCACTTCAGTAGCAGCAGACACTGTGGCACGCCATTAGTGGTTGGAATAATTCACATAAACAACTGCCATACCTGCTTTAGGTAGAGGAGTGGCCGATATTCTTTGTTTCTCATATGATTTTGGCATTGATTTCAAGATGATTTATCTGAATAATGGTATTGAAAAGAAAATATGAGCAAAGTAGTGGATCCTTTGTTTCAACGCTGAGAAACAGTTGCTAAACGTTCAAGTAATGGGGCTGATCAGTATAAATTATGACTTACTCCATTGTTTACTGGTGTAAAGCTGGTGAAAGTGAGAGGAGAATCAGGTCCCATAAATAGTGGTCATTTCCAGCTCTTTGATTTTCACATAACTTCAGGCTCCATTTTATTATTTCAGCATGCTCATGTCTTCTTAATACAGATCTCCGATGCAGCTAGAGAAATGTACATTGTACAACAATACACAGGGCTAGACTGTAATACTTTTATGTTGTCTGATAACTTACTCCTCAGGTAATTGTATTGAAATTAGTGGGACTCCTCAATATGTAATGTACAGTCAACATGAGTAAGGCGATTGCAATAAAGCCCATTAAAAACTATCCTGCTTTTCTCAATAGTACTGGTATGTTTATTTATTTATTTCCTTTCACAACATAATAACAGAAAGCAAGCAAGCAAGCAAGAAAAGCTAGAGGAAGAGGACAATGAAGAGAACATGGAGCGCCTAAATCTCTTTCAGAGAGCATTGTGTCTCATCCTAGGAAAAGAAGAACACAGAGATCCATCCTCCCTGACTCATCCCCAGTTAGAAGGTGTTATTTAATACATTTTCATAAAATTATGCACTGTAGCAGAGTAGCAGGCCAAGGGACATACTGGCCGCCGCTTCCAGCAGCTCCCATTGGCCTGCAGTGGCAAACCGCGGCCAGTGGGAGCCGCGATCGGCCAGACCTGCGGACGGGGCAGGTAAACAAACCGGTCTGGCCCACCAGGGGCTTTCCCTACACAAGCGGTGACCCCAGTTTGGGAAACACTGTCTTAAGTGACTTACCCACTGCCACAAAACAAGTCAGTGTCAGGAATACAGATGTGTTTCTGATGCTTGTGGCTGGGATATAAGCAGCAGGAATTGAACCTGGGACCCTCAGTATCTTAATGCATGAGCCTCTACCACCTGAACTAAAAGACCTACTTCTTTTACCTGAAGCTATAAAATGCTCAGCAACCTCTAGTTAGCCTACCCACCACTGAATAGGGGACAGAACACCACATGGAGAAGGCATGGCTTACCCAGGCTAGGAGCCTGATACACTGGGTAACTCCACTGACTTCACTGGAAAGACACCATTAATTCTAAAAAGGAAGAATGGTTATGTGGTTATTGCACATGACTGGAAATCAGAAGATGTGGCTTCTAGTTCTCGTTCTTTCACACTCTCTGTATGACCTTGGACAAATTACTGCATCTCTAGAATCAAAGACTCATAGAAAATTAGGGTTAGAAGAGACCTCAGGTCATCTAGTCCAACCCACTGCTCAAAGCAGGACCAACACCAACTAAATCATCCCAGCAGGGCTCTGTCAAGCTGGACCTTAAAAACCTCTAAGAATGGATATTCCACCACCTCCCTAGGTAACCCATTCCAGTGCTTCACCACCCTCCTAGTGAAATAGTGTTTCCTAATATCCAACCTAGACTTCCCACACTGCAATATGAGACCATTGCTCCTTTTACTGTCACCTGCCACCCCTGAGAACAGCCGTGCTCCATTCTCTTTGGAACCCCCCTTCAGATAGTTGAACACAGCTATCAAATCCCCCCTCATTCTTCTCTTCTGCAGACTAAACAAACCCAGTTCCCTCAGCCTCTGTTCATAAGTTATGTGCCCCAGCCCCCTGATCATTTTCGTTGCCCTCTCCTGGACTGTCTCCAATTTGTCTACATCCTTTCTGTAGTCGGGGGTCCAAAACTGGACGCAATACTCCAGTGCCAAATAGAGGGGAATAATCACTTCCCTCGGTCTGCTGGCTACGCTCCTACTAATGCAGCCCAATATGCCATTAGCCTTCTTGGCAACAAGGGCACACTGCTGATTCATATCCAGCTTCTCATTCACTGTAATTTCCAGGTCCCTTTCTGCAGACCTGCTGTTTAGCCATGTGTTTCCACGTGTTTAGCCATGTGTCTCTGTGTTTCCATTCTCTATCTGTAAAATAGGATAATATTTTCCTATCTCAGAGGTGTTGTGAGTATAAACCCATTAATGTTTGTGAGCTTCCTAGATATCATTGTGGCAGGCACCATAAAGAGAAATACAGCCTATAAAGCTGACTCGGGTGTGAATTCAGATATCAGAATGCTGCTGAAACACACAATTGCTCTCCTAAGCCCTGATCCTGTAACTGGATATTCCAGGATAGACCTTGTACCTGTATGGAACTCCATTGCCTTCAACCTGATGAAGACTCATCGTTACATTATAATCTTTTAAAAGGCAAAGTGTGAGTACTAGCTACATTAATAAACTAATGTTTTTACAAAGTATGCTCTGAGTTTTATCAAGCAGAATATTTGCAAATTCATGTTCTGAATTAGCTATGTTGTTTGAGAAATTAATCATATTAATAATTTTAACAAGGACTTATGAAGTGTGCATTTATGAGGTCCCATTTTTAATCAACTTGTGAGGAAAATTAGCCCAATCATGGTTTTATTTTTTTATGAGTCATTGGGTCATTTTTCATGCATGAATTAAAAACAATAATGCCTAGATAGTTATTCTGTTGGTCACGCTCACTAGAGATCACTTCTACACTGACAACCTTTTCTTTAGCTTCAGATCATGAAACCCCACTAAGGAGTAGGTCAGTAATGATGCAAAATGATGTGACAGAGCAGAATCTGACATTTTTTAAATCTAATCCAGAATTTTGGTTCATAATGTGAAACCTGATCTAAATTTCATGTATGGCCCTATGTGGATAGGGGGCAGAACACCTAAAACCACCTGATGAGTATCCTGATTCCTACGTATGGAGGAAGTTGCTATCCAAAGTAATTGTATCAGGATGTGGCCCATAGTGATAAGTGAGCCGCAAATGGTTGTAAGATTCGTTCCTATGGGGATAAATACCCAAAGG
This sequence comes from Gopherus flavomarginatus, assembly GCF_025201925.1. Lineage (NCBI taxonomy): Eukaryota > Metazoa > Chordata > Testudines > Testudinidae > Gopherus > Gopherus flavomarginatus. The sequence continues at coordinate 40,002,486 of NC_066617.1, forward strand.
TTTGGATATTTATCAAAGTTTTTCTGAACTATCTGAACCTCACCAGTCTGCAAATTTGAGATAGGATTGTTTGGAAAAGTAGCTCTCTCATGAGATTTCTAGAACTTTCTGTTCTGTTCTGGCAAAAAATGTAGCAAGAAATAGCCTTTCCGATGGTTTTCCTTCATTTCCTCTTCTGATTCCAACCAAGATTTCCTTGAATCTCAAAACTAATTCGAGTTTTGGGTAAAGGTTAGCTGGGGATTTTGGGAGTGTGAGGGGAAGGAGGGATAGGAGTCCTCTTATTTTTCAAAACCAGTTAACCCATTCCTGTTGTAGGTGTCTTTCTTCCTCACTTAGTACATAACACATTTACTTACAGAATTCACCGAAAATTGAAAAAAAATACAGTATCTTCTTATCTGGGTAAAATAACAGTGAGAGAAATGATAAATCCACTAAAGTAGTGGATGCCATCAGCTATGTCAGAAAATCCCATCGTGGTTTTCAATGAAACAACAATAGAACACAGTAGTAAATATGCTGCAGTGGAAGCCCACCAGGCAAGTGGTTGATATCCCTTTTAAGAGCACCAGAAGGATTACCTCATGAGAAGAACTGAATATACCAACAACCATAGTAAACATCCATGTGAGGTCTCACTGTCAGTGAAGAAGGAAACTTGTTTAATTTTTGGTATAATACAACTTACTGCAGTTTTACTGTTGCTTTCAGTGACTTGAGGTTATTGTTCTGTGTTTCTAAATGATGGGAGTTTAAGCTTTTGCCAGGAAGTAAGCAGTGAAATCTGCAACACATACAGTCAACCTAGCTTGAGCTAGGAGAAGGGAAAAGAACCCCCAGGCTAGCCTGATTTTGATAAATCATGTCACATTGAATGTGTTCAAGAGCCAATGGAGAGATTTAAAGTCAGGCAATTTTTGTTAAGATTATTAATTTAAAAAAACCCTAGCTTGAGGTCTTGTGTTAATTTTTCATGTGAGTGACCTGGGTTTGATTGCTGAGATCAGTCTCTTATTGCGTGGGCCACTTAAAGCAGCAATGTGTGAAATCAGCAAGCTAAGCCTCTGGAAGGCAAACAGTGACCCCACTGACTGGTCTAGGAACAGCAGCAATTTGGTCTGTAGATTGTTCCATTCAGCCACAGGAAGGTCTCCATGCTGGGGAGAGGGAAAATAGTGGATATTCTGTAAAAGACCATGATGGAGCTAGTTACTAGGTCATGATGCATAAGGATGGAGGCTGCTGAACTACTAGAAGTGCCTTTTGACCAAAATGATTCCAAGTAAACTGTCTGGGGGGAAAGAGAAGGTCCTGATTAGTGTCATAAGTGTGGAATATGTCAAGAATTAGGTGTGTCCTATGGAATAATAGAGGAACTATCACTATTAGAGCACTTGGCAGGCCGACAAAGGATAATATCATTTCTGTGTTTGATTTAGGTGAGTTTGGAGAATGCATGCATGTAAAGAGGCAGATTAACCTTACACAGGAGTGCAGTGGGTGGGATGAGGCAAGAAGGTTCCAGCCCTTGCATCACATGAGGGTCAGGCAGAATTGCAGCCCGTGTACTCTGGGGAGTTCCATTCTGCATAGTGCCCCAGAATAAGTTAGGAGGAGATGAAGCCACGGCTCCTTCCCCCATATCCACTAGTCGATAGAGCTAGCTAGCTGAACCCTATATTGGGGGAGTGGTAATGAGCACATACTTGACAGCTCCAGGGAGTATTCTGTTGCCTTGAGGCAGAAAGCCTGCAGTTGTGCCCTAAAGACAGTGCAGTTCCATACTGCCCCCAAAGTAGGGCTATGTTTACAAGACACAAACTCAAAGGGAATTCAGTGAGGAACTGATCCTGCACATTCACTTATACCGCACATTCCCAAAATGCAAGGCAGCATAAGGCAAGGTTGGCAGAATGAGACCCTAAGAGAACAGCAGGAAACTAACCTGCTCAGGTAGTCAACCTTCAGCCTCTAAAGGCTGGTCATCATTTCTGCACTAAGCAGCTAATCCACAATTGTACTTGTTCACAAATATAAAATACTCAAAGCTATTAATTCCTTGCTAGTCTTCAGCATTTTTTTTTTAGTGCATAACATTCTATTTGTGTGCTTAGGGGTTTTTCCTGCAATATGAATCATATACACAGGATGCATTTTAGAATATAGGCAAATCAATTCTGCATTTGCACTTCTGACTGTAAAAAGAAAGAACCAGACATTTTACAACTTGACTGCCATTGGAATGTCAAGAGGGTTCAAAATTTAAAATGCTGGTAAGACTGGTGTGGAATGTTTGTCTGAGTTTACCAGTGGGGCAATAGGTTCACTAATGTGCTAACACAGACACAACAAATAGTAACTCAGAAATGATGGCATAGTGAGTAACTTGCTCCCAGCCACAAACAGCTTTGCTGTCTGCAGTGCAGATGATTAACTGTCCTATTTTTACTCAATCCTGTTTGCTAACTCACTAAGCCACAGACAGTTAACAGAAATTATCCCCCCACCCCCTTTTAAGCTATTGCCTGTGAGCTCATCATGCAGTGACAGTTTGATTCAGGAATGTACAAACTAATAAATATTGATGCTGAGTTTGTGACCTATTTATTTAGACCTTGTAGATTTATTAAATCATTTGCAATGTGGGATTTAAGCTGACTGTAAGTTACTAAAACAATAACAACAACATTACACTGTCAACAAACGTAAGTACCCAGAGCAGGATGTGAAGCAAACTTTGTAACAGGCAAGTAGCAGGACTCAGAGAAGCCTAATATATTTCACTTAGGCAGATTTATTGATATGTTAGTGATCTTCTGCACATTAGAAAATTAGCAGAGTATGCCAGTTCTGGGAAATGTATACTATAATTTGAAAATCAACTCATGTGGCCAATTGTGGTTTCTAAAATTAGAGGACAGCAGAGACAAACAACATTTTAGCAAACAGTAAAATTGGTTTTCAGCTAAATCTTTTCCTAATTCTTTGACTGATTTAATCGTAGTACTCCCCAGATCTATCTATCTATCTATCTATCTATCTATCTATCTATCTATCCTTGTTCCCTAATTTTATTGGTATACAATTTCTGATATCCCTTTGTCATGCAGATTTCATTTGCTGAGCCTGAATCCTAGGAAAGAGTGCCAGACCAATGCACAGTAGGATGAGGAAGAGAATCTTCACTTTCACCCTGTAGGCTGCTGGTGGCCATCTTGGCTTCCTCCACTTATATATGGTATGGGGAAGAGTAAAGGATATGTGCTACTTTCCTTCTGCCGTTGTTTTTGGGTCAGTGGATTCATACTGTTTATGGACCACTGACCATTCCTCACCAATACTTTAGCCAGCCAAAATCCTATTTGTCACACTCCTGGACAGATTCCTGCTCCAAAGCTTGCTTCCACAGCACACAGGATGTAGAGTCCTCTCTTTAGGCTCTTCACTGTCTGGAGTCTGTGCAGAACATGTTGGCCCTTAAGCAGCCACATATAGGCTGCACAGGATTGTAAGATCTTCTTAATGTTTAGCTTTTCATTAACTTGGAAGAATTTACAATAGTATTTAGCATTTATATGGCACTTTCCAATTTCAACACATTGTACCAACATTAATTAATTAATCCTCACAACATCCCTGGTATGTGGGTATTATCCTCATTTTATAGTAAGGAACACTGAGGCAGAGAGATACAGTGATTTCCTCAAGGCTATACAGCAAATCAGTGTGATAGAACTGGGAATAAAACACATCCCATCCTTTGCTCTGCTATTATGAAGATAGATCTATGTAGCTTTTCAGGTATAGTATTTGATCTGCTCGGTTCACACATTTCTTCACTTGCTCTTTCTCCATCATTTTCCCAGTTACTATCAGCTCCTAATATAAAGGATTTTCTCTTGTCCCATTCCTTCAGTTAATAGACAGTGTGCAAATTCTATCTACCTTACAAATAAAAGTAGCCACTAAAAGGTTTGAGAATGACTGTACTATTCTCTCCAGGAGAACTGATTGTTGTTGTTTTAAATCATGGAAAATATTGATGAAATGGGGGAAAAAATTGTTACACAGTGAAAAATCATAAATCAAAATGTTCATCTAAAAGAAAAAATATTTGTCAGAAAACTTTATTCAGAAGTACTTCATCAATGGCTCATGGGAGTTGTTGTTCCAGTGCCTTGTGCAGTGACTCATGGGAGTTGTAGTTCGGGTGCCTCGTGCCCCCGGCTCGCCTCTGTAGGTTAAACTCCCTGGCAAGACTCTATCAGGAATGCACCATGGTTCCACCTCTTGCATTACTGTGAATCATGGGAGTTCTTTGCCATGATGCATTATGGGGGATTTAGTTTGCCTGAGGAACTTATTTCATAGAGGAGAACAGGCTACAATGTATCCAAATTAAAACTCCATGAACTGAAGTGGCATTTCCAAATTGAATTTTTTTCGGTTTTGGGCTAAAACCCAAACATTGGAAAAGTTTTTGGGAGTTTAGTTTATCGACTAACAGGAAAAAATACTTTTAATGACAACATCGCTTTTTGTTAACAAAGCAATTTTATGTCAAAACCCAACCATTTTAATGGGAAATTTTAAACAAGCCTGGTCTTTTTTTTCTATTTTTTTCTCACACGTCCACACCGCTTTAGCTTCTAAAAAGGAATGCAGATGACCAAAGCATTAAAGTACTCTGCAATGTGTTCTCTTGTACCATGTTCATTCTTTTGCTGTTTCTATCATTACAACCTTGACAGCTGAATACTTTGAATTCTGACAGAGTTTTTTTAAAGTATATTAGGAACAAAAGACATCCTAGCAATAGTATAGGCCTATTACTGGATGGAGATGATAACATTGTTAATAATGATGGCGAATAGGCCGAATAAATATAAAAATAAATCTTCAATAAATATTTCTGTTCTGTATTTGGAAAGAAGCAGGCTGATGATGTGCTTGATTCACATGAAGATGATGAAGTACTTTCCATCCCATTAGTAACTCAGGCAGATGTTAAACAGCATCTGTTAGTGATAAACATTTCAAAAGTTTAGCAGGCCCCTATAACTTATACCCATTAGTTCAAAAAGAGCTTGCTGAGGAGCTCTCTGGTCCACTGATGTTATTTTTTAATAAATTTTGGAATACCAGAAGATTTGAAGAATGCTAATATTGCGCCAATATTTAAAAAGGGCAGCAGTATGAGCTAGTAACTATAAACCATTTGGAATAACATCAATCCTAGGCAAAAAACAAACAAACAAACAAACAAAAAAACCTGATACAGGATTTCACTAATAAAGAACTAAAGGACAGGAATATAAGCAAAGTCAGTCTACATGGTTTTATGGAAAATAGGGCTTGTCAAACAAAATTAATGTCATGCTTTGATGAGATTATAAGTTTGGTTGATAGAGGTAACTGTGTAGATATAATATTAGACTTTTTTAAGGAATATGAATTACTACCACATGACATTCTGATTAAAAAATTGGCCCCATAATATATTAATTAAGCACAAGTTAAATGGATTAAGAGCTGGCTAAGTGACAGATTTCACAAAGTAGTTGTCACTTGAAAATCATTGTCGAATGGGAGTGTTTTTAGTGGGGTTCTGTAGGGATTGATAATAGTTTCAGTGCTATTCAACATTTTTGTGCATGGTCACGAAGTAAATAAAAATTATTGCTGATAAAATTTACAGATGACCCAAAGATTGGCAAAGTAGTAAGTAATGACAAAGACAGAGTGGTCAGATGCAGCGGACCAGGACATTCTGAAAAAATTCAGAAGGTTTTCCAATTTTTCTTGTACAAAATGTTTTTGAAAAATAAACATTGTAATGAGAACCAAGGCCTTTTCACTTATATATGAATGAACCCCCAACCCATTTTGTCAAAAAGGCTGCTGGGAGTGTGAGGGATCCCGGTCTATATAAGCCAGACCCATTTCATTACAAAAAGGAAGGAGTAGGATAAGGTGGCATTCTAGAAGCAGAACCTAGGGGAACAAAAAGAGCATCATAACGGGGCAGAAGAAGAGAAAAGCACCCAATATGGAAAAGCTACCGAGTTTGGGAAGAGTGGGTAACAGGCTGGGACATGCCTCCCCAGGAAACTGTGGACTTGACATCAAGGTAAGGGAACTATGGAGAAATGGGGCTAAACACTTTGGGTATTTATGATGATGATAAAATAAATTCTGATGCCCCTTTTTTAACTATTACTCTGTGTTCTCAGGCTCTATGTTTTTCTCCTCCCCCAACCCCTATCTCCCCCTGACCCCATGGTTATCAGGTCATCATGACCCATAAGTTGGGTGACCAGACAGCAAGTGTGAAAAATCGGGACAGGGGATGGGGGTAATCGGAGCCTATATAAGAAAAAGACCCCAAAATCGGGACTGTCCCTATAAAATCGGGACATCTGGTCACGCTACCCATAAGGCAATTGCTTCATGACAGATCCCTTAACCCTTTAAAGGGAGGGTTTTATATATTCTATTTTAGTCTAAATGACACTCCACACCAAAGGTCACTTTATCCGATGCCCTTGGGTAATGGGCAATGCTGATGTACACCTAAAACCACAATGCCATAAGAGTCACAAAATATAAATCATCCCAAGCAGCAACACTTCTCCCCTCCCCGCAACTCATGCAAACAACAATAACATTTAATTCTTGATATTACTAATCTTCATGAAGAGAGGCTTAATCTTTGATATTTCCATTTCTTTCAACTGCCTGCAGCATTATGAAGGTTAGGATTCACTAAACAAAACGAACGACACAAGCGTAACTTTCATGTCTTCCCAAAACTGTCCCACTGCTGCATAAGTACTCTTTTGCTGTCTCCCTTTCATGATCCTGTAGATTAAGATGTTGCATTGGGCATAACAAATGAGCAGTCAAAACCTTACATATCTGTCAGTCGTCCTACTTCCTTGTTTCTTTGGTTTGGAGCTATTTATATCTCTTTACTGAAATATTTGCAATGTCCGAACCTAGTTAGAAAATATCTAAAGCTAATGAAAAAATGTTTGTTTATGTATTTGAGTAGTGACTAATGTCCAGATACTGTTGCCATTACTCATACACAATGGGATTACTCCTGCAGTAAGTTACTACTCCACCTGAGGAAAAGTCACAGAATATTCCATTCCTTCATATTCCGAAACCATGCCCATCACTCTGGCATCTGAAATAACATTAAAATGAAACAAATTTTATGTTCTAATATTCATTTCTTATGCAACCCTCCTTGACATACACCCATGCTCACCTTGCACTCTCACTCTTGTCCTATTCTTCTAATTCTAAAAGGTATAAAAATAACAACTGAACTGAGTTTTAATGTTATTTATAGACACCCGATTTAGAAACCACATAAGAACAATAATCCAATTTATCTTGAGAGCCGGTTCTGTTTCTGTGTTTGGGAAAAAGCACAGGGTTCACTACCTATACAGCGAACGTATAGGCATATGAAGTGACCCTTATGTTTTCAATATTAGTATAAATAGTAAATAACATGCATCCAGCTCTCAGCATGAGTGTCAGGTTATTTAAGGATAGTACTCTGAGTTATTGATGCTGTTTGTAGTAAAAAAGAGAAATGTATAGAATGCATTCCTCAGACCTCACCATGGTCACATGTAAGAAGGCATTAAGTCATTATTCCAATCTCTGTCTGTAGATGCCATATAGTCATATGATTGGGCTGCTGGAGTATTGCAGAACCCCTGTAAAGATGTATCCATAAACTAAATCTCAAAACACAAACAGAAAGTTGGTCACTAACCCTTTGTTCTTTTCTTTAAGGAATCCCACTATTTGTATATTGTTACAGTTACTAATTATTGCTACTCTGGTCAAGATGCTAAGTAAGCAGCATAAATAGCACTGCTTTGTAATAGATGCACACAGATGCCGATTTCATCTGTTTTTTCCTTGACCAAACCTACTACATATACTGTCACACTGCACACACTAAACTGCTGTATCCTGGCATCTGGGATTGTGCAGCAACTGACACACCATGGAAACTGGACTTGAGTTCTGATAGTACAGTCATATTGTCATTTTTATCTTATATTATTGCTTCATTTTTCCTGGTCGTGTGCTGCACAACCAACAAGAACATATATGGCTCTTTGAATGTGTATCATCCTGCCATTACTGTTCTCTTAGCCACGGTCTGATCCCAGCAGCCTGCCTGGTCTGGCACATTTGATAAAACCCACAGATACTAAAGTCAGCTTTTCAAAGATCTGTTTACTAGGACATTTAAGTGTGACTCAGATCCTACCAGTCTCATGTCTTATGATGTTTTTCCTGTGCTGGCTTGACTACCAGACTCTCAGGCTTTTAAGCTTACAGGCAGCTTCTTTTTAAGATGCTCTTTTTGTCTGACCAAAGTAATCTGGGAATCTTTTGGCTCCAGCTCCACTGTTCAGCACCTCTTAATCTTATCAGTTTCAGTTAGTGAAGATATATAAAATAATCAGTTTTGACCATGCCCCTGAGACCTGTGAGTCCAGGAAAGCATTCAGTGGGTATACAAACTGTTGTAAGTTACATGTAAACAGTTGGAATCACATTTCAATATCATCTTACTGGAATCCCCAAATATTTTAACTCCAGTAGTAGCTGAGTTACTTTGGCTGTACCTAAAACCTTGCCTAGTGTTCATAAGATTCATGGATAACATTATTTATGTTTTAATTACAGCGTAGTGTCCGTTGTATTTCTAACACTTTCTTTAAGAAATACCCATAAAATTGTGAATACTAAGATTAAATAATTTTCAAATCTTATTTATAAAACTAAATTAATTTGCAAGTTTTTAGATACTCCTATTGTGTTCAGTAAATTCCCTCTCTTTTTAATGGGATGTGTGGCACTTTGGGGGAAGGATCAACAGCTGAGCAAAGACTACTTCAATTATTCTAAAGAATAAGAAAAAACAGTAAAGCAACATAGTGGAAAAAGAGGGAAAGGCTGTTCAGAAGTCCCCTAAAGTCAACCAAAAGGTTCGCCTTTGACTTCAAACGGCTTTGGCGCTGGTCTTAAAAGTGAACATCAGAGATAATGTAATTGCAATCTTAAGAAGACTCAAGCACTCAGAGAAAATAGTTCACAGCTCATCTTTGCTTTCCTTTCCATTTAAAAAAAATATTTCCAGAAAACTGCCCTGCCTTCATGCATTTTGCCAGTACTCTCCAATCATCATAGTTAACACTTACACTCCTCCTTGAGGCAGCAGAAACCTTCCGTGAAGAACGCACTTTGTCTTAAAGACCAGATATGTCTTATATCATGTACAACATCTCTGCTTTCAAACATTTTTGCTTCTTAGGTCAACAAATTACAGCAGTGAGCTGTGTATGTTTTTGGACAATGGTGTCTGTTTATTTAGATTGTATGAAAGAGTGTCTCTCTTTGCTCAAGGCCCTTTGTCAGGATCGGATTAGATATGAGCTCAGTATACATTTTTTGTTTGTTGCTTTCAATATGACTTGATCAGTAAAAACAGAATTGAAATGCCACTGTTGGAATTTAATCCAGGCATTTCCAAGTCAGCATGCTTCCCTGAATAAACTGTTCTCACAAAATAAAGAACCATTCATAATATAAAAGTCAGTGTCAGATATACGGTTTGCCAGAAAAAAAAGGAGTGAAAAACAAGCTCTAGAAGAAGAACCAATTGCTCCAGAATTGCTATTTATTTATTAAATTGACTATTTTATTTAATAAAGCACCCTCCATGTGAATTGGGACACTGGACAATTTTAATAACAAAGATGATCAACGCATAGCGCAATGTAGAAAAGTGCTTGGAAAGAGAGGAATTGTTGGCATGCAGATCAAATGAGAGGCCTTCAGGTCCCTCATGCCAGATGGGGGGTAGTTATGAAAAAATCCATTAACTGGGGAAGGGGACAGAATGGAAAAAAGAGAAGGGATATTCTTTAACCAGAAGGATGGAGCATATTTAACTGATCCTAAAAGCTCATTCTAAATGTACATAGTACAGGAACACAAGAGACATTTTAATGACTTTAGTTATCTAAAGACTAATTTTTACCAATGCCCTACAAGAGTAAAGTTGAATCTAATATTAAGAATGGTTCCATACTCTCTTGTGCATGTGGGTCCAATCCTACAAGCCTTTACTCCAAAGCATTAGCCCACTGATATCAATGTAATGAAGAATAATGGAATTGGAACACCTATAACCTCCTCAATTGTGTGTTGATTCAGCAGGAAAAAGATACACTTTCTTCCAGGTGCATTTGAAAATTCAATTTTTAAAAATGCAGACCATAATATTTTATCAACTTACCTTCATTACCACCTTTTGTCATTTAATATAAGCAGACATCTACTATATTCAATTATTTTCATTGTGAATATTGAATGATCTTTGTTCTCTGATGTGGCACTTTGTTTTTTATTCTTCTATCATGCAATCTACAGATGGAAAAAGACCTAGTCCAGCTCCCTGATTGTTTCAAAGATTGTAAGGCCAGAAGGGACCATTATGAGCATCTAACTTCACCTCCTGTAGTGCAGGGTTCCTCCTTGTTGTTCATTGACTAGGACATTCACCATAGTAAAGAATATTAGAATATTCATAGGGTGTAAGAAACATTTTAAATATATGAGACGCTTAACTGTGATATTGATGGTTTAAAATTAAATCAAGAGAGTCTGAAAAAGTGATGTAAACCTCTAATGGAAATCTGTAAAGTAATCAGACTCCAAGCATACAACTCTAGTGAAAAAGCCTAAATAATAAGTTTTTCTTTTTAAATCCTATCTTTGTCCTATTTTGTATTTTGTTTTGTTGTGCTTCACTGAATATGTGAGCACTGTAGCCAATGAATTTACAAACACTGTTCCTAACTGAACTTTCAGTATGCATAATTCATAAGAACCAAGGCACACAACTCATAGGAACTAAGGCAAATACACTGAGTTTTGAAACTACTGTCTCCCTAGATGCCCTCCACTGGCTTGAAAATCCTATACTCAGAGAAGATGCTCCCTCATGGAAGCTTCCTCTGGAGGTGGCTTAATCAAACTTCAACTCAGCATCCTGGCTGTTGGGCTCAGACTGCCTGCTTGGCTTTCTCCAGAAGCTGTGGTAATTCCTGAAATGTCGAAACAGAGCATTTCAAGCAGGTCATAAAACTGTAACTTGTCAGCTGCTCTAAAGGTCCAGCTGCTGTGCACAGCTTTCTGCCCACCCTGAAGATAGACAATGGTATTTCAGCTACTGTTTTAGCAATGATATATTCCTAGCCCAGTCTTGAGAACACTAGACCCAATGTTAGCTATTTACAAATGACTAAAGAATATTTTTAATTTAAATTTTTTTTAAAAAATGTCATAAAAGTATTGTGTTCAAATGGATTTGCACTATGTCTCAGTTTTTAGATTGCCTTTAAAGTATTTTTAAAAGCTATTACCGGTACTTTACTTAGCTAGATTTATATAATGAAGTTCTGGTAAATATAGACTATGAATGAAATCCTGATCCTCATTGAATCCATGGGAGTTTTGCCATTGCTTTCAGTGTGGCCGGGATTTCACTCTGTGAATGAATAAATTTGTGCTACAAACTGTTACTTTTAGCATTGAATTTAAATAACGCTTATTAATCATTCATAAAATGGGCCACATCATGCCCTCATCTCTGTAAGTGCAGAGGGCACTGAGGTAGTGAGTCTACTGGGAGTCTGCTGCAGAGACAAATTTCAGACTATTGGGAGACTCTAAAGGTGGGACACATAAGAACAAGTTGTCATATGCACTATATGCTTTATGATTGGTTGCCTCTGCTAATGGGACTACTGCTTTGCTGTTCACATGCTTGAGCACTCAGAAAAAAGTATGTAATATGCATGTTATAGGCCAAATTTTCAGAAGGGTATCTCGCAGCTTCCACTCGTGCTGTGTACCAGGCAATGGGGAGAAATTTGCACCATGGTTGGCCATGCCCTATCTGTTGGCCATGCCCTATCTGTTCACTGCACAAAAAGTTGACTGCATTTTCCAGTGTCATATGCACCAAATGTTGTGGATTTTAAATATAATACAAATGTAAAAAATATTACTGAGACTCTTAAAACTTCAGACTTCAAATTTCAAAGTAACCTCTCCCCGCCCCCCAGTCCCCCCCCCAAAAATTATTCCTACAGATGGCCTAAAAAGTTTGTTAAGATGTAACAAGATATTATCGGGAGAAGTTACCTACTACCCATGTTCAAATTAGGAAATATTCCTCTTGTGCTAATTGTTTAACCTGCCATATACATTTTTCCAGCTGCATTTTTGTGATATTAAAAGAGGCTGAAAAGAACAAATATTCATTCCTGCTAACATAGTAATTTAGAAGGAGGAAAATATTGTTTTTGATAGCTAGACTAGTAGTGAAAGCATCTAGAACAATTTTTATTCATGAAATTCTCTCTGAATAAAACACATCCAGAAATATTGTTTAAACACAATTCACAAAATGGAATATGGGGACATCTTCCATATGTTGAAATCTATATGGAAGTATTTCCATTTACTTCAGTGGGTTTTGGATTAGGCCCTATGAAAACCATTAATGAGGATTAGAAGGGTGGATCTCCCTCCTTCTGAGTATCAGGGTGATTGCAATATATCTGCATACTTTTTCTTCTACCATGCTATTCCAAGAAGCCTCTCTACTGGACCACTGCACCTCAGAGGCTCCACATGATGGGGGTAGAGACAGGAGGAAGTGCAGCAAAGAACTGGCTTCTTTCCACAGCCCTTGGTCTTGCAGATCCAACTGACTTGTGTATGGAAATCTGGTCAGGGAGGGAGTGATACAGTTTGGAACTTTTGATGACTGCTTGTGAGCAACCATACAGGCACTCAGCCAATGTTCCATCTTTCAGCTAGAGTTTAATAATGTACAATTGCTGGATGTCTTCTTTTTATAAAATTGTTGTTGATCATGCTCTTTTAAGCCTAAATTTTCAAAAGTGACTAGTGATTTTGGGTGCCCAACTTGAGATATCTTAAAGGAGACTGATTTTCAGAAAGCGCAGAACATGATCCTCTGAAAATCAGGCTCTACTCTTCTCCTCTCCTAACATAGTGAGCAATATTGTAAACTAAGCCATGCCCTTGGTAGGCCTAACCTGAACTGAAGTTTTAAATGCTTTATGATTGCCTGTTATGAAGTAGTTCACATACCGCAGAATGTATGCATTGATCTAGTTCTAACATGAGAGAGAATAAAACTTTTCAATTTTTTTTTTTATTTTGTCCTTATTTTCTTTATGGTATCTATCTAGTTTTGTAGTGCCTATATATATACCACCAATCTCATTTTAAAGAAGAATATGTATACCCCAAAGAGGAAGTTTAAAGTTTTTATGTTCCTCTCAGTGCAACACTTCTTATTACTATTTTACAGGGTTACAAACTGGTGAATGTATCAGAATATATGTACCTTGTATGGAAGGGCAATATAGCCACCTGCTTCTCACACCGGATTTTTGTTTTTGTTATAACAACCCATCCACCCCCTCAGCTCCAGGAATCAAAAAAAGTGTATCCAGTGTTTTTGGTGTTTTACCCAAGTGCAGCTGTTTCCTTTTAGAAATTTCAGGTTAGGTTTAGTTAACTAAAAGAGAGAGGGTGTTAAATAGGCTGCTTCCTGGACAGTAGACTAAATTAAAGGCTAGAACAACAGAGGCAGATATTAGTGTCTGAGACTGGTACTTAGAAGAAGTAAAACAAGGAAGTCAGGGTTGACATTCCATTATAATAACATAAGGAAAATCAGACAAGGGACTGAGTGGCTGGTGCAGTCAAGACATGAGACAATCCATGAGTTCTCTATGAAATATGACAATAAAAGATAAAAGCATACATATTTGTGGGCTACATTTGCTATATATATATCTGCCATGCTGGAATATAGCCTCACACAAAGTGAGACAGTCTAAACTTGTTAGCACAGACTCAGCAGCAATTACAATAAATTACCGACTTCATTCAAAACAGATTTAGAATGTTAAATCCCTGTTTCCTTCAAGTTGTCCAAAGAGTGTGTCTGCCTAGTCATAAGGCAAAAAGAAAATTAAAATTAATCTTGACTGTGACCAGTAGCAACTTTCAATCCAGGTGTCTAAGAACATTTCTTACCAGAGGTGCATATTTGCATCTTCTATATGAACTTTTTGGTCATCTGATAACATTTCCTTTCATTATTTAAAACATAAATTAAAATCTTGCACAGTCACAATATGGTCTCAGGTTTGCTTCTGAGGAAGTAAAACTATGCAAAGCCCTTTATTTAGTCGCTTATGGCAAAAACACAATAGGTCTTTAGGTAAGCTTCCTGGACATATGTTTTTCTTGGGTACTGTTTGCTTGGACATGTCATGAAATCCTGTGAAAAAATATCTATTAATAAACACCTCGGGTGAAGTTGTATGCATAGGTCCCAAATATTGGGGCCTATACATCTTTATACATGCCTCATAGATCTACTTTCATGCTTGTAACCCTGAAATATAGGAACTGTCCTGAGAGGGGTAGAGTAAGTCAGCTGTTGTTCTGGTTCAGGCCTGCACTTCTTTAGATCATAGGCTTGCCTAATATGATGGAAACCAAGCTGACTGCCTTGGTTATTTGTTTTGGAACTGCAAGCTGGACTTGAAAAGTGTCCCAGAGGTGAAAAGGCAGAGCAGGCCAAAGGGCTTTTATATGACAAGAAAATCTTAAAGAAGCCATGATGAAAGAATAAAGTCTGAATATCCATTACTGTTACTTAAACTGTAATTTTATCTTTTTGGAGTGTATTATTGTACATCCATATCAAGAAGATGTTCCTGTAATACATTTGCAAGTTAGCACACCAACTGGATAAATAACTGTTAATAAATAAATAGGTTTCCATTTTCCAAAATAAATACAGAATGTGAAGTATCAGTGGGGTAGCCGTGTTAGTCTGGATCTGTAAAAAGTGACAAAGAGTCCTGTGGCACCTTAGAGACTAACAGAGCTATTGGAGCATAAGCTTTCATGGGTGAATACCCACTTCGTCAGGTGCATGTGGTGGAAATTTCCAGAGGCAGGTATAAATATGCAGGCAAGAATCAGTCTAGAGATAATGAAGTTAGTTCAATCAGGAAAGATGAGGCCCTCTTCTAGCAGTTGAGGTGTGAACACCAAGGGAAGAGGAACTGCTTTTGTAGTTGGCTAGCCATCCACAGTCTTTATTTAATCCTGATGCGAAACATTTTAGTCTGTATGTAATGAATATGTCTCTGTTATTACTGAATTCTTTACTACAACACAATTGTAACCTCAGATAAGGAAATGAAAGAAAATATACAGTTGTACAATATTAAATGCATGGCCACTCCCATCCTGCTTTAAATAGCATTAAGCAGCTAGGAAATTAAGGTAAGAGTCAGCCAACCTAAAGGCATTGTTGTATGCATTGTGGCAGATATAGGTCTTGAGATGGCAGTGGAAGGAGGAGAAGGTGGTAGCCTTACAGATCACTTGAGAAAAGCCATTCCATAAATAGAGGTAGAAGGGAGGAAAGATGTTTGTGGATGAAGGAGGCAATCAAATGTCAAAACTGAACATTGTTGGTGGAATAGAGTGAGCAAGTGCCTTGCAATTTTAATACTGCTTCAGTAAAGGTGTGTGTTGATTAACTACTCCCTAATACTGACTCTCTCCTCCTGACATACTGCCACAATTATTTTCAGCAGCGTCACTTAAGATGGAGCTCCCTCAGTTCATGAGAGGTTCTTGCTGGCAGCTCATCCTCTGTCAGGGGCCCTCAACTTTAAAATTCACTCCCACTCCCATGGTCTAAAGTAGCTTGTATCTGCTGACCTTCTGAGCTCAGGCAAACACCTGTCAGTGATGGTCTAAGTACTTATTCCTGCCACAGTGAGGTCTCTTCCAGCCCTACGTTACTATGATTCTATTATGTTTGTGGACACTCATTCCAGGAGGGCTGAGGTGTATGAGATGCTGAGAGATGAGGATTTTGAGTGTGTTCTCTGTGGAAGGGGTTGGGTTTTGTAGGCTCTGGTGTAGTTTTTCCTGTCGTTTTTAATGTACCGTGTCTTATTGCTTTGGGTTGTATTTTTAATATTTTGTCAGGGCTCCTGGAGCCAGAGAATGGGTATTTTCTGTTCATTTTAGATATAAATAAATAAAAATAATGTACAACTTGTCGTCTTTACAACTTGCTGATATATCACTGCCCACCACAAGTATCTGGAGTCATCTCCACAGCCCAACCTATTGATCGTCATATAAAAGAGCTTTAAGGAGGCATATCAATTCAGAAATTTGGCATACAGGAGGAATAGATGTTTATCTCCTGGTGACTTTGTGCTCCAGCCTTCCATTCCTGGCAACAGTGAAATAAATAAAACAACTCACTCTCAGTAAGAGAAAATTATTTTTTTTTATTCTTTCCTACTTCCCCCATGCAGAGTAAGGAGAATTTGCTCATCTGAATGGCTGGTGGGCAGAAACTCCTTAACCTGATGCTGTTCAAAATAAATAATAATAATTACACAACCACTGGGTAGTGAGTAATGGCAATTTTGTAATTCCAATCTAAGAGAAAGTGTTGCCATGGGTACTATGCTGTGGAGATTTATATCTGTGTTAAATATAATAATGTCTAGTAGAGAGAACATTAATAATAATATCTGATGGAGAGAATGCAGAAGGGCAGGGGGAAAAGCCTGTAGTATAACCTGTTTTGTTTCAAATTCCTTTTCAGAAGAAGCTGGGTTTAATGAGCAAGATGTAACTAGTTTTTTTATTTTACTGAAACTGCTGAATTTTCCAGACACTGGCAAAATATTTATATGCAGTGTTTTTCCCTTGCGATTCTCAGCCTTGCCTGGATTTATTATAGAGTATATGGTGCTGTTCCTATGCAGTGTTTCTAAATGGTGAAAGGGGAGAATGTAATCAAGAGGGTATGTCATCCTTGGCATTGTTTTCATTCCTATATGGAAATTCAGTAGTGTGCAATTTTCAGCTGTAGTTCTTCATTCATACTTTTTCCATGGCAATCATCTAATGCAGGGGTTTTTGGTAATGTTCTTGTAGGTGAAATATTAACTCCACTCTTCGTAACAATGAACCTGTCAAATTCTCATAGCTAATTGTCTCAGAGATCCCCTTTCATCCACCTGTGATCACTTAGCAGATCAAAAAAGTCAGACACCGTTTAAAGACCAGAGGATCCTAAATCAGTCTCAAGCTGCTGCTTTTAATGGTTTGTTTTGACGGAGAGGCTGGGTCACATGCTTTTCAGTGTTATGTCTGGATGCCTGTGAAACTAGGTCATTGAAAACCTCCTCTACTAGAAGAAAAGCTGCTGTCTTTAATTTCTCTCTCGCTTTCTCTCTGACATGGCCTTTCTTGCAATTACATTAACAGCCCAACTTACTACAAATTGGACCACAAGGAAAAAATACACAGGACGTGAAAGATCTTGACACACCAAAACATTTACACCGCTGATGAAAAAATAAGCATTTCTAGGAGCTAAGGGTTTTTGATATGTCACAACTGTAAGATAGGTCCAGAATAGGTTACATTTGTTTTTGGTATAACAGTGGCAATTTTTCTGATCTAAAATTTGGGTTTGATTTAAAGCACACTGAAATAATTGGAAAGACACCATATTTTCCTTTCTGGCAAAATATAAACAACTTTTTTTTATTTTTGTTTTTTATTAGGGTATGAAAACTTGTGTGTGTGTGTGTATATATATGTGTGTGTGTATATATATGTATATATATACAGTACACACACACACACACATATTTACACACACACACTCACAAACACACCCTAGATGCCCTACTGAAACAATATATTTGTGAGTAAATCAAGTACCAGTATCTTGGTGCCAGAAGTACTTTGCTCCCAGCAGCAGAGTATATAAAGAGAAGTGACAGCCAAAAAACACATTCATCTTCTTTCAGTGCTCCAAATATTGAATGATCTAAGTTTTTTCAATGTGTTAAGAGTAAATAGCTCAGACAGAGTTTTATAAGATCTGCACTGAAAGAAATTCTCCTTATTAAAGTGTCAGATTTTGATTCAAAGGCAATTCAGAGAGTTACTGGCACTACAAAGGCAATTGTGGTATGTCCGTTAATCTGAAAAGGATAAAATTTGGTGTTTCAGGTAAGCTTTAAAGGTGGATTTCTTCATTTTTTGAAGACACTATGCTCTAACACTAAATAGATCAGGAATACAGACAACATTTCGCAGACGAGCAAAAGAGGAAGGTATTGTAGTATTGCAGTACATTTATACCACATTATTACGGTGTTTTAAACTAAAGCTTCCATTGTAAATATGTGTGAGGCATTTCTAATGTCGGGCTGAATTTGACGTGAGCTGAACCGTAAAACTATGATTTATTCATCCCCCCTCCACCTAATTCAAACTTGAGTGCTGGGTGGGAAAGCAATTTCAGGATCAGCCCATTATTATCAAGGGCCAGATTCTGATTCCCTTGTTCTGCAAGCAGTGTCTCTGATTTTAACGAGGTTACTCATGGTATAAGGTGCTATAGAGGGTGAATAAGGGCTGTTGTAATCTGCCCCTAAGTGATGAAGTTATACTAGATATGCAAAAGCAATTGATGTTGCTAGAAGGGGACATTCGGCAATTTCCTTTCTGTGGGACTACTTCTGCTAAGGCATTACGCAGTATGGGTAAGAGTGGCTCAATCTAGCCTGTCACAGGATCACAAACTGTCTTGTAGAGCAGTGAAAAGGGGCCCAGTCTTGCAGCCATCCTTCATTACTGCTGTAAATAGGAATTTTGCCTAAGTAAGGTTTGTCAGATTGGGCCTAAGAGGAGGAATTGGTGTGGAGTTGCTGTTGTGTCTGAATATTATGCACACCACCACAATGAGAGGTATAAGATCTCTAGGTAACTGATCAAAAGCTCACTCAAATCAATGGGAGTCAACTTCAATAAGCTTTGGATCAGGCCCATGGCCTGGACTGATAAATAAATATGGAATATCAGAACTGACTTTCAACCTATGCCTTTGAATTTCCTCTTTAAATTTAGTTTTGGTCATTCTTGCCATTATACATTGCTTTTGAGAGTGAGAGTGAAAGAGAGACCGAGAGAGATTTATATTCATAAAACTCTTCAGGAAAACTGAAGTAAGGTTATTTTTAAAATGAGAAAAATTAGCTGTTTGATTGGATTTAAAGCTTAATATACAAAGAACTGTAGCTGCCATTCTTAGTAGAGCAGATGTAGTATTATATATTTTCCTTACGGTCTGATGATTTCCTATCATCAGGGAGATCTTTAACACACTCATCAGTAATGAGCCAAATTCAGGTGGCAGGGAAATTACAGTTTACTTTTCTCCAGAGGAGAGAGTCTTTATTCTATTGTTTATCTTCCTAATTCTATGTGCTCTTTCTATGCTTGGTATGTTGCTAATTGCTTTTCTGAGCTTCATGTTGTCAAATGACTGATTAAAACTGTAAATTTAGTCCCTTTTAGTTTCTGCTTAGAGAAACTACATGCATTTACAAGCGCAGGGCTAAATTCTCCCTCTCTGGTAGGTTTGTTTAAGGCTTAGCATTGATGTCAGTCAGAGATTTCTGTATAAAGGAAGATATAAATAACCCTCAAAGAGATTTTCTGTGCTACTTGGAGAGAAAAGGTTAGCCTAGACTTTGGCCAAATAGAACTGGATACCTGGAAAGACAAGAGTAATCTAACCTCTTAGGTAATTCTGACTAATTCAGAACCCAGGAGAAAAAAAACCCTCAATGAATGGACACACAAAGAGTCCAGATATGCATAACATAATTTAGTAACCTTTCTGTCCCTTTTGATTAATATTCTTCCTATAATATTGATTTGTTTGGCTATCCTACACTGTAACAGAGTGTATTGCTAATAAGCCACAGGTTTATACCATATGGACAAATGAAAATTTGCTATGAGGAGTGTAATGACAGTTCTGTAGAAAGATACATTCATCCTAAGTTGCAACTGATTATCTGTTATAAATTTAAAGTATGTTTGAAGATTCCCCCCTAAATTTTGGCAGTATTTAAGCATATGCACATGAGACTGGGAAACAGGTATCTGCCTGTTTAAGATTTTGGGGATCAGTTCTGTTCCATTTACTCTCGTGAATTGTCCCATAGACATGGGTTCTAGGTTTGGGTGTACCAAGCAAAATTAATGGACGTGACTAATGGCAGTTAGTATGTAACTCAGGTCTTATGTTTTACACACAGAGCTCTGCTCAGGAGGAGCACTGGGAAACATTCTGGCTCTAAAAAGGCAGAATACATCATGAGTCTTGCTGTTAAACAATAATAAAATACCTGTTTAAATGTATTATAAAGGTTTTTGGGTGTTTTCCACATTTTCAAATGTATTGATTTCAATTACAATGCAGATGCAAGTGTAGAGTGCTCACTTTATATTACTAGTTTTGATTACAAATATTTGCACTGTAAAAAAAAGCAATCTAGAAGTCAAAGTTTGAAGGGGCATATAAATGTTTAACATATATGGCATGTAAATACCTTGCAAAGCTGGCTACAACAGTGCCATGCAAACACTTGTTCTCACTTTTGGGTGACAGTATAAATAAGAAGTGGGCAGCATAATTTCCTTTAAATGTAAACAACCTTGTTTGTCTGAGTGATTGGCTGAACAAGAAGTTGGACTGAGTGGACATGTAGACTCTAAAGTTTTACAATGTTTTGATTTTGAATGCATTTATGCAAAAATATTCCACATTTGCAAGTTGCACTTTCATGATAAAGAGACTGCACTACTGTATTTGTATGAGATGAATTGAAAAATACTATTTCTTTTGTTTACGTTTTTTACAGTGCAAATATTTGTAATAAAAATAATAATATAAAATGAGCACTGTACACTTTGTATTCTGTGTTGTAATTGAAATCAATATATTGAAAATGTAGAAAAACATCCACAGGCAGTTCCTCCTCTGGCTGATGGTGCCATGGAGTGGGCAGCTGTGACATTTCCCCCCTCTGCTGCTGGTGCTCGGGATTGTGGCTTCTCCTCAGCTTCCAGCCCCTTTGACTGCTCATGCAGCCAGTCAGAGCTGCCTGGGCAGCTCCAGGCTCAGCAGAGACCTCAGGGAGTAACCACCAGCACCAGGGCCGGCGCTTCCATTGAGGTGAACTAGGCAATCGCCTAGGGCGCCAAGGGCGCAAAAAACTCTAGTGCCAGTCCTGACCAGCACACAGCCCCAGACAGGTCAGTGGCCTGCTGAGGTGAGTCAGGGGGAGGAAGTGGTGCTCTCTCCCTGGACTCCACTATGCAGAGCTGGCCAGAGCCCTGCCATCCCTTGCCTTTCCCAAAATAGAAGTCAAATACCCCTATGTCCAAGGGTTCCCACTCCTGGCCTGGAGCCCCAAGTCACCCTCCCACTTTCTGGGCCCTGGAGTTTTTCTAGTATGTTGAAGGGGGCCTCAGAAAGAAAAAGTTTAAGATGCCCTGATTTGGAGGACAATGAAGGGATTATTAAGGAGGGATGATTGGAAAAAGCATATGACACTGTAGCTTTAACTCAAGTTGAGCCTTCTTAAAAAATATATCACTAACTCCTACAAGAAAAGAGAACTTAATTCCTGATCATAATACAAGGGGCACATCCTCATCTGTGGGAATTTGGCATAGTTCCACAGAAGTCAATAGCACAAATGAAGAAGTTAAAGCAGTGTTTCATGATTTGTCATAATGGTTCCCTTTTCTCCAAGCTCATGGTTATTAGTTTTGGAGACTGAAGACATTATTGCCACTCAAGAGAATCTGCTCCATTATATTGCCCAGTTTCAATGTCAGTCTGACAGGCCTATAATGACATTGAAACTGGACAAGATAATGGAGTAGCTGTGTCAGAGTCTCTTTCCCACTTTGAACTTTAGCGTCCAGGAAGTGGGGACCTGCCTGTTCCCTTCTAAGCTTAATTCCTAGCTTAGATTTTATCACGCTGCCACCAACCCAAAATATAGTGTTTGGGTACACTCCCTGTCCCTAAAAACCTTCTCTGGGGAACCCAAGACCCAAACCCCTGGGGTCTTAAAACAAAGGGAAATAAACCATTCCCCTTGCCTTCCTTCCCTCACAGATTTTCCCGTCCCTGGGTTACACTGGGAGATCACTGTGATTCAAACTCCTTGAATCTTAAAGCAGAGAGGAAATTCACCTTCCCCCCTTTCTCTCCCCCTCCCAGATTCTCCCTGAGAGAGAAACACCGACCCCAACTCCTTGGATCCTAACACAGAGAGAAATTAACCTTTCCTTTCCTCTTCTCTCCTTTCCCCCACCAATTCCCTGGTGAGTTCAGACCCAGTCCCCTTGGGTCTTACACAGGAATAAAAAAATCAATCAGGTTCTTAAAAGAAAAGTTTTTAATTAAAGAAAGAAAAAAGTAAAAATGATCTCTGTAAAATCAAGATGGAAAAATGTTTACAGGGTCTTCAGCTATATAGACTAGAGGGACTCCCTCCCCCTAGCATAAAATACAAGTTACAGCAAACAGAGGTAAAATCCTTTCAGCAAAATACACATTTGCAAATAAAGAAAACAAACTAATCTAATCCGCTTTCTATCTATTACTTACTATCTGGAACCTGAGAGTCTGTTTCAGTAAGATTGGAGAAATCTGGTTACATGACTGGCTTCTCTTAATCCCAAGAGAGAACAGAGAACAGAACAAAACAGCACAAAACAAAGACTTCCCTCCACCCAAATTTGAAAGTATCTTGTCTCCCAATTGGTCCTCTGGTCAGGTGTCAGCCAGGTTCACTGAGCTTGTTAACCCTTTACAGGTAAAAGAGACATTAACTCTTAACTATCTGTTTATGACAAGCTGATACAGGACTCAATTAATAAAGAATTAAAGGAGGGTAATGAAATTAATGCAAAACAACATGGATTTATGTAAAATGGATCCTGTCCAACTAACTTGATATCTTTTGTTTTAATGAGATTACAGGTTTGGTTTATAAACATAGTAGTGTTGATGTTGTATACTTAGTCTTTGGTAAGGCATTTGACTTGATACCACACAATATTTTGATTAAAAAACTAGAACAATATAAAAAGTCACACATTAAATGGAATAAAAACTGGCTAACTGATAGTTTTCAAAATGTAATTGTAAATGTGAAATTATCATCAAGCAGGTACATTTCCAGTGGCATCCCACAGGTATTAGTTCTTGGCCCTATGCTATTTAACATTTTTATCAATGATTTGGAAAAAAACTTAAAATGATCACTGATAAGATTTGCAGATGACACAAAAATTAGGGGAGTGGAAAATATTGAAGGGGACAAGTCATTGATACAGAGCAATCTGGATTGCTTTGCAAACTGGGTTCAGACAAACAATATGTCACTTAATACGGCTAAACGTAAATGTATACATTTAGGAACAAAGAATGTAGGCTTACAAGAAGGGTTCTCTCAAAGCTGTAATCCACCTCCAGAAAAGTGGTAGCTAGGTCGATGGAAGATTTCTTCCTAGCACTCTCTATGTTGGTGGTTAGGTTGGTTTAACTACTTCACACTGGGCATGGGATCTTTCAGACCCCAAGTGATATAGCTGGGTCAACCTAGCTTTTTAGTGTAGACCTGGCCATTCTTACATGATGGGATACTCTATCCTGGGAAGCAGTGACTCTGAAAAAGATGTGATGGATAATCAGATGAACATGAGCTCCCAATATGATGCTGTAGCCAAAAGAGCTAATGTGATCTTGGGATGCATAAATTGGAATTTCGAGCAGCAGTTATTTTATCTCTATATTTGACACTGGTGTGACCGCTGCTGGAATGCCGTGTCTAGTTCAAGAAGGATAAATGTGAGAGGGTTGCCACAAAAATGATTAAAGGGTTAGAAAACATGCCTTATAGTGAAAGACTCAAAGAGCTCAATCTATTTGGCTTAATAAATACTAGATTAAGGGGTGACTTGATTAGTCTGTACGTAACTGCATGGGAAACAAATATTTAATAATGGGCTTTTCAATTTAGTGGCAAAAGGTATAACATGATCCAATGGCTGGAAGTTGAAGCTGGACAAATTCAAATAAGAAATAAGGTGTAAATTTTTGACAGTGAGGGTAATTATCCATTGTAACAACTTACCAAGCATCATGGTTGATTCTCCATCACTGACAATTTTCAAATCAAGATTAGATGCTTTTTTATAACAGACATGATCTAGGAATTATTTTGGAGAAGCTCTATAGCCTATGTTATACAGGAGGTCAGATTAGATTATCACAATTCTTGCCTTAGAATTTATGAATAAAATACTGTAAGATTGAAATCTAATTGTGCTTAGTTAAAAATTGTTACAAATAATAACACAAACTGAAATTTAAGTCCCACTTTATATGACTCCATCATTTTAGCATCTGACACAATACAAATGTGAAGGAGATTTTTTCCCTCTATTGGATTCAGATGGGCTTTGTATCAGACCCTAAAACAGAAAAAGATAGATTAGGCTACAATTCTGCAAGCCGGCACATGCTTATCTTTACTCATATGAATAGTCTCATTAACTTCAAATTTCAAAACCAACTTTCATTTGGAATGTCCCCCATTTCATTGGAAAAAATAAGCAATACATTCATTTTAATTTGAATTTCAAGTGTGACTTCCTCCATGCCTCATTTCCTCTTCTGCCAAATACTAACTAGCCTCACATAGCAGTGCTCTGATTTGGGGGGGTGCTCTGATTTGGGGAGTCAGCTGTATTATTGTAATGGATGAGGGTAGCACTGAAAACCAGCACCATCTAAATCTGAAAGGAGGAAGACACATGAAGCTATCATGTAAATATTTCTGCTGAAATTCACTCATACAGCTGTAAAGCATACAACTGAGGTCTGTACCACTGAGCACAATCTGTAATGTAGAAAGAGGAACAGATTTTCTAGCGTATATTTAAGGCTCTTCATCTGAGGATAAAACATTCACAACAGGCTAAAACTCTACAGATTTTCACCGTTGGAGGCTGTTTGCTGATTTTTTTCCCTAGTCTTTCCTTAATCTATACTGTATGATCACTATGTACATTTTGTTAGGTGATTGTAACATGCCAAAAGTAAACCTACTGTACTGTACCTTGGCTAAAAGTCAGCTTTCTGAGCCAAGGATTTCTCCGTTCCGAGATGTTCCAGAGTAATGAGAGCATCCCGTCCTTGACTGTCTTAAAAGTTTCAGAGATGATTTATGTCAGATTTGACTCTGTCCTGGAGGTCATTGGAGTCTGTAAGCAGACTTTAGGGCTGTAGGTTTGTGATGTCAAAAGGAAAATGCTGGTGCTGGAGGGAGTAATACAATAGTGTTTGCACTTCTAAAGCACTTTCCTGGGAGTATATTGGCTAACACTACACAGTAGACTGCATCAGAAAATTGGAAAAACATGGAAATGTTTGAAATTTTTCATTTTTCATCAACATTTGCTGACCATCTCTGTTGCAGATATCTAACTACTGAAGCCTCACAACACCACTGTGTGGTAGGTTCTACTATAATGATGGGGGGTGGGGGGCATATAAGAACCTAAATTGATTATCTCCACTTCACAGATGGAGAAATGAGAGATCAGGAGCTTAGGCTTGGCACACAACCAGTCTGTGATAGAGCTGACAATAGAATTCAGATCACCTAACTCTCAGGGTATGTCTACACTACGGGATTATTCCGATTTTACATAAACAGTTTTTTGTAAAACAGATTGTATAAAGTCGAGTGCATGTGGCCACACTAAGCACATTAATTCGACGGTGTGTGTCATGTACTGAGGCTAGCATCAATTTCCAGAGCGTTGCACTGTGGGTAGCTATCCCGTAGCTATCCCATAGTTCCCACAGTCTCCCCCGCCCATTGGAATTCTGGGTTGAGATCCCAATGCATGATTGTGCAGAAACAGTGTCGCAGGTGATTCTGGGTAAATGTCATCACTCATTCCTTGCTTCGTGAAAGCAAAAGCAGACAATCATATCGCGCCCTTTTCCCCTGGATTGCCCTGGCAGATGCCATAGCATGGCAACCATGGAGCCCGCTTTGCCTTTTGTCACTGTCACCTTATGTGTACTGGATGCCACTGGCAGAGGCGGTACTGCAGTGCTACACAGCAGCATTCATTTGCCATTGCAAGGTAACAGAGACGGTTACCAGTTGTTCTGTACTGTCTGCTGTGTCATTGTCAATTGAAGATGAGATGACGGTTATCAGTTGTTCTGTACCGTCTGCTGCTGTCATGGGTGCTCCTGGCTGGCCTTAGCTGAGGTAGGCCAGGGGCGCAAAGACAAAAATGGGAATGATTCCCAAAGTCAATTCCTCCGTTATGGTTTATCTAAAAATAGAGTCAGTCCTGCCTAGAATATGGGACAAGTGTACTAGAGAACCAGTGTATCAGAGAACCAGAGAGCACAGCCGCTCCATGTCAGATCCTGCAGAATTGCTGAGCTGCATGCCATTCACGGGGGGTGCTCGTGCAACAACCCCACCCGTTGATTCCCTTCTCCCCCAACCTTTCTGGGCTACCATGGCAGTGTCCCCCATTTGTGTGATGAAGTAATAAAGAATGCAGGAATAAGAAACAGTGACTTGTTAGTGAGATAAAATGAGGGGGAAGCAGCCTCCAGCTGTTATGATAGTCCAGGCAGGACATTAAACGGTAGAGGGGAGAGGAGCCCAGCATCCCACTGCTATGATAGTCCAGGCAGTACAGAATCTTTTCTTTACACATGAAAGGGGGGGGGCTGATGGAACTCAGCCCCCAGTTGCTATGATGAAGACGGTTACCAGCCATTCTGTACCATCTACTGGTAATGACCGGGAGTCATTCCTATATTTACCCAGGCTCCCCCGGCCGACCTCACCTGAGGCCAGCCAGGAGCACTCACGGGCTGATGATAACAATGGATAGCAGTCATATTGTACCATCTGCCACTGGAGAGAGGAGGGAAGAGAATGCTACTATTCATTGCCGCAGCTCCCCGTCTACCAGCACCTTGCAGTAGACATAGGGTGACATATAAAAAAGTTAAGAAATGATTTTTTTCCTTTTTCTTTCACGAGGGGGAGAGGGGGGTAAATTGACAACATATACCCTGAAACACCCCGGACAATGTGTTTGACCCTACAGGCATTGGGTGCTCAACCAAAGATGCAAATGCTTTTTGGAGACTGCAGGGACTGTGGGATAGCTGGAGTCCTCAGTACCCCCTCCCTCCATCCATGAGCGTCCATTTGATGCTTTGGCTTTCCGTTACGCTTGTCACACAGCACTGTGCTGTGGCCTCTGTCTATCATAGCCTGGAGATTTTTTCAAATGCTTTTTCATTTCGTCTTCTGTAACGGAGCTGTGATAGAACAGATTTGTCTCCCCATACAGCGATCAGATCCAGTATCTCCTGTACGGCCCATGCTGGAGCTCTTTTTGGATTTGGGGCTGCATCGCCACCCATGCTGGTCAGAGCTCCACGCTGGACAAACAGGAAATGAAATTCAGAACTTTGCAGGGCTTTTCCTGTTTACTTGGCCAGTGCATCCGAGTTCGAATTGCTGTCTAGAGCAGTCACAGTGGTGCACAGTGAGATACCGCCCGGAGGCCAATACCGTCGATTTGCGGCCACATTAACCCTAATCTGATATGGTAATACCGATTTCAGCGCTACTCCTCTTGTCGGGGAGGAGTACAGAAACCAGTTTAAAGAGCCCTTTATTTCGATATAAAGGGCCTCGTTGTGTGAACGGGTGCAGCGTTAAATCGGTTTAATTCTGCTAAAATCAGTTTAAATGCGTAGTGTAGACCAGGCCTCAGTGCCCTGCTTTATAAGTGGAAGTTACCGATGATGGCAATGATTCATCATTACTCTAGAAATTATTAAGGAGACCAAGCATCTGATAAATGCATGTGGATCTTGAAAAGTACAAACTGTGAAAACAACATATTCAGACTGTGAGCTATCCAGACAGTTTGGGTGGCAAATAGACCTAAAAAGATTTTAATCACAATTGGCAAGAGCACATGGAGTACAGCTTTTACTCCATCTGTTTGAAATGCATTTACTCAAATTCTTTCCTACAAGAGTAGTTTGCTAGACATTTTGAGTAAACTTTTCAACAACACATAATTCCTACTGAAAGTCAATAGAATTTAAGCACTTTTGAACATTTTCCCCTTTCTCTTTTACTGCTTAATGATTTATTATATTTAAATGTTTAATTTTTTCTGTTGAGCTGATTTCTTTTATTCTGTCTCTAACTCTGTTTTATTCACTTGTTACTGTTCTTGCATACCAATATCCATTTTGCTATCATGGTAGTGGCTCACTGGGGCATGGGCTGGCTTGAAAACACTCTGAAAAGTGTAGAAGTTATTTTATCAAATTACTCAAACAGCTGTTCCAGTTTTGCAGCAGTTTCTTTTATATTAATCCGACTGAGACTTTAACAAAACATTAGACAGTTTAAGAGCATTCTAGTCATAACTGCCCTCAAATTTATTTTCATCCCTAGATTTGGCAGTAACAGACCATGAGTCAGGGAAAACATACTAATCAGTGCTCCATCTAAACAAGATAAGCTGAAATATTTTGGTCTACATTTTCAGAAGTGACTGGTAGTTTTGTGTGCCCAACTTTAGATGCTTTGAGGGGCCCTGATTTTCAGAATGTGCTTAGTACCCACTCTTTGAAAATCAGGCTCCTTTAAGATATCTCAAATTGGTCACCCAAAATTACTAGTAATTTTATAAATATTGACTAATCTTTGTGGGTTTTTTTAAAAAAGTAATAGAGCCATTAGTTAATTCCATTAATACCTCTGGAAAAATATAACCTGAATACACTATTTTGCATGTGTTTCGATTTTCCATATGGTCCTTTATCTGAAGTAAATGTAAAACGTATCAGCTTGAGTTTAGAAAGTATCATGCTACAACACATATGTCTTTAGTCAGTTGATCTTAAACAGTGACTTTTGAGAAAGCATAAAATACTGTGTATTAAGACTTTTCTAATGCCGCTTATGCACTTCTTTTGGCCTTCATGCCCTATTTGCTTCATTAAATATCTGTTGGTTATATGTTTGACTGGAAGGTGTTCTTCAGAAATTTTAAGGGGAAAAGGGATATTAATTATGAGTACTCTAGGCACTACTATCGTTCTAGTTGTTCACATTTGTACAAATGGTAATGCCATGTAAACTCAGTTCATTGAGTGCTTGCAGATACATACATGGGGCTTCTCTTTCTGTTTCATAAGTGAAGACAGCTATGAATAAAAATGGGCAAAGCGTAAGTTATTATGGCTGGAAAAAAGATTTGAGCTAAAAATCACCTTATATTCACAGTCTCCACTAAGTACAATAACCATTAGCAAATACACAGACTTCTCCGCTCATATAATTTAGCCACCAGCTTATTTACCTGTCTGTCGGCCTTGTCCACGTGCAAAGGCCAGGCAGCTCCACTGCCACATCCTCAGCTGTAGCATCTGAAGCAAGATTACACTTACCCTCAGGAAAATGACTTGGCTCCAACCCTAATCTCTCTTTGTCATATTCTTTAACTCCTCTCCTTTATTAGATCTCCAAATCATAGCCCTGAGCTGATCCTGAATACATTCACATGCCCCTGCTATTGCCAATGAACAGAAGATGGGCATCAGCTGACCACCCAGCTGCCCCTCCATTCATGTTTAGTCAGAGGTCCAACACTGAGGTCCAGTTGTGAACTTTCAGGGGGAACTGGCCACCCACCAACTTTCAGGTCTGGGTCTGACATCCAGACCTCTCTACAAAGGATATCCTGTGGCACTGATTCAGGAATTGTCTGACATTCAATAAAGCCTCCATTTCTCATTTGTCCTTAATAATAAATAAAATCTGACCATGAATGAGGAGTCAACTGACTATCAAATACAAAATATCCAAGGGCACCAGATGTGAACCTGAAGATGGCCACACTTGTAGAACATACAAAGTAATCTTCTTGGATACGCCTGCCCTGTTAGTCAACTCCCACAATCCTGCCAATTTTTTTAGCAGTGAGTAATTGTACCCACCACTGTGTCTAACTTAGTTTCCAGACAAGCCAGCCTAATGGCAGGGGACACTCTATTTTTCTTTTTGGGGAAGTATTCCTTACCTACCAGACAACCTGAAATGAGGCCAATAGGCTTGTTTTCTATTTTGCTGCACCCTTGCTGCAAATAAAACTTTATCCAGGTGGCCCATACCATGTAAAACAAACCTGGTCTGTGTACCGCTATCCTCTCTGACAGTGTACTGAGCCTTTAGGGTACATCTACATGGCAAGCAGAAACTCATGGCAGCATGTCTCAAAGTCTGGGTCTACAGACTCAAGTTAATAGGGCTTGCACTATGGCGCCAAAAATTACTGTGTAGATGTTTGGACTCAGGCTCTGAAGCCCACCCTCCTCCCTAGCCTTCATAGCCCTAGCCTGAAAGTCTGCACAGCTCTTTTTAGTGCTGTAGTGTTAGCCCTGTAAGCCCAAGTCTGTAGACTAGGCTCTAAGACTTGCTGCAGTGGGTTGCTGCTTTCTATGCAGATGTGCCCTTAGAGGTTGAGTATGATCAGCATCCCTTGCCAGTAGCTGGAAAGCACCTGGCTGCTCATTTGCAAGCTGTCACCATGTTTACAGCAGGGTGAAGTAAGACTGAGAGAGAAAGCTCATTATTCTAGGTCTGTTCCATCATTCACAACTTCTTCACATGAAGCGAGTGGCTTAAGTGATGTTCTTCAGGTACCTTTTTGGGCACTTGCATCAAAAGAAAGTCTCACAGACCTGCTATCCTGAAAGGCCCTGCACCTTGTTTAAAACAAGTCTTAATTCTGGCTAAGTGGCCTAAACCCTCTGAGAACTCTGAAGTTTGGAATCAATCTATCAAATCTATCTCTTTATATGGTATCTTCAGTCCTACTGAACACCCTTCCCACACTATGCTCTCCCTTGTCATGGGAGTCCCACAGAAGTGCCCATAGCATCTTGAGGTCAACTGCAAATGAGGTTGTTCCCATACTGCTGCTACCAGTCCTGTACCTAGATGGGGAGAACCTGTCAGACCTCTGCTCCATTCTAATGAAGTGTCATCTTTCCCGGGGGCTGGGAGAAGTGTGTACTGTTTGGGTGCCATTTTTGTTTACCTCTGTTTCTATTTGCATAACATTTGTCCTCAATGAAGGCCTAGCATAGTTGCTTACTAAGATAAGGTCTCCAGCTTACTTGCTGTGGAATCTGTAAACAACCATCCGTATAAAGGATTACACCAGATGAGCCAAAGTCTTGCATTCTAATTAGGGCTGTTGATTAATTGCAGATTAACTCACGTGATTAACTCAGAAAAAGTAATTGTGATTAACAAAATTAATCGTATTGTTAAACAATAGAATCTTAATTGAAATTTACTAAATATTTTTGGATGTTTTTCTATGTTTTAAAATATATTGACTTCAGTTACAACACAGAATACAAAGTGTACAGTGCTCACTTTATATTATTTTTATTACAAATATCTGCACTGTAAAAGTGATAAAAGAACTACTATTTTTCAGTTAACCTCTTACAAGTACTGTAGTGCAATCTCTTTGTTCTGAAAGTGCAACTTACAAATGTAGATTATTTTTGTTACATAACTGCTCTCAAAAAAACAAACTAATGTAAAACTTTGGAGCCTACAAGCCCATTCAGTCCTACTTCTTGTTCAGCCAACCACTAAGGCAAACAAGTTTGTTTACATTTACGGGAGTTAATGCTGCCGACATCTTATTTACAATGTCACCTGAAAGTGAGAACAGGTGTTCACATGCCACTCTTTTTAACTAGCATTGCAAGGTATTTATGTGCCAGATATGCTAAACATTTGTATGCCCCTTCATGCTTCGGCCACCATTCCAGAGGACATGCTTATTAGAAAAATGATGATGCTCATAAAAAATGTATTAATTACATTTGTGACTGAACTCCTCGGCAGGGCCTTCCACAGGGGTGGCAAGTGGGGCAATTTGCCCCAGGCCCCGGGCTCCGCAGGGGCCCCCAAGAGAATGGTTGAGGCTCCCGCCCAGGCCCGACCCCACCTCCACCCCTCTCCCGGAGTCTCAGCACATCCAGGACCATCCCTGGATAGCAGTGCAGCGTGGCTCCGGTGGGGCCCCGAGCTCTGCCCTGCTCAAAGCCACGTGGTAAGGGGGCGGGGCTGTGAGCTCCAGCACGGCCTGAGCTCCCTCCACTCGGTGTGGAGCTCGCAGCCCCGCCCCCTTATCATGCGGCTCTGAGTGGGGAGGAGCTCGAGCCCCGCCGAAGCCATGCTGCGCCGCTGTTCAGGGATGCTCCTGGATGTGACGCGCTGAGGCTCCGGGTGACAGGGAAGCCTGGGGTAAGAGGCTGGGGCTGGGGTGGGAGGGCAATTGGATAAGGGGCAGGGAGTCCCGGGGACAGTCAGGGGACAGAGGTTGGAGGGTGTGGTCAGGGGACAGAAAACGGGGATGGGGGTTGGACCGTGGGCATTCCGGGGGTCTGTCAGGACTCAGCGAGGGGGGGTGGATAGGGGTTGGGGCAGTCAGGGGACAGGGAGCAGGGGTGCAGTCCCGGGGTGGTGGTGGGGTCTGTGGGGGACGGTGAGGGGGCAAGGAGCAGGATAGGTCGGGGATTCTGACGGGGGGTGGGCAGTTGGGGGGCAGTAAGGATAGGGGTTGGATGGGGGCAGGGCCAGGCTGTTTAGGAGGCACAGCCTTCCCTACTCTAAAGCTCATTCAGCAGTTTGAGGCTTGCAGAAAAGCCAAACTGTTAGCTTTCGATTAGGGCTACCATCCCTTTCACTTCTCTAATGCCAAATTATAGTCTATATTTAATTTCAATGCCATAGGGAGATTCATGTCAGGGGAGGGTAGCTTCATTTAAAATTAGCCACTGGGGGAGGGATCAGATGAGAAGAGCAATATCCTACACCAGCTACCTCCTTCCCAACCCTGCCAAGGAAGACCTCCCTCTCCTGCATTCCCCAAGGCTCCAGAGGGGTTAATTCAGTGGTTCTCAAAATTTTGTCCTGGTGACCCCTTTCACATAGCAAACCTCTGAGTGCGACATCCCCCCCCCAAATTGAAAACACTTTTTTATATATTTAACACTATTATAAATGCTGGGGGCAAAGCGGGGCTTGAGGTGGAGGCTGACAGCTCCCGACCCCCAGTAATAACCTCATGACCCCCTTAGGGTTCCTGACCCCCAGTTTGAGACCCCCTGGGTTAATTTAATTTTAACACCGTGTCCATTCACATGCATGTGCTATTTTGAGCATTTCAGTTTTCACTACACAGGCTAATCCCAGATTCTGGAACAAGCTCAAATGCTCAGTTCGTGGAGTATGTACATAAACTATACCAGGGGTAGGAAACCTATGGCACGTGTTCCAAAGACGGCACGCAAACTGATTTTCAGTGGCATTCACACTACCCGGCAATCCAGAAGGATCTGCATTTTAATTTAATTTTAAATGAAGCTTCTTACACATTTAAAAAATCTTATTTACTTTACATACAACAATAGTTTAGTTATATATTATAGACTCATAGAAAGAGACCTTCTAAAACGTTAAAATGTATTTCTGGCATGCAAAACCTTAAATTAGAGTGAATAAATGAAGACTCGGTACGCCACTTCTGAAAGGTTGCCGACCCCTGAGCTATACTAAAGACAAACCCACAGTAATCATCTCCAGTTTGTGAGGGATACTATGGATCCAGTCTCTGGGAAACAGATAAATTCATGAATGTTAAGTCCATTAATGGCTATTAGCCAGGATGGGTAAGGAATGATGTTCCTAGCCTCTGTTTGTCAGAGGGTGGAAATGAATGACAGAAGAGAGACCACTTGATCATTACCTGTTAGGTTCACCCCCTCTGGGGCACTTGGCATTGGCCATTGTCGGTAGACAGGATACTGGGCTGGATGGACCTTTGGTTTGACCCAGTATGGCTGTTATTATATTCTAACCCAGAGGTCAGCAACCTATGGCACGCGCCAATTTTTAATGGCATGCTGGAGCCTCCCGGGACTCCAGCATGCCACTAAAAATCCTGTCCAGCCCGGTAGGGGGGTCATTAGGGGCAAGGGGGGTTGGATGGGACATGAGAGTCCCGGGGTTTGTGAGGGGGCAGGGGGTGAATAGGGGTCAGGGCAGTCAGGGGACCGGGAGCAAGGCGGGTCCTGGGGGGGAAGTTAGGGAGGGGGAGCTCTGGAGGGGGTGGTCAGCGGACAAAGAGCTGGGGGGGTTGTATGAGTTGGGAGTTCTGGGGGTCCTGTCAGGAGGCAGGAGTGTGGAAAGGGGTTGGGGCAGGCATGGAGTGGGGGGAGGGTTGGATGGGTCAGGAGTTCTGGGGGTCCTTTCAAGGGGCAGGGAGTGGTTGGGTGGGCATAGGAGTCGCAGGGCTCTGGCTGGGGACGGGAGTGTGGATGAGGGTGGGGCAGTCAAGGGACAGGTAGGAGGTAGAG
This sequence comes from Gopherus flavomarginatus, assembly GCF_025201925.1. Classification (NCBI taxonomy): domain Eukaryota; kingdom Metazoa; phylum Chordata; order Testudines; family Testudinidae; genus Gopherus; species Gopherus flavomarginatus. The sequence goes on from NC_066617.1 coordinate 40,037,104, forward strand.
TCCAGTCTGGGGACGAGGAACAGGGAGGCTTAGATAGGGGGTGGGGTCCTGGGGGGCAGTTGGGGGCAGGGGTCCCAGGAAGGGGAGTCAGGGGACAAGGAGCAGCAGGGTTGAGAGTTTTTAGGGGGGCAGTCACCCAGCACTCTCCCCTGATCTCTGATCCCCAACCCCAGCCCCACCCCACGCCCTCTGCCCTGAGCCCTGCACTCCCCCGCCCCCAGGCCCCTGCTCTGAGCCCTGTACTTCCCTCATACATACCCAGCCCTCTGCTTGACTCCTTCATCCCACCCCCCCCACCCGCAACCCTAGCCCTGACTCTGGCACCCCCACCCATACCCAGCGCCCCCTCTGCCCTGACACCTACACACCCTCACATACCCAACCCCCAGCCCTTACTCCAGCCTTCTGCCCTCAGGCCTCTGGGTCCTGGCCGCCAGCCTCGCACAGCCCACTGCTGGTCGGGGATTCTGGCTGATGGACCCTTGCCAGCCGGGGTCCCAGCCACAGGCCCCTCTCAGTCTGCTGCCGGCTTAGGTGAACAGAACCCCAGACCAGCAGCGGGCTGAGCGGGCAACAGCGTAAGATCAATATTTTAATTTCATTTTAAATGAAGCTTCTTAAACATTTTGAAAACCCTGTTTATTTTAGAATACAACACTAGTTTAGTTATATAATATATAGACTTATAGAGAGAGACCTTCTAAAAAACGTTAAAATGTATTACCGGCACGCAAAATCTTAAATTAGAGTGAATAAATGAAGACTCGGCACACCGCTTCTGAAAGATTGCCAACCGCTGTTCTAATCTAAATGAAACCAAGGTTATGGAGACAGATATGAGTCAAGGAAGCCAGCAGAGTATCAGAAACCTGGAAAAATCTCTGACTGGATGGGCTCCGGCGTTTGGTCACAAGCTGAGGTGGTTCAAAAGTTTTGGATATTTTTAAGCAGAATTTTTTTATTGTTTCTTTAAACAAACACAGCAAGCAGCAAATATTTGGCCACACACTTCTGAAACCCCAAACCATATTCAGATTTAGGCAGACTAATTTCAGCTTTTCAATTAAAAAAAAACAACAGATTTTGAAGGAAAGCAGATATTGTCCGTGATTTTTTTTTCTGCTTTTTAAAAACCTCTAGTTTTCTATCCAAAAAAAGTTTTGACGGAAAATATTTGTCCAATCCTTTTAATGAGCGTTAGTGCCTTTCAGCACGAGCTGATGCTGAGAACCAGTGATACCTTGTAAAGAAGTTTTCTCAAAACTGGATTTGTGCAGAGATGCGGAAGGTTTATTTTTCCCAGGGCCGCCTATGGGTGGGGGGGAGCAAGTGGGGCAATCTGCCCCGGGCCTCCACGAGAATATAGTATTGCAATTTTTTTTATGGAAGAGGTCCCCAAAAATTGCTTTGCCCCAGGCCCCCTCAATCCTCTGGGCAGCCCTGCTCCTCGGGGGGAGAATTGTATGCCTCCTGCTCTGCTTTACCCACATTCTGCCATATATTTCATATTATAGCAGTCTCGGATGATGACCCAGCACATGTTGTTCATTTTAAGAACACTTTCACTGCAGATCTGACAAAACGCAAAGAAGGTGCCAATGTGAGATTTCTAAAGATAGCTACAGCACTCGACCCAAAGTTTAAGAATCTGAAGTGCCTTCTAAAATCTGAGTGGGACAAGGTATGGAGCTTGCTTTCACATGTCTTAAAAGAGCAACACACCAATGCGGGCTGGCCATGCTCTGTGGACAGGGCACCGGTTACCAAGCCAGTTCCTCCTGCCCTGCCCCCGTGGGGTTTGCCCCAGCTGATGTGGTCTAGCAGGTGTGAGTGCTTCCATGCGCCGGCTCCCCGGGTCCAAGCGTCCATCCCAGTGCGGCGCATGGCTCAGCGTGGGAGTCCTGGGGGTGATTAGGGACGCGGGCATTGAATGGGTCGGGGGTTCTGAGGGTTTAGTCAGGGGGCAGGAAGTAGGTGGGGGTCAGATAAGATGCGGGGCTATTTGCTGACTATTAATAACGGAGATGCTCAAGGCCAAAGCAAGTTCGATATAACATGGTTTCACCTATAACTTGGTAAGATTTTTTGGCTCCCGAGGACCGTGCTATATCAGGGTAGAGGTGTATTTATTTTGGTTTTTTACAGTGCAAATATTTGTAATAAAAAATAAATCTGAAGTACATTTTGTATTCTGTGTTGTAACAGAAATCAATATATTTGAAAATGTAGAAAACATTAAAAATATGTAAATAAATGGTTTTCTATTAATAGCACGATTAATCACGTGATTAATCACGATTTTTTTTAATCATGCAATTAATCATGATTAATTTTTTTAATTGCTTGACAGCCCTAATTCTAATAATATTTCAGTATCAGACTGGGGCTGCTTCATTCCCATGCCCACTGCAACCAGCAATCTAAATTCCTCCAAATGAATTCATGTCATAGTCCTACAAGTATTGTGGGCTTGACAGACTGATTTGCTATATTTTGGAAAAGGCAAATATTTGTTCAGCAATCTGCCTGCATTTGAGAGGTGGGTGGCACACCTGCTTTCACAGGTCCAAGTTATTCCATTAGTCTCTGTGCCCTTATCTCTCCTTCTGCCCTGACTTCCATCATCAATTCCCTTTCCCATAATGAGATTGTTTCTGTATATTGCCCTTTAAATATGATCTTTATTGGCTTTGTTTGAGAAGTTGTGCCACGATTGAAGCAGTCACTCTTGTTTAAGCACTCCTCAGTGAAAAATTGGGACTGCTGGCTGTGATGGTACTCACCACAGTCTATGCCCCTTCCTGCACAGGGGAGCCATCTCAGTGGCCTCAGCTGCCAGCATCCTTGTAACTTTTCTTCTCAGTGCACAGAATGGCACACCCCCAGGCAAGGGAAAGGGCATACAAAGTCCTCTCTTTGGGACTACGGAAGCCAAAAGGCTTATGTGGCATTCTTCTGTCCAACCAATCACTCACAACAAGGCAGAGGGCCGACGAGGAGGGTAGAGGGGTATAAACCTTAAAGAGGCTAAGGGTTTTCTTTTCCCTGCTGGCGTAGACAAAACTTCCTCACCTCTGAGGTTGTGGGGGGTGGGGTCTTTTCCCATTTCTGGCTGTTGTTTGGTACCTTAATCATTTCAGGCCATTGTGAGACCCACATATGCTTACTTTGACCTCCTTTCCATTTGCCATTATGATAATTCTTTACTGATCTTAGTTAAATGCATCTGCTTTATTGAATGGTGTAAGATGAGAAGAAATAAATATCTACAGTCAGCTTTCCATAAGTGTATATCTGTGGCTATGGAGATCCCTGCCAATTGCAGGATACTGGTGAAACTCTGCTTAATCCTTTTGTCTGTCTTGTCTATTTAGATCATAACCTCTCTGGTGCAGGGATGATCTCTTCCTATGTGTTTGTACAACACCTAGCACAACTGGACCAGGATCTCAGCTGGGCCCTATCTGCAATGATGCTGTAATACACATTCTTAATAATCATAAATGTGCAAATGACTATGTCTATTTGCCCTTTGGAGTTGGGAAATGACAAATGTCTATTTGCCCTTAGGAGCTGAGAAATTAAGATCAGCTATAGCAAGAGTGAAAATGATAAATGTGAATTCAGTTTAGCAGATAGTATCAGGTAATAACTGAAAATATCTGTCTTCATCTGTTTGTTTCTTTGTCACTGTGAATAGCAGACTGGCAACCAGAAGGATTTTGAGGAAGTTTAGACTTGAAATTAGATGAAGGTTCTTACCAGCAGAGGAGTGAAGTTCTGGAACAGCCTTCCAAGGGGAGTAGTGAGGGCAAAAGATATATCTGGCTTCAAGACTAAGCTTGATAAGTTTTTGAAGGGGATGGTAGCCTAATTTGGGCTATTAATTCGTCTTTGACTACTAGCGGTAAATATGCCCAATGGCTTGTGATAGGATGTTAGATGGGATGAGATCTGAGTTACTACAGAGAATTCTTTCCTGGGTGTCTGGCTGGTGAGTCTTGCCCACATTCTCAGGGTTCAGCTGATTGCCATTTTTGAGGTCAGAAAGAAATTTTCCTCTAGGGAAGATTGGCAGAAGCCTTGGGGGTTTTTCGCCTTCCTTTGCAGTGTGGGGAACGGGTCACTTGCTGGAAGATTCTCTGCACTTTGAAGTCTTTAAACCATGATTTCAGGACTTCAATGACTCAGATACAAGTTTGATACAGGAGTGGGGGGGTGAGATTCTGTGGCCTGCATTGTGCAGAAGGTCAGACTAGATGATCATAGTGGTCCCTTCTGACCTTAAAGTCTATGATTCTATGATTAGCTTTCCTCAATCTGAAGTTTAATGATCATTAGTGCAGGGAAAGTATTACATAACCCACTCCTTTTAAAGAACGAAAGTTCTTAAAACAAGCAATGTGCTTTTAATTGCACAAATAAAGGAATAATGTAAATGAAAGGATGCTATCTGTGACCACTGGATTCCCATAAACATGACACAGTTGATACTGTTATGACCTACTGTGTCATGGCTTTCTGTGTCAATGTCCATAGTAGAGTGCCTCCTTTAGGCTCTGTCTGTTACAGCTATCCCCTATTCCATTTTGTTTCTTACAGCTGTCCCCAGACTCCATTTTGTTTTCTGTTCTCCTGTGGCCGCCCTTCCCTGGCTGTTAAGTTGTTTACCAGGGCCACTGCCCTTCTCAAAGGGAGGGCCCCTTAAGTTGTTTAACAAGAGCCATTGCCCTTCTCAAGGGGATGGCCACTTGTGCTGCGTGCTAAGTGGGACCACTGCCCTGTTCAAAGGGTTAGTCCTGTTATCACCTCGTTGAGCCTGGGCTTGGTGTAGGGTAGGCAATGTCCAGAGCTGCAAGACCTATTGTGTTTTTAAGATCTTGGGCATGAGTCATAAGCCTCATGTGCTCTTGAGTCACTTATTGCACAGGACTATGTCTAGGCATGTCTCTGGGCTTACCTTCAGTTTTTTCCCTGTGCCCCCTCCCCTGTGACAGAGGGAGCCTATCAGGATTACTGGCGGGAAACTGCCCAAGTTTGCCTTTAAAATCAGACATTTTTGAAACACACCTCAGAAAGGTTCCTGCATTGCTGCCTGGTCTGATCAGCCAGGGGTTCTGGGGGGTCCTTTCTCCGCTCTCGTTTTATTTTTGAGCGTACTCCCGTTTTTTAACGCCCCCTCCACGATGAACGAATTGCTACCTGAGAGATCTCCTGATTATTGAGACTGTACCTAGCCCTCCTTGCCTCTTCTGATGTTGCTGCTGCTTCTGCCTTTGCTGCTGCCTTGGGGACTGGTAAGAATCCCTCTGTAAAACTTTCTATACTTTTATTTTATTATTTTAGCTGCTGGCTCTGTTTCCCCAGCACACAGACTCAAGCTAAACCTTGGTCTGTGTCTTAAAACCTCTCTTAAACTCCAGGGCTCTTTGCCGCTAAAAAATAAGTTTGTGCCGCTGCTAAGCTCTGCTCCTGTGGGCTTTGCCTTGGGGCTCTCTGCTTTCAGCTGTATCCACCGCTGTAGCCACCATCCCTTGGCTTCTTTGGGAGCTGGGTCCTGGACACATACCACTCTGCCCTCTGTAACCTCCCCATAGCATAAGGTGCACCATAGGTCTTGGTTTTTTTTAGTTTAATAAGTCATAGTTTGCTAAGATTGTAGAGCTTGTAAGTTTCAACTGCCTTGTTATAGTTTACTGTTTTGTTGCTCCGTATAGTTGCTTGTTATAGCTTTGCTTAGAATTGTGATATTTGTTGTTTTGCCTAGTCGTTGGTTAAGATAGATAACGTTTTTTGCTGCTTAAATTCGCCTTCCTGCTGTCCCGATCTCTCCCTGAACTTTCCCATGTCTGTTTTTCCCCCGCTCCAATCTCCCGCTCGGTGGGCTCCTCCGTGTCTCCCTGTTATAACCCTTTGCTGCTTTTCCCCCCGCATCTGCACTCCCTCCGAACTTCCCAACTCCTTGCTGCTTCCCCCCTGCGTCTGCATCACCCTCCGAACTTCCCAGACCCCTTGCTGCTTCTCCCCCTGTGAAACTTCCCGAACCCCTTGCTGCTTCTCCCCCTGTGAAACTTCCCTAACCCTTTGCTGCCTTTTCCCCCTCATCTGCACTCTCTCCGAACTTCCCAACTCCTTGCTGCTCCCCCCCCGCGTCTGCATCACCCTCCGAACTTCCCAAACCCCTTGCTGCTTCTCCCTCTGTGAAACTTCCCAAACCCTTTGCTGTTTTTTTTTTTTACCTTTGTTTTTGGTGTCCGCTTGTTGCTTAAGCCTCTCTCTAGCCCTTCTTTACACTTCTCCGCTGCCCCTCCCCTACCGAAGATCACCATCACACTGCTCCTTTGTCCTTACCCTGCAGGGCTTCAGAGTCTCTCGCTGCTTCCAGCCGCTCGTCTGCATACCACTAATCACTCACTCCCCTCCCTCCTGTTTCTTGACCCAGCCTTTATATTGATATTGTATTGTTGTACTGTAACTCACATTTTACTTGTAATTATAACACCCCATTGGTTGCCTCCACTTTTCTGATATACTTTGTATTTACATTGATGCCACTGTGTTACATTGTGTATCTAGCTATTAACTCATATAGAAGCTACCATTTTATTTTGCATTTCTTCTGGGTACGCTTTGCATTTCCACACTGTATCTAGAGTTGCTTATTGACTGTACTGTATCCCATTGTGCTGAACCCCACTTGCTGTAGCTCACTATTAGAACTCCCTACACTGTTCAATAAGAAGAACCCCCCCCATAATTGTCTATTGTAAACACCCTATACACCCCATCCCATCGTATTTCATTATTAAATTCCCACCACTTCCTTTTTTTTCCTTTAATAAAGAAATTAATTGGAACCCCAGCTGTGTGGTAATTGCTCCCCAAGATCCCATATACCTGCAGACAGGGACAGGCTCTAAATGGGGAGCCCATGTATGTGAGTTCAGTTATCTCCACCTCAGTGGGTGTTGCGGCATGTGTCTTTCTAGCATGAAAGTGCTCAACTCTCCAATTGAGGCCTCTTGCTTGTTTCATCCTCTCTTGGGGTCTTAGGTAAAGCAACACAACAACCCCTCATCAGCAAATGAAATTAAACAAACAAACAAAAAACCCTGAAGGCAGCTTCCACCAGGTTATGGGCGTCTCTCACTTCAGAGGGCCCTGGGAGTATCAGTGTCCTCTTCAGAGTTCACTGGGGCTCCAGCATAAGGCTCAGTTCTTCTTTGAGTGCTTGCTCATATCCATTCCAGTTAGGTGTGTGCGCACCGCATGCACGTTTGTCGGAAGATTTTTACCCTAGCAACACTCAGTGGGTCTGCTGGGCGCCCCCTGGAGTGGCGCCGCTATGGCGCCGGATATATACCCCAGCCACCCTTCAGTTCCTTCTTACCGCCCATGTCGGTCGTTGGAACAGTGGAGCGCGGCTTAGCTGACCTCCACTTCCCTAGCTACTCGTAGTTCTCGTGTATATAGTTATGTAGCTATAATCCTTTTATATATATATTTGTATAGTTATACATTTTTTCTTTACTAACATAGTTAGTTTAGTAATAGTTAGCGGGGTTTGGGAAGTAGCCCCTTCCCCGCACCCGGTGCCGGAGCCCATGCCCGGCTCACCGGGTTTTAAAATGGGCTCGGCCTGCCAGAAGCCGATGCCGACGGGAGATCCGCACGACTCCTGTTTGAAGTGCCTTGGGGAATCACACTTGACAGATAAGTGCCCCATTTGCAAGGCTTTTAAGCCGAGAACAAAAAGGAGCAGGACTTCCACTTACCCCTCCGCCTTTGGCACCAAGCGATGATCAAGCGGCGGGCAGAAGCGCATCCTCGGCACCAGACCCCGCCGGTACTGCCAAGGCCTTTCAGCACCGGCCGTCACCAGCACCGAAGTCGACTCGGCACCGCTCCCTCTCTCCGAGGTCGGAAAGCCTACGACTCCTGCTGGTGCCTGACGGCTCCCCGGCATGCGCCGTGGTTGAGCTCCCTGCTCCTGCTGCTTCCATGCCACCTGCACCACAGCCAGAGAGCTTGTCTAAGTCAGATCGCCCGGCACCGATGCCTGCAGAGGCACTGACAACGTCGGCTCCGTCGATCTCAGTCCCACGAGGACCGTCGAATCCAGTGCCTGATGGCTCCCTGGCGCGTGCTGTGGTTGAGCTCCCTGCTCCTGCTGCTTCTGTGCCAACTGCACTGCAGCCAGAGAGCTCGTCTAAGTCAGATCGCCTGGCACCGACACCTGCCGAGGCTCTGACAACGTCGGTACCATCGATCCTGGTCCCACGAGGGCTGTCGAATCCGGTGCCTGACAGCTCCCCGGTATGCACTGTGGTTGAGCCTACTGTTCCCTCCAAGCCGGAGACATTCCCAACGGCGAGGGATCTCATTGCCATGACAGAGTCGATGCTGCCTGACCCCGGCACCGCCGGTGCGGGTAATACAGTCTCTTGGCAAGCCTCCTTTGATATGACCATCCTCTGTCGGCACAGCAGAGTGGCACCGTTCATGATCACAGTCCCGCAGACTCTCCAGGTCCTGTTGGCACAACCGACACCACTTGCAGTCCCGGTGCTGTTCTCCTCCTCGGTACTGGTCGCACTCGCCGCACCGGTCAGTATCCCATTCACCGACCCGCTACTATCGGCACCATTCCAACTCCCGGCACCGCTACAGGTACCGTGACTCCCATAGTCTCTCCCAACCTTGAGCCTCGAGATCTCGGTCGACCTCCCGGCACCGCTCTGGTTGCAGGTCTGGATCTCGTTCCAGGTACCGGTACGCCTCCCGGTACCAGTCCCCAGTGCCGAGTTGGGCAAGGTCCGATAAAGTCAGAGACTCTGCCCATGCTTTTTTAGCACCTCCATGGCCATCCAGACACGCATCCAGACACACTGGCAGATCTTATGCTCAGGACCGCGATTCTGATGTGCCCACCAACAACCTGAGAGCCCATCAGGACCTCCTAAGGAGGGTACCACGCCATATGGACCTCCAGGTAGAGGAGGTCCTGGAGGTAGAGGACCCGATATGGTGCCCTCTAAGAGGTACGACTACTTGTCTGTCCATCCTCCTCTCTGCTCACTAGTCGTTCAGTCCATTAAGGAGAGGGAACTGCATAGCCAGCAGGCGCCAGCCCCGAAATCAAAGGAGGCTAGGCGAATGAACCTACTCGGCCACCAGGTGTACTCTGCAGAGGCCTTACAGCTCTGGGTGGCAAAGCAACAAGCCTTGCTTAGCCGCTATAATTATAACACCTGGATGGCGGTAGTTTAGTTTATGGAATTTTTCCCTCAAAATTCCCGCCAAAAGTTCACTGCCCTCTTGGAGGAAGGGAAAAAGGTGCCCAGAGCATCCCTCCAGGCCTCGTTGGATGCAGCAGACTCAGCAGCCAGGACTCTGGCCTCGGGTGTTGCCATGAGGCGCATCTCATGGCTTCAGGTTTCAAACCTCCGGCCAGAGCTGCAGTATGCCATTCAGGACTTACCATTTGATGGTAAAGGCCTCTTCGTGGCAAAGACAGCCCCAGGCTGTAAAGCCTGAAGGACAACAGGGTCCTAATGCGCTCTCTCAGCGTGCATACGCCAGCGACCAAATGCAGGCCTTTCCGTCCCCGGCCACACTGCCGTACTCTGTGCCTAGCCAGAGGCAGGACTTTGGCAGACGGCGCGGCCGAGATGGTCACAGACAAATGTCAGGACCCCTAGAGGGCCAAGGTCAAGGTCCCTCGCAATCACCACCGGGACCAAAGACGAACCTTCCACGGTGCACCCGAGGGCGATGTACCAGTCACAGGCCGGGATCCCACTCCTACTTTCTCCTGGCGTGGCCCCAGTTAACTTCAGATAGCTGGGTCCTGCGCACGGTGGAGCATGGGTACCACCTCCAATTTGTTCCAATCCTGTCCCCCTTCAGGGACCCCTCTCATGAGCAATTCCTCTTACAAGAGGTGCAGACGCTGATGGATGAAATGGGCAAGGGGTTTTATTCCCGTTATGCCCTAGTCCCCCACTCGACCGGAGGTCTCAGACCTCCCTAGACCTGCGAGGACTCAACCAGTTTATGATAAAGTTGAAGTTCCGCATGGTATCCCTGGGAACCATTATCCCGTCCTTGGATCCTGGAGACTGGTATGCTGCCCTGGATATGAAGGAAGCGTACTTTCACATCGCCATCTTCCTTCCGCACAGGAGATAACTCCGCTTTCTAGCCAACCGTCAGTACTTCTGGTTTACGGTCCTACTGTTTGGTCTTTCTACAGCCCCACGGGTATTGTCCAAGTGTATGGCCGTAGTCGCCGCCTACCTTCGCCGATGTAGGATATGCATTTTTCCATATCTGGACGATTGGCTTATCCGAGGAGACTCCGAGACACAAATCACTCAGCACGTGGGCATCGTCACGGACCTATTCACACGTCTAGGCCTGATGATTACTATAGAGCAATCCACTCTGGTTCCCACGCAGAGGTTGGACTTCCTAGGGGCTATCCTGGTCTCCAACCTAGCTGGACCCTGCTTACCACAGCCGCGGTTTCAGGCGATGGCAACAATCATCCGAGGTCTGCAGACTTTCCCAAAGACCTCGGCTCGCACTTGTCTCGGTCTCCTGGGTCCATGGCTGCCTGCAAGTTTGTAACCAAACACGCCAAGCTCCGCCTCCGTCCTCTCCAAGTCTGGCTCACCTCAGCATACCGCCCGGGCAGGGACCCAATGGTCATGATAGTCACCGTTCCTTCGAACACCCTAGGCTCCCTAGAATGGTGGTTAACTCCCTCCCTGGTGTGGGCAGGGATGCCGTTCCCATCTGCCCCAGCCCTCACTGCCCCTGACAACGGACGCATCATCTCTCGGCTCGGGTGCTCACCTCGATCACCTTTGAGCTTAAGGCCTTGGGTCTTCTCTGGAGCTGGCATTCCACATCAATTACCAAACATGAGAGCAGTCCGCCTGGCATGCCAGGGGTTCCAGCAGCAGCTGCGAGGCCTTGGTGTCTCAGTGTTTACAGCCAACACAACGGCCATGTGCTACATAAACAACCAGGGAGGGACATGGTCCTCCCCCTTTTGTCAGGAGGCCATCCATCTCTGGGGCTTTTGCATGGCCCATTCGATGAATCTGGTAGCGTCCTTTCTCCCAGGCGTTAGGAATGCCTTGGAGCTTTGACTCAGCAGGTCTTTCCTGTCTCACGAGTGGTCACTCTGCCCCGATGTGATGCATTCTGTTTTCCAGAAGTGGAGACTTTTCCCCACATAGACCTGTTCACTTACTGCGAGAGCAGGAAATGCCAGATGTTCTGCTCCTTCCAAGGTCTCTCCTCGGGATCGATCTCAGACGCATTCCTGACTCCGTGGAAGGGCCAATTCCTTTATGCCTTCCCACTGTTCCCGCTGGTTCATTAGGTTGTGCTCAAACTCCGCAGGGGCAGAGCGCGCATCATCATGATCACTCCAGCGTGGTCCAGGCAGCACTGATACACCACATTGCTCGACCTGTCAATAACCAACCCAATTACCCTGCCACTCCACCCAGACCTCATAACTCAGGGCCACGGCAGGCTTTGTCACCCGGACCTGCAGTCTCTTCACCTCACGGTGTGGCTGCTGCGTGACTAAACTGGGGTGGCAGGAAGCCTTCCACCAGGTCAACGTACCTGGCCGAGTGGAAGCGTTTCTCCTACAGGTGCGAAATGCTCGATCTTACTCCTACTGAGGTCTCGATCCCCTCTATTTGGCCTACCTCTGGCCTTCAACAGCAGGACCTAGCGGTGTCATCGCTGAGGGTACACTTGGCAGCCATCTCTACCTTCCACCCAGGCTAAGGTGGTCATTCTGTGTTCTCACACTCTATGGGTTCGAGGTCCCTCAAGGGCTTGGAGCGCTTACACGCTCAAGTACGCCGCCCAGCCCCAACCTGGGACCTCAACCTAGTTTTAACCAGACTTATGTCTCCCCCATTCGAGCCGTTAGCGACCTGCTCGCTGCTATACCTGTCTTGGAAGACAGCTTTCCTTGTAGCCGTTACATCGGCCAGACGAGTATCCGAGCTCAGGGCTCTATGGTGGTTCCGCCGTACACTATGTTTCACAAAGACAAGGTGCAGTTAAGACCACACCCGGCTTTCCTCCCTAAGGTGGTTTCAGCCTTTCATGTTACACACACTCAACGCAATGGGCACAACAATTGCACTCCCTGGACATCTGTAGAGTGCTTGCATTTATATTGCGCGGACAGAACCATTTCGTAAAAAGCCCCAACTCTCTGTCGTGGGAGCAGACCGAAGGATAGGCCTACCTGTTTCCTCTCAGAGGATCTCATCTTGGGTGATGGCGTGCATCCGCACTTGTTATGATTTGTCTCATATTTCCCCAAGCCACATCACTGTGCATTCTACCGGGGCTCAGGCTTCCTCTGCCGCCTTGCTGGCTCGTGTACCTACCCACGAGATCTGTCGTGCAGCTCCATGGTCCTCGGTCCATACCTTTGCTTTGCATTATGCTCTGGTTCCACAGTCAAGAGATGCTGTAGCCTCTGGCTCAGCAGTTTTCATTCTGCCACATTTCACTCCGACCCCACCGCCTACGTAAGGCTTGGGTATCACCTAACTGGAATGGATATGAGCAAGCACTCGAAGAAGAAAAGACGGTTACTCACCTTTGTAACTGTTGTTCTTCAAGTTGTGTTGCTCATATCCATTCCAAACCCACCCTCCTTCCCCTCTGTCGGAGTAGCCGGCAAGAAGGAACTGAAGGGTGGCTGGGTCGGCAGGGGTATATATCCGGCGCCATAGCGGCGCCACTCCAGGGGGCGCCCAGCCTACCCACCGAGTGTTGCTACGGTAAAAATCTTCCGACTAACGTGCACACGGCGCGCACACACCTAACTGGAATGGATATGAGCAACACATCTCGAAGAACAACAGTTACAAAGGTGAGTAACTGTCTTTTTCCCCCTTTTGCCTTGGGGGTTCTGCACCCTCCTTCTGTGAGGGCAGGGCTCTGCAGACTCTCAGGCCTCCCCTCAGGCTGGAGAACCTTAGCAGTCTGTTCCCTTCCCAGGCTGCCCGCAGCTGAGTGGCGCATCCTTCCTTTAACGCCTCCTCTAGCCCTGGCACGATATGCAAGTATGGAAGGTTCGGGCCACTCCAGCCCAGAGCAGCTCCTTTATATACTCCATTACAGTCACCCTATATATTTCTAGGGCAGAGGCCCTTTTAGGGGGGATCAGGGGTATTAATTGACTCCTGCTTGGCAGATTTGTACCTGGTCCCCCTGTGCAAAGTTTAAGTGGTGCGGAGAGTCTTGTTCTGGCCCTCTGCACCACAGCTGAATTTTATCCAACAGACTGACAACCAGAAGAATCTTCGTTTTGATTTTTAGACCAAAAAAAAATGGCATAATGGTTGGACAATGTAACTAGAAAGAGTTAAAAAAAATCAAAATCGAAATATACAGTAGGGCAAGATTATTAAGAACCTCATGTTGGAACTCTTCTCTCCCCCCACCCTTGCTTTTGTTGTCTGGATATTGACTATTTACATTGCAAGCTACCTTTAGGACAGGACCTTGCCATGTTGTTTGCATTTGAAATGTCTAGCTCACTCTTGGTTGTTAGATCAGTAATTAATAAAGACAGTAAATACTAGAGGATGTTGGTGGATCTGTGGACTATACGCATAATTTACAAGATATTCTCTCTTCCTCACACACGTTTTTTCCTGGTGGAAAGATTTCATAGTTCTGTACTTTGGATGTGAATCAGCATCAAAACTACTTTGGCCTTCAAAGGGAACAGGTCTGTATCATGATGCACTGTGTGATGCCCTAGGTATGCCATTGACAGGATTTTCAAATGAAGTAGGAAATGCAAAGAAGAGAGGTAGATTGTTTGTTGCATGGGAGAGAGGGCAGATGGCAGATCCACCAACATCCTCCAGGAGGGCTGAGTACTATTCTGTTATTAATTACTGTCTTTATTAATTATTGATCTAGCAACCAAGAGTAAGCTAGTGTTTCACATGCAAACAATAAGGCTAGGTCCTATCCTAAAGGTAGCTTGCAATGAAAATACTCAATATCCAGACAACAAACGGGGGTTGGCAATTCCAACAATAATGTGTTTTTTTCTCTGTCTTTTTCTCATTCATGGTGTTCTGAAATAGAAAGTAACATGGAAACTACAGGATCAAGATAATATTGGTCACAGATAGGTGCACATTAGGTTTATAGACCCTAAATCCTCCAGAGTGTCACAAATCAACATGATATCCCTGAGTGCTGGATTTTGCATTTAGATCTTGGTTTAGCAGAAAGATATTTTAATCCATGTAACCAAACAACTCCCTATTGTCTATTTATTGGTCGAGGAGGTGTCTCAAAAGCAAAAATATTTCCAGGAAAGGTCAGTTGTAACTTCAAGTCACTAAACTGGTTTCAGATCTCTGCCTATTTAGCACACAAAGGGCTGAATTATCCTGATCTGCACACAGTCGTGTTCTCTTGTACAGATCTTTCGTGTATGCATGAAAGAGAGTTGTCAGCTACCTCCACAGGATCCAAGTGTGGGCTGAGATTATAGGGAAAGGTAAACAACACACATTGTCCCATTTTCTTGCCTTCCTCAGAAAGCAGTGGGGTATCTACTGGAAAGGTAATGCAAGTGGAATCTGTAGTATGATGAGTGGGACTGGAGAAAGAAAGTCAGGTTTTAGCAGGGAATGCTAGGTGGGTCCCAGAAATACAAGGTAGTGCCCAGACTGCTACCAAATGGCACGTCTACACTTGCAAAGTTACAGCACCGGCAGTTACAGCACCGCTGTTGTTTGCTGTCAGTTGCCTGCACAATAGTGTGTTCACACCTGTGGCACTTGCAGCGGTATTCAGAGCAGTGCACTCTTAGCAGCTATCTCACAGAGCACCTCTTTCTCTTTTGCCACTAGGACTTGTGGGAAGGCAAAGGGGATCACAGGGCATCCTGGTCCTGTCCCACTGCCCCGTGATATGTTGCTTTGCGTCCCAGCAATCCCTGTGCTTCCATCCACATTTGGCACCATATTTCAATGGTTTGTGTACTGCGCACTCTGCCTCTTTTGGGCTGCTGGAATGGATCCTGAACTGCTGACCAGTACGCTGCTCGCTCTGACTAACACATCATGAGTGGCTGTGGAGTTATTCCTTAGATTACAAAGGCAAGAGGAGTGTGACATTGATCTCACCATGTGTAGTAGCTATGACGCAAGATTGCTTGTGGCATTCAAGGAGGTGCTTACCACAGTGGAACACCACTTTTGCGCTCAGGAAACAAGCACTGAGTGGTGGGATCACATCGTGATGAACGTCTGGGATGACAAGCAGTGGCTGCAGAACTTTCAGATGAAGCAAGCCAAATTGATGGAATTGTGTGATCAGCTCGCCCCAGCCGTGTGGTGCAAGGACATGAGAATGAGAGCTGCCCTGCTGTTGAAGAAGTGCATGGCGATTGCACTGTGGAAGCTGGCTGATCCAGACTGCTACTGATCAGTAGCTAACCAGTTCGGAGTGGGAAAGTCAACCATTGGACTCATGTTGATGGAAGTGTGCAGGGCCATTAATCGCATCCGGCTCCAAAAGACCATGACTCTGGGCAACGTGCATGACATTGTGGATGGCTTTGCACAAATGGGCTTCCCTAACTGTGGAGGGGCGATAGAAGGCACGCACATTCCAATTCTGGCACCAAACCACCTAGCCACTGAGTACATTAATTGCAAGGGATATTTCTCAATGGTTCTCCAGGCACTTGTGGATCACCGTGGGTGTTTCACAGACATTAATGCAGGCTGGTCCGGAAAGATGCATGATGCACATATCTTTTGGAACATTGGCCTGTTCAAGAATCTTCAAGCACAGACTTTCTTCCTGGACCAGAAGATCACTGTAGGGGAAGATGAAATGCCCATTGTGATCCTGGGAGACCTTGCCTACCCCTTAATGCCGTGGCATATGAAGCCATACACGGGGCAACTTGACAGCAGTAAGGAGCGGTTCAGCAACAGGCTGAGCAAGTGCAGAATGACTGTTCAGCGTGCATTTGGCCATTTCAAAGCCCGCTGGTGATGCCTGTATGGGAAGCTGGACCTGGCCAATGACAATATTCCTATGTTTATAGTCATGTGCTGTATGTTCCATAATATTTGTGAAGGGAAGGGTAAAGGGCTCTGTCATAAACAGATAAGAAAAGTTAATAGCACAGAAGTACTTTATATCTCTTTGCCTGGAAAGGGTTAACAAGAACAGTGAGCCTGGCTGTCACCTGACCAGAGGACCAATCAGAGGACAGGATACTTTCAAATCTTGAGGGAGGGAAGTTTTTGTGCTGTGCTGTTAGTTTTGGTTGTTGTTCACTCTGGGGGCTCAGAGGGATCAGATGTGCAACCAGGTTTCTCTCCAATCTCTCCAATACAGGCTCTTATAAGTTCAGACTAGTGAGTACTAGGTAGATAAGGCGAGTTAGGCTTATGGTTGTTTTCTTTATTTTCAAATGTGTATTTGGCTGAAAGGAGTTCAAATTGGTATTTTGCTGAAAAGATTTTAATTTGTACCTGTATACTTAGGCTGGGAGGGTGTTCCCAGTGTCTACAGCTGAAAAACCCTGTACCTATTCCATTTTAAATTTACAAAGATAATTTTTACTGTTATTTCTTTCTTTAATTGAAAGCTTTTCTTGTTTAAGAACCTGATTGTTTTTTTTTATTCTGGTGTGAGACTCCAGGGGACGGGGTCTGGATCCACCAGGGAATTGGTGGGGAGAAAGGAGGGAAGGGGGAGAGAGAGGCTAATTTCTCTCTGTGTTAGAATTACTGTCTCTCTCAGTAGAGAGAAGGAGGGGGGAAGGTGCATTTTCCTCTCTGTTTTAGATTCAAGGAGTTTGAATCACAGTGATCTTCCAGGGTAACCCAGGGAGGGGAAGCCTGGGAGAGGCAACGGTGAGGGAAAGGGTTTACTTTCCTTGTGTTAAGATCCAGAGGGTCTGGGTCTTGGGGGTCCCCGGGCAAGGTTTTGGGAGGACCAGAGTGTACCAGGCACTGGAATTCCTGGTTGGTGGCAGCGCTACAGGTTCTAAGCTGGTAATTGAGCTTAGAGGAATTCATGCTGGTACCCCATCTCTTGGACGCTAAGGTTCAGAGTGGGGAATTGTACCATGACAGGCTCACTCAGGGCTGGACTGCAGAGGCTCAGAGTCTGGAGGCTGAGTTTGAAAAGCCATAGACCAGGGGTATTAGATGGGCACAGCACAGGGCCATAAGGATCAGGGATGCCTTGAGGCAGCAATTTTAAGCTGAAAGCCACTAATATTTGTTGCTATGCTCGGGAGTGCAGTGCTTGTAATGCTAGGAGGTGGGATTGGTGCAGACGATGCAATAAGGGGACTTAGCAGAATTGTATGTTGCTTTGCAGGGCTCTTTTTGCTTTCACTTAATAGAATAAAGATTGCTTTCAAATCAACACAATTATTTTATTAAAAGACAACAACCGGAGGAGAGAGTCAAATGAAAAAATACATCAGCAGGGAGGGGGATAGGGGAAGAGAAGGGCTCAAGAGGAGGAGGGATCCTGGGATGGCTAAAGATTTGTGTATGTCCAGGAATCATATCCAACCTTCTCCTTTGGAGTACAGTGCACCGGGTACTGTACTTCACCAGGGCCAAACTGCAGAGGGATGGGTGTTAATTGCAGTGGGTAGTGGGAGTCTGCAGTGCTGGACTGTGAGGAGGGAGGAGTGGAATGCTGTGAGTAGAGAGTGGAACCAGGAGGTTGATAACAGTGTGTTGGTGCTGTCTGGGGGGCACATGGAAAAGAGTTTTGTGACAGCAGCTGCAGGGAGGGTGGGCACGGAGCTGCTCTGTTTGAAGAGCTAGTATCAGCTGGAGCGTGTCCGCTTGGCACTCCATAACTTTTAAGAGCCACTCTGTGGCTTATTTCTGGTGTGCCGCATTCTCCTTTTGGTCCCTCTTCTCTCTATCCTGCCACTCAATTCCTGTTTCTCAGAGGCGGAGTGCATCATAACCTTATGCAGAAAGTCCTCCTTAGTTCTTCTTGGCCACCTTCTAATTCTGTGCAGCCATTCTGCCGCTGATAACAAAGAGGGAGGCTAGGCTCCCAAGGTCACCTCTGTGAAGTTTAAATGCAACATTTTACAGAAGCAGTATTGTTTGCAACACACAGACCACCGATTCAGTGATTTAAAACACTGCCAGTTCTCACACACCTGTCACTAACTGGCTGACCCCAGGAAAGCATACATGACCCAGAAGACCCCCAAAATGGTGAGTAGCCACAGGGGCTGGGTAAATCACTCTTCCCTGACCCTGTTGTACAGTGAGCACATGGCTCTTGGGGAGAGACAGTACTGCGGGGGGAGGGTCTTTCTACAGTGTGATCATTATAGAAGATATCTTGCTGCTGAGGGTGATCAGGGATTCAAGGGAGGGTTTTCTCCAAGCCTATGGCTTCCGCCCAGGCACCTATGCGGCTCACCTGTGTGCAGCAATGGTCCCCCTCCTGCCCCGTGACGGCATAGTGGCATGGAAAAGCAAAGCAGCTCTGCCAAGGAACCTGCAGCAGCATATTGCCCAGTATCTTCATGAGAGTTTCCTGGAGATCTCCGAGGGAGATTCCTGTGAAGTGAGGGAGTCAATCAACAGCCTGTTCCACCACTCAGAGGACTCATGCACTGGAATACAAGACTGCTTTCTGCAGCCCTCCTGTCCCCAACAACTCGCTTCAGCAATTCCCCAAATCAGATCCACTTACCAGGGGCTTCCTCTCCTGTTTGCACTTCACCAAGATCTGACTGCTGTGACTGGCTAGGATCCTCCAGGGTAGAAAAGAGCTCCTGGCTGCATGCATATCTGGCCTTCGAGTCATCATCTGCATCTGGGTCCCCCTCCCCCTCCACATCCTCGTCCAAGATTTCCTCCTCCTGGCTTGGTCCACTCTCGACTGGCACGTGAGCCAACAAAGTATCTACAGGGGCCTTCGCAGTGGAGGTGGAGACACTACCGAGTATCACATCCAGCTCTTTGTATAACCAGCAGCTCATGGGCACAGCTCCAGAGTGGCGGTTTGCCTCCCAGGCCTTGTGGTAGGCGTTCTGCAGCTCCTTCACTTTTACCCTACATTGCAATGTGTCCCGGTCATGGCCACTTTCTATCAGCATGAGCTTTCGTGAGCTACAGCTCACTTTCATTGTGAAATCTGTCCACAGGTATCATAATTCCTACAGTTGGAGCACAGCTGGGACTGGACAGCCTCCTCTCCCCAAATACTGATGAGCTCCAGCACCTTGTCATTACTCCAAGCGGGGGATCACCTGGTGCATGGAGCAGGCATGGTCATCTGGAAAGATGCACTGAGACCACTGCACACATCACCAAGCAAATAGGAAGGAGACTTTCAAATTTGCAAAGGAGTTTATGGGATGGGGATGATTGTTGGTCACTTGAGGGCAAGGCAGTAGAGTTCAAACACATGACCATAGAGATGAGAACAGACATTGTGGGACACCTCCCAGAGGCTACTTGCAGCTCTGTAATCCCCACAGTGTCTACACTGGTGCTGCAGCGCTGTAGCTCTGGCGCAGAAAGCTTTACACTTCTCGTCAGGGTGCTACAACTATGCAGTTTCTGCGCACTGTCTTCCTAGCAGTGTGTACACCTCAGGAGTTACTGCGCAGAAGCTACTTTACTGGGCAGAAACTTGCCAGCGTAGACAGGGCCTTAGACCTTTCACCATGTATCAATGGTTTCTAAGCATGCTCAGTACAGCCTTCCTACAACTGTGCCTGCCTGCCCGTGACTTCTTGCTAATGAAAGAGAACCTTCCTTTCAGAAAGATTTGAGGGACAATAGTAGGTAGAGTAGACCCTGACAGAGTGGCTTTATTGAAGCTATGCAGCTAGTAACCCAGAGTGGAATGTAAGGGAGACTTTGAGCTAGGGTGGAAGAAAAAGACTCAAGGGCTCCCAGAATTCTGCATTCCCCGGGGGACAATTGACATATTGCTATGTTAAAAACCAGTTATTTGGACAATTTTGTAGTCAGCAGGACAGATGAGTGTCACAGACCAGTTAATGTATTGCCTGCTCTCACAAATCTCATGTTTGATTTTTTTGGTAAGGTCCTATCTCCTTGGGCCTTGTGAGTATGGGAGAATTACACCTTTCTTTCTTTTTTTCATTTTTAAAGTAATTTTCTGGCTTTCATGATCATGGAGAAAAGCTTAAAAAAATGACTCAACTGCACTTGAAAGGCTCAAAAAAAAAAAAAAAAAGAAGAGGAGACAAATAAAAGAAACCAACATTTATTATTATTTTTTAAATCTCATGGTTTTTAAGCAAATCTCATCATTTTGGGGGATTTGTGAGGTTTGAACATTTGGAAATGGCAATGCTGTAATTATGTGCAGAGGGGTTTCAGAGTAGCAGCCATGTTAGTCTGTATCCGCAAAAAGAACAGGAGTACTTGTGGCATCTTAGAGACTAACAAATTTATTTCAGCATGAGCTTTCGTGAGCTACAGCTCACTTCTTCAGATGCAGGTGTACAGATGGTTTTACAGTATAGATGGGATCTAAATATTTTTCTAAATCTCTCCACTGTTGGTTAAAACACACTTCTTTTGGGGGATTCAGTATTAAAAAAAAGTGGAAAAACTGAGCATCTGGAGAGTCAGGGGGTCAGATCCTCAGCTGCTATAAACCAATGTAGCGCCATTGATTTCCATAGTACTATGCTAATCTACACCAGCTGAAAATCTGTCCCATGAATTTTGAAGGATGGCAAAATGCCAGTAGATCAAAAGTTAAGGCCATATAAAGCTGCCCTTGTGCTACACTAGAAAATTCTATTTACATCTCAGTTGCTGTTCTACTGTTGATTGAGGACATTGTATGGTCCAAGATGGAGTTTTAAGTTTTATCATGTATTTTTGTTTGTTTGTTTACTTTGAACGTGTAATTATTATTTTTTTTACTAGTTTGGCTCTGGCTATAGATTTCACACCTTTACCAGAACTATTATTTTTTTGTATACTTGACATTTTTAATGTGAAAAGTTTTGTATCATATATTTCCCAATAAAAGCCACATATATTTGAATATAATAACATTTACAATATAGGGGGAAGGCTTTTAGAGGCACAGGTGGGACTTAAGCATTCGATTCCCATTGAAAGTCACTGAGAGTTGGGTGCTAATGCCCACTTGTGCCTTTGAAAAGCTCGTCCCCCTCATATTTGTAGAAAAGTTTGCTCCCTAGCTTGTAATGCGATGTATGTATATGCACATTTTAATGAAAGTTAGAAATAATACTGTATGTTTTCCTTTTTGAACAAATAATTATTTAAACTGTTCAGTTAAACACAGAGTATTTTTAGGTGTCACAGATAAATAAGTGAGAAAATGTAGCGATCTGTTTGACAGTGAGAATAAAAAAATATGAAGAATGTCTAATAAAGACGTTACCTCCACTTCTCTTCTTCCCTCCTCACTCGTTCACGGAAAAGTGACCGAGAATTTTGTAGAGAATTTTAAAATTTCAAAAGAATTTTTAAATCACCCTATAGAAATCTATAGCAGGGAGGTCATTCTTTATAACTTTCCATGTTTTAAGAATATTTTCTATAGCCCTCTATTTAATTTCGACAGCAGCATATTGGTTCCATTCCTATTAAAGTCCATGGAGTTAGGATTATATTAAAAATTCCATTCTTTTTGTAAGTATACTGAAACAGAACAGATGGCTTAAAAGGGACAAGCTAAGTAACATTCAGTGCCATCTTGTGTTAGAACGTATTTGCCAAAGTCTGAAAAATAGAAGGTTTAACTTGTGTTACAGCAGAATGCAGCTACCATATTATCTCTGAATAATAGAACTGAGAACTAGTCAGGGGTATTTCCCACAATTCTTTTATATGAATCCTCCAAAGTTTTGGGTGCTGTGAATAATTGTTCCTGGTGTTTCACTATCTAAAGACTATATATACCAGTTATTTGGACAATTTTGTAGTCAACAGGACAGATGAGTGTCGCAGACTAGTTAATATGTTGCCAGCTCTTACAAACCTCATGTTGTTTGATTTTTTTGATATGTCATCTCAGTTGTAGGTTTCTGGGTTCTTCCTTTTTTATAAGAACATTAATTCCTGTGTGACTATCACTTACTTTCTCAGTGCCTCAGGTCTTTATCTGTAAAATAGAGATACCCTTTGTCTCTCTTGTTTATTTAGGTTGAACATTCTTCAAGGCAGGGACTGTCTCTCAAGTTTAGGTACAAACCCTAGCAAAATGGCCCTGATCTTAGTTGACCCCTCTGTGTTTTATTGTAATACATATAAATCTCAAAAAACTAGCCATCAGCAGGGAATCATTATTGAATGGGAGTGTTTCTACTGGGGCTCCACAAGGATCAATACTGGTCCCAGTGCTATTCAACATTTTCATCCATGATCTGAAAGTAAATGTAAATCCACTGGTGATAAAATGTGCAGGTGACACAAAGATTAGGCATGTGGCAAATACTGACAAGTAGGACAGGGCAGTAATATAGAGTAATTTGGATTACTTGGTAAATAGCCCCATTGCAAAGTTATACATCTGGAGACAAGGAATGGAGGCCATACTTACAGAATGGGGAGATGTATCTTCGAAAGCAAGGTGTGAAGGTTCTACCAAAATGGAGTAGCAGGTTGAAGAAAAGGCAAATAAATAGTAATAAAATAGAAATTTATATACTCTGACTGCATATAACTGTGTCATAATCAGATAGTTAAGGGTTAACAGAACAGAAGTTCTTCATGTCTCTTTTGCTTGTAAAGAGTTAACAAGATCAGTGAGCCTGGCTGTCACCTGACCAGAGAACCAATCAGGGGGCAGGATACTTTCAAATCTTGAGGGAGGGAAGTCTGTGTTTGTGCTGTTAGTGTTTGGCTGTTGTTCTCTCTGGGTTCTGAGAGCGACCAGACGTGCAACCAGGTTTCTCTCCAATCTCTCTGATACAGGCTTTTATGTGCTCAGAATAGTAAGTACTAGGTAGATAAGGCGAGTTAGGCTTATGTTTGTTTTCTTTATTTGCAAATGTGTATTTGGCTGGAAGGAGTTCAAATTTGTATTTTGCTGAAAGGATTTTAATTTGTACTTGTATACTTAGGCTGGGAGGGTGTTCCCAGTGTCTATAGCTGAAAGACCCTGTAACATATTCCATCTTAAATTTACAAAGATAATTTTTACTGTTTTTTCTTCCTTTAATTAAAAGCTTTTCTTGTTTAAGAACCTGATTTTTTTTTATTCTGGTATGAGACCCCAGGGGTCTGGGTCTGGATCCACCAGGTAATTGGTGGGGAGAAAGGAGGGAAGAGGAAGAGAAAGGTTAATTTTCTCTCTGTGTTAGGATTACTTTCTCTCTCAGGGAGAGTCTGGGAGCGGGAGAGAGAAGGAGGGGGGAAGGTGAATTTTCCTCTCTGTTTTGAGATTCAAGGAGTTTGAATCACAGTGATCTTCCAGGGTAACCCAGGGAGGGGAAACCTGGGAGAGGCAACAAGGGGAAAGAGTTTACTTTCCTTGTGTTAAGATCCAGAGGGTCTGGGTCTTGGGGGTCCCCGGGCAAGGTTTTGGGGGGATCAGAGTGTACCAGGCACTGGAATTCCTGGTTGGTGGCAGCGCTACAAGTACTAAGCTGGTAATTGAGCTTAGAGGAATTCATGCCGGTACCCCATCTTTTGGATGCTAAGGTTCAGAGAGGGGGTTTATACCATGACAGACTGAGAAAAAAAGTTATTAAAAGCACATAATAAAATAGTGTCAGCCTGTTCTGGGGTTAATGAAGGAAACAAACAGAACAGAAACCAAGACAATTGTTAATGGGGGTGATAAGACATTTTCTCCTTAATGATTGTAATGGAACAATGAGTTCAGCCAACATAAAACATGCATTCCAGCAGTAGCAGAGCAAGAGAAACACACATGCAGACAGACCACTTCTGAGGTGAAGAATAAACAAAGGAAAACTAAAATAAAAATATCCCCCTACACCATTGTTTCCCAAACTTGGGATGCTGCTTGTTCAGGGAAAGCCCCTGTTGGGCCAGGCCAGTTTGGGAAACACTGCCCTACACTAAGAACTGAAGTGAAACACAGAGAAAAGAGCAAAATTATTTTCAGAGATGGCCCCTGCCACCAACATATAAGGGCTAGGTTGTGACTTTAGACGCAACCCTGTTATTCAGACAAGCAACTCTGAGTCACAAGTCCTTCCTTGCTTCCTCCTTGCTCTAGGAGGAGTGAAGTACCAATGTGTTTTGGCCTATACCAGCAGTAAGTTACTACTCTTCTCTCCACATTGACTCAGCTCCCCTGGACAATTATTGGAACTATTGGAGTGGTAACAGAACCAAGGATGTGCCCATTCTGCACTTTAAAGGTCAAACCAACATTTTAAATTCTATCTGGTGCAGAATAGGTAGCCATTGCAGCCTCAAAACCATTAATGTCATTTGCTCCCATAAATCTGTACCCTGTAATAAACAAGCTGTCAAATTGTGCACCAGCTTCAATTTCTGGATAGAATGAAAATCTAGTCCTATGTAGTATGCTTTACAGAAATCTGATCTAGCTGACAAGAGCGGAACTGGTCATCTGTAATACATAGATAGGTATTTTTCTTACCTGCAGTTTTGTAACTATGCAGGTTTGCTTTTCAACCTTTAAATAACTCTTTTTAAGTAGTGAACTAATGCAAATGTTGTATGACACAAGTGATGACACTGGACAACAGAAATCTGTAATTGGGAAAAAAAACCATGAATTTTAATTCTCCTGGTACATCTTTTTCCCCATATCCTAGGTTTTTATTTATGTTAATTACATTTGGTTGTGAAGATAGACTTAACAATATAAGTGCATACAACTGTTGGCTTTATTAATCCAGACAGAAAGATTGGAACAATAGGACTTAAATAATTGTAAATGGCTTCCATTCATCTTAATGGGGAGTTAATTTTGAAGCCCAATTATGGTAATTTAAATGCCAACATTGTTAACCATTTCACTGTTGACGGTACTATCAGAAACATCCTGCCAATGCACTCATCTTTGTAGCTGAATGTGCCTGTCATGCTATGATGTTGTAGTAATTTGAAGGGATCTTCCACAGAAATAAGGCTGTGGGTTTCTTTAAAATATGCAAATAGCAAAATATTTGACTGAATATGCTTTCAATCATTTGGATAATTGTGATGTTTCTTCCTCAGCCTTGAGTCCCGTCATGCACCCGTAACCCCTCATCCAGAGACCCCACACCCCAGCCAGAGCCCTCATCCCCCCACATACCAACCCTCTACCCTAGCCCTGAGCCCCCACCCACATCCCCAGCCCCAACCCTCCAATCCCCCAATCCCCATCCCCAAACCCAACCCAGAGAGTGCACCCCCAGCCAGAGTTCTCACCCCCTGCACCCAACCCTCTGCCCCATCCCTGAGCCCCCCATGCACTCTGAACCCCTCATCCTCAGCCCCAACCCAAAGCCTACACCCCCAGAGCCCTCATCCCCTCAAATTCCAACTCACTGCCCTAGCCCTGAGCCCCCTCCCACACCTCAATCCTCTCATCTCCAACCTGAAGCCAGAGCCCTCACCTGTCTGCACCCCAACCCTCCTCCCCCTTCCCTAAGCCCACTCCCACACTCTGAACCCATTGGCCCCACCCCCACTACACATCACCTCCATATTGGTTCACATAACAAAATTCATTCCACACATGGACATAAAAAATTAGAGGGAACACTGGGGTGGACCATCATTTTATTTTTCGGAGCCACATTGTCTGTGTTTGAGTTAAACTATAAACTCCTTGAGACAGGAACTGTGTCTTCCTAGATAAGTTGGTGCAACGAGAGGGTTTAGTAATTAACGAAGGAAGAATAATAGAATAAAAATGAGTGTAGGGCTCTGATAAACTGAATGGAGACAGAGACAGAGTCCTAAACTCATTATATATGAGCTTAAAATAATAAGGTGCTTAATAAACCGCAGAGTTAAATCTTTATGAGTAATGACAAAAATATATTAATAATTTTTAGCATCAATTATTTATATCTGCTTTATACAAAATTTCCCTTTTCCATTATCTGCTGCTTATAATTATTGGTAGAGCAAGCAGCAGGCAAGTGAAAGGCATAAATAGGTGAAGCAGACTGAAATTAATATAACAGACATTGCTAGATGAAGCATCTGCATACTGCAGAGGGCCCTGATCTGGGAACTGTACTTATCTTCAGGCCCCATGGCACAAACCCACTGTCATATCTAAGGGCCTTTGTTAAAAACAAGCTTATTGGTGAGATCAGTCACAGGGAATCAGTTTTGGTTCATTCCAAGGCAGTGAGGTTTTGCTTGTAGATGTCAGGAGGGATTTAACAGAGGAGAGATTATAGAGAAATATCCATAGGATAACTAATTAAGCTGAAAGATTTTCATTGCTGTAAGGAGATGCTTAGACTTGATGGCCTCACAATTTCTGGAGTAATGTTGATCATTCTAAGAATGTTCCCATCATTTTAGAAGGATCTGGCTACTACGGAGGGGAGAGAAAAGCAATAGAATATAGGAGCAATGTTCAATATCCCCTTGACCCAAATGGGCCAGCAAATTTCCTTCTTTTTTTATTGCTAAAAACTATGATGAGTGAGAATTTAAGATAGGTTTAGTGTAATAAATACTGGAAATGTTTTGTAAAACCACTTACTATAGGAAGAAGATTATTAAGATTATTTAAATTTTTTATAGTCTGTATGTATTGAACAGGATGCAGAGTTTGGAATGCTTTATACAACCCACACCACATCCCTTCCCCTCACCCCACACCTCCCCACACCAACAGCATTCTTTAATTAGAAATAGGACTATAGAAATATCCCTGTAAAATTATCATTAAAAAGAAGGTGATTCACATGCCATTAATCTTGTGTGGAATTGATGAAAGTTTTTGCACACAAAGAAAATATCAGAGAGTTTGCTGTTTCACTGCTTTTTTCCAGAAAAGCAGAAAAATCGATCTTTTTCTTTTTTAAAAAAATTATGTTTTTATTTGTTTCTTCAGTGATTGAAATGCAAGTTTTGCCAGGGGATCAATGTTGTGGTTAGCAAGGATGAAAAATGAAACCTGAACATTACCCCCTGGAGTTCGGAGATAGGGAGTGATAGGCAGGGCCAGCTCCAGGCACCAGTGAAGGAAGCAGGTGCCTGGGGAAGCCAATAGAAAGAGGCAACACTCCATCCATTATTGGGGCAGCAAGTCCAGGTCTGCAGCGGCAATTCAGCGGTGGATCCTTCAGCAGTCCCTCTCTTCCTCTTTGGCGGCACTTCAGCGGCAGCTCAATCGCTCTGCTTCAGTCTTCAGTGACAATTTGGCAGCGGCTCCTTCACTCCCTCTCTTCTTCTTTGGCGACACTTCAGCGCAGGGCCAGTGCAACCACTAGGCGAGCTAGGCAGCTGCCTAGGGCGCCTAGTGGTTGAGGGCGCCTAAAAGCCCGCTCAGGGGTGGAGGTGGAGTGGAGGTGAGCTGGGGAGGCGGGGCGTGGGGAGGGCCACCCACAGCAACGGGGGCGGGGGGCTGCACAGGGGAACTGCTCCCCACACCAGATCACCTCCACTCTGCCTCCTCCACTGAGCACACAGCCCCCACTCTAATTCTTCTCCAATTGGTGCCGTGAGCCTGGGAGGGGAGGAGAATTAGATCGGCGCCAGCATGCTCAGCGGAGGAGAGATGGGGAGGGCTCCCTGGGTGGGGTTAGCTGCTGTGGAGGGGGCAGGGTTAGCTGTCAGGAGGGGGGGCTCACTGGGTGGGGTTAGCTGCGGGGGGGGGGTAGCTGCTGCGGGGAGGTGGGGGCTCCCCGAGTGGGGTGGTGGCGGGCTGGGTTAGCTGCCATGGCAGGCGGGGTTAGCTGCCATGGGGGGGGGTAGCGGGTGGTGTTAGCTGGTGGGCGGAGCAAGGTGGAACTTTCACCTAGGGCATGAAACTTCCTTGCACTGGCCCTCCTTCAGCGACAGTTCTATCGGGTTTTTCTTTTTTCTGTTTTTTTTTTTCATCACTTGGGGTGACAAAAAAGCTGGAGCCCCTGGTGACAGAAGGGGAATATTCTGAGGATGGGTGAATTGGCTGAACTAGAATAAAACCTCTATCCTTGATATAATTAAATGTACCCAAATTCTAGACTCAAATCCATTCAGAAAAATGAGATGCCTATTTCTTTGAATAGGTGGGCTCTGGTGCTTTGCAGTCCAATGCTGCACAGGCTATACAATAGAAGACATAACTGGGTGGTGGGATGCAAGACCCTGTTTGAATGGCGGCAGATGGAAGAGGAAGGAGGCAGTGTGCCAGGGTCTGTTGTAGAAAGTGTGGGAGCTGGGCTCATCAGTCTGGCTAGGAGAATTGTGTAGAAATCAGATTCCATCCCCAAAGTGCAGAATGTTAATAATCCATCACAGTGTAATTGACTTCATATCCCAAAATCGCCCCACAGAAGCATTTTCCCTAGGAACCTACCTACTAGAGCATGGTGAGGAAGTGAAAGAGCTGCCTTACTGGGATGAATCTTGACAAAGAGGAGATTTTTTTAAACTCTTCTGCCAGGTGGAGCTAGTAACAACCAGGGTCGGTTTTAATATCTAGGGGCTCTTTTCCATCAATACAGAACGGGCTCGAGCCCCCACCCAGTAACCTTGTAAAATTACACATCATCCTTGGGTGCCTGTGAGAGGTAATACTTCCCCACTTGCAAGCACAGATTCTGAGTGTAGAAAAGAAACTTTTAATGAAAGGAGGGAAGTCACTCACCATTAATTAGGGAAAATGCCACAAGCAGGATTAATAATCAAAAAACTGTGAGCAGGACACCCACCCCAGAGTGCGTAGGGCAGTGCCTTCTGCCTCATGTTCTTGAATTCTACAACCAAAAGTTCCCTTTGTGTGCCACTCTATTCCCTCGCCATACCTCACTCACAGTGGTTGTTCTTGGTCAGTGAGGACCAAGGGTTCAGGGGTGCATCTGTGTGAGTTCACTTCCCACCCGGGGAAGAATGTACCTTGCTTGCTCTGCCATCTGAGCACTTGCTCTGGCTGGATGCTCCACCAGCCATGGTTCCTCTCTGCTGCCTGCTCCACCTGCCACAGTTTCTCTCTGCTGGCCCCCCCACCAGGTGCTCATTCCATTCCTGCTGGGTAACAGCTTGCCACTCCCGCCACCTGACTGTCAGTTACCTTCTGCTACCACCTGCTTCACTGCTGTGAACTCTGCAGGTCAGTCTCTTAGTGATGGTGAGGTCTTAGTGGTTTTCAGCTTTTAGCAGGCTGGACAGAAACACTGTCTCACAGTAAGTGATTCCAGCTCTAATTTAAGCACTTAAAATAACAAAGGCTCCTAATGAGCCTAACTCTATCTTTGAATAGTGGGAAGGAACAGGATAAACTAGACCTGAGACCCTCCTGGCTGGGATACTTGTCATCCCTCACTGCCTTATTTTACCAGGGCTCTGGCATTCGAGTCCCTGGCTTAGCGAGTTTCTTTCAGCTGAGGGTGACCCCCTCATTTGGGACAGGTTAAGCACAGTTCTCCTCCCCTTTATTCATACAATAAAGACAACAACACTGATAACATGTTTCAGAGTAGCAACCGTGTTAGTCTGTACCAACAAAAGAACAGGAGTACTTGTGGCACCTTAGAGACTAACAAATTTATTTGAGCATAAGCTTTTGTGGGCTACAGCCCACTTTATTGGATGCATATAATGGAACATATAGTAAGGAGACATATATAAACATACAGGGAACTTGAAAAGGTGGGAATTGTCCTACCAACTCTAAGAGGCTAATTAATTAAGATGAGCAATTATCAGCAGGAGAAAAAAAAAACCTTTTGTAGTGATAATCAAGATGGCCCATTTCAGATAGTTTGACAAAAAGGTGTGCGGATACTTAACCTGGGGAAATAGATTCAATGTGTGTAATTGCTCAGCCATTCCCAGTCTCTGTTCAAGCCTAAATTGATGGTATCTAGTTTACATATTAATTCAAGTTGAGCAGTTTCTTATTGGAGTCTGTTTTTGAAGCTTTTCTGTTGCATGATTGCCACATTTAAGTCTGTTAATGAGTGACCAAAGAGATTGAAGTGTTCTCCTACTAGTTTTTGAATGTTATGATTCTTGATGTCAGATTTGTGTCCATTTATTCATTGCGGTTTGGCCAATGTACATGGCAGAGGGACATTGCTGGCACATGATGGCATATATCACATTGCTAGATGCGCAGGTGAATGAGCCCCTGATGGCGTGGCTGATGTGATTAGGTCCTATGATGATATCACTTGAATAGATATGTGGATAAAGTTGGCTTTGGGCTTTGTTGAAAGGATAGGTTCCCAGGTGAGTGTTTTTGTTGTGTGGTGTGTGATTACTGGTGAGTATTTGCATCAGGTTGAGGGCTGTCTGTAAGTGAGGACAGGTTTGTTTCCCAAGATCTGTGAGAGTGAGGGATCATCTTTCAGGATAAGTTGTAGATCTT
Organism: Gopherus flavomarginatus; assembly: GCF_025201925.1. Classification (NCBI taxonomy): domain Eukaryota; kingdom Metazoa; phylum Chordata; order Testudines; family Testudinidae; genus Gopherus; species Gopherus flavomarginatus. The sequence goes on from NC_066617.1 coordinate 40,067,686, forward strand.
TGATGATTCACTGGAGAGGTTTTAGTTGCGGGCTGAAGGTGATGGCTAGTGGCGTTCTGTTATTTTCTTTGTTGAGCCTGTCCTGTAGTAGGTGACTTCTGGGTACTCTTCTGGCTCTGTCAATCTGTTTTTTCACTTCAGTAGATCGGTATTGTAGTTTTAAGAATGATTGATAGAGATCTTGTAAGTGCTTGTCTCTGTCTGAGAGGTTGGAGCAAATGCTGTTGTATCTTAGAGTTTGGCTGTGGACAATGGATCGTGTGGTGTGTCCTGGATGGAAGATGGAGGCATATAGGTAAGTATAGCGGTCAGTAGGTTTCTGGTATAAGGTGTATTTATCTGACCATCGCTTATTAGCACAGTAGTATCCAGGAAATGCACTGCTTGTGTGGATTGGTCTAGGCTGAGGTTGATGGTAGGATGGAAATTGTTGAAATCATGGTGGAATTCCTCAAGAGCTTCTTTTCCATGGGCCCAGACGATGAAAATGTCATCAATGTAGCACAGGTAGATTAGGGGCGTTAGAGGACGAGAGCTAAGGAAGCGTTGTTCTTTCACTACCCCTGTGTGACGGGTTAGATTACAGAACCCCCCTTGGAGCTGCCACCTGATGTGCCAAGACTACCTCTGCTGCTGTTTTCCGTGCAAACTCAGGACTCCAGCACCTTGTCTTGCTGAGCCAGACACTCCCACCTACTCCAACAAAGACCCAGAGTCTGAATTACTTGCCCCAAAGCTACAGGTTTACCTGAAAACAGCTCACAGAAGCATGCTTGTCTTTAATACTCAGATGCTCAACTCCCAATGGGGTCTAAACCCAAATAAATCCTTTTTACCCTGTATAAAGCTTATACAGGGTAAACTCATAAATTGTTCGCCCTCTATAACACTGATAGAGAGATATGCATGGCAGTTTGCTCCTCCAGGTATTAATACATACTCTGGGTCAAATAATAAGTAAAAAGTGATTTTCTTAAATACAGAAAGTAGGATTTAAATGGCTCTAAGTAGTAACAGGCAAAACAAAGTAAGTCACCAAGCAAAATAAAATAAAATGCACAAATCTATGTCTAATCAAACTGAATACAGATAATCTCACCCTCAAAGATGCTTCAGTAAGTTTTTTCCTCAGACTGGACATCTTCCAGGCCTGGGCACAATTATTTCCCCTGGTACAGCTCTTGTTCCAGCTCAGCTGGTAGCTAGGGGATTCTTCATGATGGCTCCTCTCCTCCCTTTGTTCTGTTCCACCCCTTTATATATCTTTTGCATAAGGTGGGAATCCTTTTGTCCCTCTCTGGATTCCCACTCCCTTCTTTTCAATGGAAAGACAGCAGGTTAAAGATGAATTCCAGTTCAGGTGACATGATCACGTGTCACTAAAAGACTTCAAGCCTTCATTCCTCCCAGCCTGACTCACAGGAAGGCCTGCCTGCAAACCAAGCCATCCAGTCAGTTGCCCTGGTTAATGGGAGTCATCAAGATTCCAAGCCACCATTAATGGCCCACACTTTGCATAAATACAATAGGCCCTAGGAGTTATATTTCATATTTCTAGTTTCATATACAAGAGTGTTACATTTATACAAATAGGATAATCACACTCAGTACATTATAAGCTTTGTAATGATACCTTACAAGAGACCTTTTGCTTGAAGCATATTCCAGTTACATTATATTCACTCATTAGCTTATTTTTATAAAATCATATAGGCTGTAACGTTGCACCTTGCATTCAGTATTAAAGTGATTTGTAACCCAACACCAGCCAAAGTTGATCACTCTGAAGCCTTGTCTGCACCACAAAGTTGCAGCGCTGGTGAGGGAGTTATAGTGCTGCAACTTAGGAGGTGTACACATCTGCAGGGCATCACCAGCGCTGCAACTCCCTGTTTGCAGCGCTGGCCATACACCCGTTGAAACTCGCGTGTAGAGGATCCAGCACTGGTGATCCAGCGCTGGTCATCAGGCGTAAACACTCACCAGCGTTTTTCTTGACCTCCGTGGAATAAACAGGTATCCCAGCATACCAGAGGAAGCCTCTCTGGTAATCAAGCAGGTCTCCTTCCCCACGGTTTGCAGGGGGGTTCGGGGAACGCGGAGAGCAAACCACGGGGAAGCAGGTCTCCTTCCCCGCGGTTTGCTCTCGCGTTCCCCTAACCCCCGTGCAAGCAGATCTCCTTCCCCGCGGTTTGCAGGGGGGCTCGGGGAATGCGACAGCACACCGCTGGGAAGGAGACCTGCTTGCAGGGCGGTTCGGGGGAATGCGACAGCACAGCGCGAGGAAGGAGATCTGCTTGCACGGGGGTTCAAAAAACACCGGAGCAAACCGCTGGGAAGGAGACCTGCTTGCAGGGGGTTCAAAAAACACCAGAGCAAACCGCAGGGAAGGAGACCTGCTTGCAGGGGGGTTTGGGGAACACCGGAGCAAACCGCTGGGAAGGAGACCTGCTTGGGGGGGGTGTTCGGGGAACACTGGAGCAAACCGCAGGGAAGGAGACCTGCTTGCAGGGGGGTTCAGGGAACGCGAGAGCAAACCGCGGGGAAGGAGATCTGCTTGCAGGGGGGGTTCGGGGAACACCGGAGCAAACCGCAGGGAAGGAGACCTGCTTGCAGGGGGGTTCGAGGAACACCGGAGCAAACCACTGGGAAGGAGACCTGCTTGCACGGGGGTTCGGGGAACGCGACAGCACACCGCGGGGAAGGAGATCTGCTTGCACGGGGGTTCAAAAAACACCGGAGCAAACAGCTGGGAAGGAGACCTGCTTGCAGGGGGGTTCGGGGAACGCAAGAACAAACCGTGGGGAAGGAGACCTGCTTGCACGGGGGTTCGGGGAACGCGAGAACAAACCGTGGGGAAGGAGACCTGCTTGGGAGGGGGGTGTTCGGGGAACACTGGAGCAAACCGCGGGGAAGGAGACCTGCTTCCCCGCGGTTTGCTCTCGCGTTCCCCTAACCCCCCTTGAAGCCGCCCAACAGCGCTGCAGTGTGGCCACATCTAACACCACTTGCAGCGCTGGTTGCTGTAAGTGTGACCACTCTGCAGCGCTGGCCCTATACAGCTGTACTAATACAACTGTAACAACCAGCGCTGCAAAATTGTAGATGTAGACATACCCTAAGCATACCTTTCTATCTGCTGGATATCTTGGCAGAGTAGGTGTGTTCATGTAAATACATTTTTGCTACTTAAGTCTCTCCCCCTCCCAGCTAGTTGTTAGGGGAGAATTCATTCATACCCTGCCTAAAGATATTAATAGAACTTCAGTGATGTAAATACTACTATGCTGTCTGATTTTGGAAATGCATATTTTATGTGCTGGAAGAAAAAAACACTCAAAATCTTCATTCATTTACTGATTTTTGTCCTAGGTCAATTAGCAAATTACCTGTCATATAAATTTAAATGTTGGGAAGGCAGTTCTGCTGGGATTCTAGTTCTTAAAAGTAATATAGTTTATTTCACACTTCATCTAAGAATTTGAAATGTCTTTCTTTAAAAATGAACAAATTGTCACCAATACAGTTAACATTTTGTCAGCTTTCTCCTTTCAACTGGGATATGAAAGATCTCTGTGGATTCAGTTTTTTATTGCTTATATTTTTGTATTACAAATTTTCAAAAATAAAATGAGTTGGGCTTTTAATAACCTGTGTCAGATAAAAAAATAGAGATGAAATTTTCAAAAGGATGCTAGATAGTTAGGTGCCAGTCTTCAAAGACTGCACCCCAAATCCTTTCATTTTTAAAATACCTTTGTGTGTGTCCAACCTTCCTCTGACTTCAGTTTACCAAAATCTTAAAAGTAACTTCTAATCTTCTTAGGTATTTTAAAAATCCGGTCACAATTTTTCAATGCAGCCTTTTTTTTGACAGAAATTGACCTGTTTTTCTAAGCAAAACTTATCTCAGAAATTTTAGTTTAATTTGAAAGTTTCCAGGTCCCTTTTTTTTTCATTCTTTCATCATTAACTCAGAAAATTTCTGTTATTTTTTTTCGGAAAAAATGTGGGTTTTTTCCCCATTTTTCCCTAATTCTTTAGTGCAAATTTTAGAGTAAATGTATTTAAAATAAATGAGTTAAAGGCCAACAAATACAAAATCAACTATGATTTGAGATTCACTTTCTTTTGCCAACCTAGGACCAGATTTTAAAAGTGAAATAAAATTGAGGGCCACATATATTTGTATGTACATTTGCTACAACTGTGGTCTCAGATCAAGACATTTATCTGTCTATGAAGTTGTAGTGTTGATAATGACTATAATAAATAACCTGCCATGTGCCTTTCCCTTTATGTTCCAAGGCTGTAATTTAGCATTAGTAAATGTTTACTATTTTTTTTACATCATCCTTACAAGTAAAAGTTGCTCCGCTTGATAGCTAAATATCTTCTATAAGGCGTGGCAACATGCTTCTTTCAAAGTATTCCTGAAATAACATCTTTAGTTCATGGAATATCAGTCCATCTGGATAACACTAAAACTCTGTGTAATCTGAAAAAAGTTAAGTACATGTGAAATGAAGTTATGTGCCTTCCTGAATTAATCCTTCATCTTATCACTGGTCACATAAAACACCCACAAAACCAACAAGGAGTCCGGTGGCAACCCACAAAACTTATGCCCAAATAAATCTGTTAGTCTTTAAGGTTGCCACCAGACTCCTTGTTGGTTTTGTGGATACAGACTAACATGGCTACTCCCTGATACTTGTAAAACACCCAGTAAACTTTAGGTTCCTCACCTATGCTCCTTTCCCCATCACATCTTCCTGCCTTTTCTTTTTCTGCTTGTGTGTCTACCCTAAGAACTCTTCCCAGGCTGCTTTGCTGCTCTCTCTGACCTACTCCTTCTATTCACCCCTGTAGCCATCTTTCCTCAGGCTCTCTGGTTCCCAGCTCTTCAAGCTTTCAACATACCAATTCTCCTTCCACCACTGTATAGGATCAGCACTCTTCATGCACATCCACATTACAACAATCCCCATATCCCCTCCAGCAACAATTCCCATTCCCAATTCTCACTGAATCCCATTCCCAATCAGTGGAGAATACTGGCCAAAAGAGAAAAGCCTCAGGGGCCTTGCTATCTCATTCCAGGAGTTCTATTGTACAAGTAGACCCAGGGAATTGAAAGAGCAACTGCTGAGGGAAAGGAAGAGGTCTCTGCAAAAGAGCTGATGTCCAGAAAATTTCCACTCTGTGATTTTGTTTAGAACTTGGGAAGAGTGCATTTTATTGTAGTGTAGGGTGGGGAGAAGCTACAGGGGGACTTATTGGTAGGATCAGGACTTGCTGTCCTCACCTAAGGAGGGGATGAAAATAAGAATGAGACCTGACTGTTTAGACAATACCTCCAGACCACAGAGGAGAGTTAAAACCAAACCTACCCTGGCAGGGATGCCTGGAGATCCTGGGATCCCAGGTGTGATGGGTTCCCCCCAGGGTACCACCTGGAAATGGGGTACCACTTAGCCTGCCTAGCCTACCAGCCTGGGCTCCCTTTACACTGTATTGCTGTGACAGGCCCTCAATCCCCCACAAGCACACATACAGATAGGGACACAACCAGCTGCAGCTACACACAGATGCTGAAATCAGCTCTGCAGGGGAAGGCTCAGCTAAGGAACTGCCCAGTACTCAAGTGCACACCCCCCTTTGCAGGTTAAACCCCAAATTATATCGTCGTGTGCTGCACAGAGAACTGTACAGCAGAAACTCATGAAATTCACCCCCTCCCTCAATGTGGAGAGGAATATACACAGCTTTCTGCCTCAAGTTATTATTTCCACACACTGGGTTTAAACAAAATAAAAACAAGTTTATTAACTATAAAAGATAGTTTTTAAGTGATTTTAAGGGATAGCAAACAGCTCAAAGCAGATTACTTAGCAAATTAACAAAAACGCAATCTAATCCTAATATACTAAATAAATTGGATATGAGTAACAAATTCTCACCCTAATTGTTGATTTAGGCAGTTTTCAGAGATTCTTGAGGGCATTCTTTTCACAGGATAGAAATCCCTCTAGCCTGGGTTCAGCCCTTCTCCCCAGTCCAGTCCATGTTCCTCATCTCTTTCTAGCAATCTTCTTGAACACAAAGTTAGTGAAGAACCACAATGATGTCACTCCCCTGCCTTAATAGCCTTTGTGTATGATGGGAACCCTTTGTCTCCAAATTAAGTTCCCACACCTTTCAGTGGAAAAACACTGGTATTCTATGATGGAGTCCAGTACAGATGACCTGGTCACATGCCCCTGTAGGAACACAGCAGCTGTGACTCAGAGGCTGTTTGTAGCATCCTCAGGAAGGCTCCTCGGTGTGAGATTAGCATTTTCTAAGACCTATTGTTCTCCCTAATAGCCCTTCCCAGCCAGCCATCTAGACGGATTGCATTCTGCCTAGTGGGCATTCCCCAGGTGTAAACACATTTGTAATAAATGCAAAGACAATATTCCTAACTTCAGATACCAAAATGATATATGCATACAAATAGGATAATCTTATTCAATTAATCATAACTTTTTCAATGATATCATACATGACCTATCTTGCATAAAATACATCATAGTTATGACATAATCATATCATAATAATATTATGGTGAAGTATATGGGGCGTAATGCCACACCAGGAAAGGGACATTTTAATTTATACACTTTTACTGGAAGGTGTTTTATCCTTTAGACTTTGCTGCTAGGCTGGGATGAGCATGGTGGAATTGATTTAACGAGCTCACTGCATGTGGCCGGCTCTGAGCCACAGCCTGCTATATCCACCATTCGTGAAATTGCATAGACTCATAGACTTTAAAGCCAGAAAGGATCATCATGATAATCTAGTCTGACCTACTGCAAGTTGCAGGCCACTCAACCTCACCCACTCACTCCTGTAATGGACCCCTAACCTCTGGCTGAATGACTGAAGTCTTCAAATCATGATTTAAAGACTTCAAGTTACAGAGAATCCACCATTTACAATAGTTTAAATCTGCAAGTGATGCATGCTCCATGCTGCAGAGGAAGGTGAAAAACCAGCAGGGTCTCTGCTAGTGTTACCCAGGGTAAAATTCCTTCCTGATTCCAAATATGGCAATCAGTTAGACTCTGAGCATGTGGGCAAGACCCACCAGCCAGACAAAACCAAATAAAATGGAGAAAAAAAACAAACAAACATAAATTAAAGGGTTACAAACACCTGCTGCATTCTGAAAACTATTTAAGAAACAGACTTAGCATGGCTCAATCCTAAATCTGTAATGAACTAAATTAGTTTTTCTCTTTTTCTATTGCAGTGTGACATTTGAAGCTTTACATTGGAATATTGTTTGTTCAATTCTCTCCTATTCTGGAGGAGTTGGAGAGGTACCAGTTCAGACATCAAGGTTCTGCTAAAACAGCATTTTAACTGTTTTTATATGCTCAAGTTGACAGAGGAATTATGGGCCAAATTTGAGGCATACTTACATATGATTGAGTGGAATATCAGCTCTCTGCAGCCATGTAAGTTGGCTTAGTACTAGTATGACTACATCCTGAGGACAGTCATGACTCCAAGAGAGCCAAAGGCAGGGCCGGCGCTTCCATTTAGGCGACCTAGGCGGTCGCCTAGGGCACCAGGATTTGGGAGGGCGGCATTTTGCGGCCCTCGGCGGCAATTCAGCCGCGGGGGGTCCTTCTGCGCTCTGGGTCTTCAGCGGCAATTCTGCGGCGGGTCCTTCACTCGCTCCGGGACCTGCCGCTGAAGTGCCCCGAAGACCGGGAGCGTGGAACGACCCCCCCGCTGCCGAATTGACACTGACCCAGAGCACGGAAGGACCCCCGCCTAGGGCACCAAAAACCCTGGCGCCGCTCCTGGCCAAATGGACTTCATATTCCCAGCGGATGAAGAATCTCTGTGGCTGCTAAGGGAAGGGAGATCAATTAAAAGAAAAGCACTGATGGATTCAAGGGAGCCACACTTAAGCATACGTCATAACATAACTCACAATGCTTTACCAGGATCCACAGTAAAGAGAGCTGTGGACAGAAGGATACAGGCATAAGTACTAAAATCTAAGAAGATTTTTGAGGAAAGAGAAATAACCCTGAATTAGTTACAAAACAGCTATATGCCAGGAAAATTAGCAGAAATACTAAACAAGAACAAAGCAGTTACCACCATTGCAAGTGGAGAGAATGCTAGATTTCAAACAGAAAGTGACTGCAGGCCTGCTAACATAACAGCTACCCCAAGGTCATCTGACACAACCATCCCTGAGGAACTGAAGCCCTCTAACCAAACCCAAGGAGGATTCTGGCACTCTTTTTTCTTGAGGACATGGAAACTACAACTGAAAGTGCTAATGTGCAGACAGATGTAACATAAATACAATGAGTCACAAACAGTGGCTCTGAGTAGCATATCAGCGACTGAACAGGCCACTGCTCAAGCATTGATTCTGGGAACAAGATGTAGCCATGTGACCAGAAAGCCATTAAGAAGCAGTTACAACAGTTATCGATAAGTGTCTAGTAAGAGATAGAATAATCCCCTCATGTGTCAGAGGGATCAAGCTGTCTAATCTTCTGCCCATCCTTGACATCTTTATTTGGCTATTACTTTGTGGGATTATTTATATTTATTTATTTGTTATTTTTTAAAGGGAAGCTGTAAGAGCAGCCACTCTGGACTTTGCCTATTCCAGGGATTTCTCCTTAGAGTGAATTTTCAAACCCAGATACAGCTCTCTGGGGAAATCTCCCATGTCTGTGTACAAACCCTGATTGACTGCTCTCCCCATTAGTCCACTTTCTAGGGAAGATCAGCCCATCAGAACTGAGGGGCAGCTCCTTCCCTCAGCACATGGAGCAGGGTTCATAGTGTATTCAGTGGTAGAAGGGACCTCAGGAAGTCATCTAATCCAACCCCCTACTCAAAGCAGGGCCAATCCCCAATTTTTGCCCCAGATTCCCTAAATGAGCCCCCTCAAGGATTGAACTCACAACCCTGGGCTATCCCTCCCCTGGCCCAGTTCTAAAGGACTGTGAGTGCTACTGAAACACTTAACACTTTCATCTCAGCGATGCAATATTGCCAACACCAAGCATTCAAAAATCAGGACTTAGCTGTCCCCCTTCTGCCTGAAAAAAATATGAGCCTATCTTAAAAATATCACTTTTAAAAATAATAATTTTTAAGGTATTTTTATTTGCCTAATGGTTTTGTTGTTCCTGGAGGTGAACTCAGGTCACATTTTAAAGCTTTGCTTCAAAACCACAGAGCTATCTTTTTGATGAAAGATAAGATTCTCATGTAATCACCTGACTCTAAAAGCTAAGGCTTTAAGATCAAACCCAAATATCACGAGACATGCAATCAGAGCACAAGAGTGGGCAACAGTGGGGCTAGAGGGTTTATTGCTCCCCAACCAGATCTGTAATGCCCTATCCCCAGGCTTAGGACAAACAAGGAGAGGAGACAGCTGGAACTGCCATTCTTCTCAGTACCATGTGGAGAGCAGCTTGAGCCCTCTTTTTGCAGAAGGGAAGCAAGGAGCAGACCCAGAAAGGTAGCAGCCAAAAGATCAGTAGCAGCAGCAGAATTAGAGCTTTGAAAAGGTGCGCTGGGGGGCAAGGGCAGATATGATCCTGGAGGGGTGTGTGTGCAGAATTAATGTATAGGCCTTAGGGAGCTAGTTCCCTAAACTCAATGCTGTCAGCGTTTTGCCTCCAACCTCCTTGAGGGGCAAAGTCTCTGGTAATGTATTTCATCCTCCATAGGCTACTTTCCAAAAAGTTGGAGTCTTATTGCTATGGCAGCTAGAATGAAACCAAAACATTAGGGGCAGTGTCTGTTCGGGTGTCACTGTAGCAGATGCGAGTGTGTTTGCATGAGACACCTCCTGGTTCAGCTGGGAAAAACTGACTTATCAACAGAGAGGGTCTCTGTAGTTGTAAATGCAGGGGTAGTGTTATTGTTATTATTTTATTTCATTAGAATCCTATAACATACCAATCAAAATATCTTATGGTGAACATAAGTGCAATCTTGGCAAGTTGCTTGGTTTCCACTCTACGAATAAAGCAGTTACAAGGATAATATATAAAGAAATGGATCCAAATGATTTTTAAGAGGACACTGACAGAATTAAAAAAAAATCCAATTAATAACATCAACTCATAGGTTTTTTTGTTAGATAATTTTGTAATCTGTATGAAGACCTAATTTAATCAGTTAGTAAACGTCTAATAAGTACTTTCTTTTTACATTTTCTGATAAATACCCTTTGTTATAAAAGGAATATATGATAGATATGAGTTCCCTTTGTGTCTTGCTAGAACACACAGGATGTTGGATAAGTGTCCTATTTTCATAAAAGTGCACAAACCGCCTGCTGGATAATATAGGCTATGTTCTATGACATAGTAAAAATATTTAACATCCCTGTAGCGGGAAGAACATCTCAACAGACCAACACCGTGGCATTTAATTTAAAAAAGGGGAACCATGCAAAAATGAGAGGGTTAATTAAACAGAAATTAAAAGATACAGTGACTAAAGTGAAATCCCTGCAAGCTGCATGGACGCTTTCTAAAGACCACAGTAGAGGCCCAACTTAAATGTATACCCCAAATTAAGAAACACAGTAAAAGAACTAAAAAAGAGCAACCATGGCTTAACAACCATGTAAAAGAAGCAATGAAAGATAAAAAGACTTCCTTTAAAAAGTGGAAGTCAAATCCTATTGAGGTAAATAGAAAGGAGCATAAACACTGCCAAATTAAGTGTAAAAATATAATAAGAAAAGCCAAAGAGGAGTGTGAAGAATGGCTAAACAAAAACTCAAAAGGTAATAAAATGTTTTTTAAGTACATCAGAAGCGGGAAGCCTGCTAAACAACCAGTGAGGCCAGTGGATGATCAAGATACAAAAGGAGCACTTAAGGACGATAAAGTCATTGCAGAGAAACTAAATGGATTCTTTGCTTCAGTGTCCACGGCTGAGGGTGTTAGGGAGATTCCCAAACTTGAGCTGGTTTTGTAGGTGACAAATCTGAGGAACTGTCACAGACTGAAGAGTCACTAGAGGAGGTTTTGGAATTAATTGTTAAACTTAACATTAACGAGTCACTGGGACAAGATGGCATTCACCCAAGAGTTCTGAAAGAACTCAAATGTGAAGTTGCAGAACTATTGACTATAGTTTGTAACCTGTCCTTTTAATCGGCCTCTGTACCCAATGACTGGAAGATAGTTAATGTAACACCAATATTTAAAAATGGCTCTAGAGGTGATTCCGACAATTACAGACCAGTAAGTCTAACATCAGTACTGGGCAAATTAGTTGAAACAATAGTAAAGAATAAAATTGTCAGACACTTAGAAGAACATAAATTGTTGGGCAAAAGTAAACATAGTTTCTGTAAAGGGAAAATCGTGTCTTACTAATCTATTAGAGTTCTTTGAAGGGGTCAACAACATGTGGACAAGGGGGATCCAGTGGACATAGTGTACTTAGATTTCCAGAAAGGCTTTAACGAGGTCCATCACCAAAGGCTCTTATGTAAATTAAGTTGTCATGGGATAAAAGAGAAGGTCCTTTCATGGTTTGAGAACTGGTTAAAAGACAGGGAACAAAGGTAGGAATAAATGGTGAATTCTCAGAATGGAGAGGGGTAACTAGTGGTGTTCCCTAAGGGTCACTCCTAGGACCAATCCTATTCAACTTATTCATAAATGATCTGGAGAAAAGGGTAAAAAGTGAGGTGGCAAAGTTTGCAGATGATACTAAACTGCTCAAGATAGTTAAGACCAAAGCAGACTGTGAAGAACTTCAAAAAGATCTCACAAAACTAAGTGATTGGGCAACAAAATGGCAAATTAAGTTTAATGTGGATAAATGTAAAGTAACGCACATTGGAAAAAATAACCCCAACTATACATACAATACGATGGGGGCTAATTTAGAGACAATGAATCAGGAAAAAGATCTTGCAGTCATTGTGGATAGTTCTCTGCAGATGTCCACACAGTGTGCAGAGGCAGTCTAAAAAGCAAACAGGATGTTAGGAATCATTAAAAAGGGGATAGAGAATAAGATGGAGAATATATTTTTACCCTTATATAAATCGATGGTACAGCCACATCTTGAATACTGTGTATAGATGTGGTCTCCTCATCTCAAAAAAAGATATATTGGTACTAGAAAAGGTTCAGAGAAGGGCAACTAAAATTATTAGGGGTTTGGAATGGGTCCCTTATGAGGAGAGATTAAAGAGGCTAGGACTTTTCAGCTTGGAAAAGAGGAGACTAAGGGGGGATATGATAAAGATGTATAAAATCATGAGTGATGTGGAGAAAGTAGATAAGGAAAAGTTATTTACTTATTCCCATAATACAAGAACTAGGGGCCACCAAATGAAATTATTGGGCAGCAAATTTAAAACAAATAAAAAGAAGTTCTTCACACAGCGCACAGTCAACTTGTGGAACTCCTTGCCTGAGGAGGTTGTGAAGGCTAGGACTATAAAGGCATTTAAAAGAGAACTGGATAATTTCATGGACGTTAAGTCCATTAATGGCTATTAACCAGGAGGGGTAAGGAATGGTGTCCCGAGCCTCTGTTTGTCAGAGGGTGGAGATGGATGGTAGGAGAGAGATCACTTGATCATTGCCTGTTAGGTTCACTCCCTCTGGGGCACCTGGCATTGGCCACTGTCAATAGACAGGATACTGGACTAGATGGACATTTGGTCTGACCCAGTATGGCCGTTCTTATGACATCACAGCAGGCGGTAATGGGTTCTAACTTCTGACTGGCTCTGTGAAAATTGTATAAAACTGAAACTTTGCAAATGCTAAAGAAATCTGCAAAGACCTCTCTTCCACCAAGTTCTCTAGTTGTAAGCTAATTGACAGACATTTTATTCTGCTCTACTTTACACTTATGATTTAAGGTAGCTAGATTTGAATCACAATAGTGTAATAATGTAATGATTATAATAATATAATATTAGTAAATAAAGAACGTGCGAAGAGGGCTTGATTGTGCCCAAAGGCGTAGCCCATTGTGAAGTGTGGTGCATAGGTATACCAGCCTAGGAGCTGCATAGGGAAGGGAGTGTCATACAGAAACCACAACTCCCTCTCTCCTGCTTGTTAAATTACTACCCCTGGTGTCCGGGCTCAGCGCTGCTGGTCAATGCATTCTGGGAGCAGAGCCTTGGTTCACCCCATTCCCTGTCTTTCCTGTGCTGTGTCCATTGGGATAAAGGCTATCAGCATGCATAACACAATCTTTACTTTATTGTGCCCAATCTCAAGGTCCAGGCAGCCCAGGCAGAAGACAAAAGGGGTTCTTACTGCTATGCGTGGGCATATAGCCAAATTTATAATCTAGCCTAAAATATATGTACAGTTATTTTGATATTCTTTGGATCTACAGTGTGCTTCATGAGTAAATTACATCAGGGAAAATGTATTGAGTAAATGGATTCTTCAAAATATTTGATAATCATACCAGTTAACTTTCACTTATATTAATTTTACTGTATTCTGGATTTTCTCACCTTTTTTTCTGTGTTTCAGTTCTTAACATTTTCCCAGTAGCTTTTATTTTGAAAGGCTTCAAAGACAATCTAAAGCTTTACAAAATCCCAGAGTGCAAGTGAAACAGCTATAAACCAATTTCTTAGAATACTTCTAGGATGTTTGCTTCAGAGGAAAGTAAGAGACCACACATTTTCCGTCTAATTGTATTGGTGAGATCGCGCACTGTCTAAAGCTTTCACTGCTAGTTCTCTGATTTTCATTGTTTGACTACACACTTTGAATGATGATTTGTCAGGTTAAATAGAAGAAGTGTCAACATATTCTTTTATATCTGGTTGTTCCTCATAGTAAAGAGCCAACATAAACTTGATTTTTGGCTGCCATTGGAGACTGAGGCCTAGAAAATCCTGGGAAGTCAATTGTATTGATTTTTCTCAAGAGCTCACTGTGACCCAGTGACCACACATCAATGTTCAATTTGCCAAGGAACAAAAAGACCTTCCTTTTCTATTTTGGCTGAGGTGAATGTCGGAGTGTTGTTTTATTTACCTTTTCCCCCTTTTTAATACACAATAA